>NC_063340.1:41497086-41689077 GCF_021869965.1 Rhincodon typus | reverse complement strand
TGGCCTGCTGTGTTCATCCAGCTCTACACATTGTTATCTCAGATTCTCCAGCATCTGCAGTTCCTACTATCTCTGATTTGATTGATACTTGTCTGTCGCCTATAAACATTCACTCAATCCACTAGTGTGTGTAGTGGCTATGGTATATACCACTGACAAGATGCACTGTAGCAATTCACCAAGGCTTCTTTAACAGCAACTTCCAAATGTACAACCTCAACTACACAGATAGATAAAGGCATCAGTGCACTGGAACACCACCATCTATAAGTTCTCCTTTAAATTGCACACCACTGTCACTTGGAAATATATTGCTGAACCTTCATCATTGTTCCATTAAAACCCTGGATCCTCGCCCTCTGAATACTAGGTGTGTACATACATCTCGCAAAGTGTAGTGGTTCAGGCTATTGCCAGCAATGTACGAATGATTTGTTATTGCTCACCTCTGCTCAGAAACCATTATTTTAATTGTGTTTGGGACTTCTTAGTGTTGTGCCTGGACAAGAGAAAAATAAAACAAAAAACATTGCAAAGTCATCATTGACTGAGCTATGATAAAGTAGAAAGAAGGAAGACATGTAAAGCAAAGAGAAATAAATGATGAGAACAGAAAGAGGAAATGTTAAGCACAGTTTAAATATAATGGGCCATGTTGTGAGATATCTGCTGCACTTAATTGCTTTCCCTAATGGTGCTGCCATGCTCTTTCATAGTTTTTTAAAGTAAGTTACATGAATAAACCTTCCTCCCAAATCTCTCGCAAAACTGAAAAAAAGCTGCAGTTTCTTCAGCCACACAAGTGAAAAGCAATTTCTGATGGAAATTGCTTCAAGCTGATGGATTTCTATTCAACTGTCTTGATATTGTGCAGCTTCCTGGCCTCAGTATAGCCCTGGTCGAACAACAGAATAAAGAGTTAAATTCCAGGGTTGTGTTTAGAGTAACATTGACATCAAGGCAGCCCTTGATCAAGTATGGCATCAGGAAAACTTGCAAAAGTAACGCCATTAAGAACCAAGGGGTAACAATCTCCTGGTTGGAATCAAAGGGAGGATGGTTGTAGCTGTGGGAGGTTGATCTCTTCAGATCCAGGACATGTCTGCAGGAGTTCCTCAGGGTAGTGTCCTAGGCCATGTCATCTTCAGCTGTCTCATTGATGACCTTTTCCCCATTATAAGGTCAGACGTGAGAATAGTGGCCAATGATTACTCAATGTTCAACACCATTCACAACTCCTTAGATGCTGAAGCAGCCCATGTGCATATGCAGTAAGATCGGGACAAAATTCAGCTTTGGGCTTATAAGTGGCAAGTGACATTGGACTAGCTATATAAAGGCTGTGGCTACAAAAGCAGGTCAGAGGCTAGGAATTCTGCTGCAACTAGCTAACTTTCTGACTCCCCAAAGCCTGTCATCCATCTACAAGGCACAAGTCAGGAGTGTAAAGGAATATTCCCCACTTGCCTGGAGGAGTGCAGCTGCAACAACCCTCAAGAAGCTTAACACTATCCAGGACAAAGTACCCTGCTTTATTGGCACCCCATCCATCACCTTCAGTATTCACTGCCTTTACCACCAATGCACAGTGCTCTATCAACAAGATTCCCTGTAGTTACTCACCAAGGCTCCTTTGACAACATCTTCCAAATTTTCAACCTCTCCAATCTAGAAGGACAAGGGCAGCAGATAGATGGGAACAGCACTAAGTTCCCCTCCAAGTCACACGTCCTGCTTACTTGGAAGTATGTAGCTGTTCCTTTGATGTCACTGGGCTCAAACGTAGCAACTCCCTTCCTAATGGCACTGTGGCTGTCCCTGCATGCAAGAAGTGTAGTGGTTCAAGAAGACAGTTCACCACCACCTTCTCCAGGACAGTTAGGGATGGGCAATAATTGCTGGCTGAGCCAACGATGCCCATATCTCATGAACAAATAAAATAAAAAGGCAGCATAATGTTAAGAGAAACGTCTGTGGGGCTTATTTTTGCTTTAAATGCAATCAAGTCAAGGAGTCCACAAAATGGTTTTTGGCTATTTCAGGCCCTTCAAAACTAGCTGTAAATAAATACTTGCTTATATCCTGAGTGCCTCACACAGAACTCTCATTCTGAAAAATGTGAACAACAGATCCAATTTATCACACAACATCTGATCCATTTAAAATTGAATGTATTTATGAGTAACAACAATGCCCCTCAGTTAGATAAAACCCTTTGTTGATTTTACACTGTGATGTACCAGTTTAAAACCGGAGAGATTGCTATAGGTGTTGAAATAAATGAGAAATGCCTTTCCAAAACCTGCCACTGTCAAGAGCCTCCTTGAGAGGTTTAACCCCCCTGCCCCTTTAGCACACCTGGCTTTTAAGCATTTTTACAAGGAAAAAGAGGGCTTTCCTTGCAAGTAAATACCACACATTCTTATCTGCTCTTTCTGAAACTTAGTTTTATTTCTTAATGGTATTTGGACATCACCAGCAAGGCTAGCATTTATTGCCCATCCCTAATTGCCCTTGAAATGAGTGACTTGCTAAGCCATCTTAGAAGGCAGCTAAGATCATGGAGTCCCATGTCATCCAGGTCAAGCTAGGACAACAGATTTCCTTCCGTAGAAGACATAATGAACTAAATGGGCCTTTACGGCAGCCAAAAATAGTTTCATGGTCACCATTACTGAGAGTGGCTTCCAGTTCCAGATTTTAGTTTTAATTAATTCAGTTTAAATTTCACCATAATTTATAAGACGATATACATGTAGGTATTTTTCTGGATCCAGAGCATTAAATAAAAGTCCGCCACTTGTGTTTTGCTTTCTGTAGTTTGAATATAAAACTACACCACACCAGAAATCTCACACATAGAAAATTATCATCCTTCAGAAACTTGCAATTTCTGCAACATTAACAATCTAAACACACCGCCTGAAGCTTTATTGAGTTTACCAAGTGACCATCTCTTTTAAACACGGATTTACATTAGAATATACAGCATAAAAATAGTTTTTTTAAAATCTTCATTTATTAGTGTGGGTTTTGCTGACTAAGCCTGCACTTATTATCCATTCAAACTGTCCTGGAGAAGGTGGTGGTAAGCTTCCTTCTGGAACGAGTGCAGTGATAAAGATGTAAGTACTCCCATAATGTTGTTCAGAAGGAATTTCCATGATATTGACCCAAGAGCAGTGAAGGAACAGTGATATCATTCCAGGACTGCATGTGACTTAGGCAGGTACTTGTAGGCGGTGGGCATTGGGAATTCAGGAAATGAGTTACTTGTGGAAGAATCCCTAGCCTCTGATTTACTGTTGTAGCCACAGTACTTATATGGCTAGTCCAGGTCAGTTTCTGGTCATTGGTAGATTCTGGCCTGTTGAGAGTGGGGATTCAGCAACTGTAATGACTTTGAATGTCAAGGGGTGATGATTAGATTCTCACTTGTTGGAGATGGCTATTGCCTGGCATTGTGTGGCATGAGTATTACTTGCTAATTCTCATCTCAACCCTGGATGTCCAGGTCTTGTTGCATTTGGACATGGACTGCTTCAGTATCTGAGGAGTCATGACTGGTGCAATCTTCAGTGAATATCCCCCTTCTGGCCTTATGATGAAGGGAAAGCCAATGAGCAACTGAAGAAGGTTCAGCCTTAGTCATTACCCTGAGAAATTCCTGCAGAGATGTCCTGGAACTGAGATGATTGACCTCCAACAGCTACAGCCATCTTCCCTTGTGCTCAGTGTTTTTCTGATGATTCCCATTGACCCCAGTTTTTTTTTTAGTGCCTCTTTAAAGTCATTCTTTGCCAAATATTGCCCTGATGTCAAGGATAGTCACTCTCACCTCGCCATTGGAATTCATATCTTTTATTGATGTTTGGACCAAGGCGGCAATGATATCAGGAGTTGAGTGGTCATGGCAAAACTCAAATTGAGCAATGGTGAGTATGTTATTATTTCACATGTGATGCTTACCAGCTCTGTTTATTACCCCTTCCATCAGTTTATTGATGGTTGAAAGGAGATTTTTAGGACAGTAATTGCCCGGGTTGCTTCATCCTGCTTTCTCTGGATAACACATACCTGGGTGAGCTTCCACATCGCTGGATAAGACATCAGTGTCGTTGATGTACTGGAACAGCTTTGCTAGGGGCATGACTATATCTGGACAGCAACTCTTCAGTATTATTACCGGCATGTTATTAGGATCCACAACCTTCACCATATCTAGTGCCTACAGACATTTCTTGATATGATGTGGAGTGATTCAAACTGGGTGAAGTCTGGCATCTCCGATGATGGGGATTGCAGAAGAAGGCCAAGATGGACCATCCAATTTGTACATCTGACTGAAGATAGATGCAAGTGCTTCATTTTTGTCTTTTGCACTAATGTGCGAAATGTGGTGCTCCATTTTTTTCACCAGTTGAGAGGTGGCAAGTAGGAAGTTTCCTTGCTCATGTTTGGCCTGACATCGTGTGACTTCATGAGGTCTGATGTGAATGTTGAGGACTTTCATGCCAACTTTCTCCCAACTGTATATCACTGTGTCACCATCTCTGGTGGGTCCGTCCTGCTGTTGGGGCAGAACATAATCAGATCTGGTGATAGTGGTCTCTGGGACATTTTCTATAAGGTATGGTTCCATTACTGTGACTAGATTGATTAATTTGGGAGACACATCTCTCAATTTTGACACATGGCCTGCCATTTTTAGCGAAGAAGATTGTGTGCTGCCAACAGGATTGGTTTCATTGTTGTTGTCTCTGGTACCTGGATTAATGATGAGTGGTCTGTCCAGTTTCATTCATTTTATGAGACTTTGGAGTGATTAGGTTCAACTAAGTAGCTTGCTAAGCTGTTATGAGTAAATCATTTTAGGCCACACCAGATAAGTCCAGTGGATTTCCTTCCCTAAAGGGGAATAGTGAACTGGATGGGTTTTTGCAACAAACGACAAAGGTTACATGGACCATCAGATTGCCTTTCAATTCCTGATTTTATTAAATTTAAACTTCACTATCTGCCATGTTGGGGTTTGATACCAGGACATGAACAGGGCTCTGGATTACTGGTATAATGACATTATATCACCACTTTTCAAACAAGACACAATACCTGTCCTAAATTTTGCATAATTTGATGGATTTTTCAGTAAATTTGTCGAAAACCCAGAAAACTGTCCACTGAATGTTGAACTTGGGTATTGACATTACTTCAGGTGGCTTGTTGGCCATTGAGTTTGATCAGTTTCAGCTAGTTTGCAGCTATTTCAGCTAATTTTATGTGCAACTGTGATTAGACATAAATCCACATTTCAGTACCACCTTCTGGGTCAATATTTGCTGTATTTGCACAACCACAGCGAAGTTTTCCAGGCACAGCAGTGATTTATGGTCATGGTTAGCCACTCTGTGTTAAACTAAAGTCTTGCAAATTTTGAAAACTTCTCTCTTGTCGCCGTTTTGGAGTAGTATTTAAATTAGTGTAAATTCTAAAAGCAGGTGATCCTATCAATTACTGACTTAGTTTATTTTGCATGAAATAAGATAGACATCGAACCTGTGGGACTCTCAGCAAATCTGTGAAAGCTAACGTGTTTGAAACTCTGGTGGAATGCTTTACATTGAATAATGTTTGCTGACAGTGTTAAATATTATAATTTGATTGCTTTCCACCAGGTTTCTTTTCTCTAAGTGCTTGAGCTCTGGATCTTGTAAATTAATTATTTCTTAATATTATCTATCCATTTAATAAAGTGTTTCCCACATGCACAATGCAAGTGGCCATTATCACATGGAATGGAGAATGCTGTGTGCCTTCAGTGGTAATTCAATCCTCAACAGAAACCACTAACTTCAAAAAATCTGAGCAGGATTTCTTCTACAACATTAAAAATAATTACACATTGGGAATTGGTAAACATTTGCTAGAGTAATCAGTTCCTAAAATGACGATTTCAAAGCACATACCTACATGAAAAACTTAACAATGGTGATTTATTATTTAATTTATTGTTGCAATGCAGAAATACCTGAATAGATTTTAAAAACAACATAGCTTTCAGAATAATTTGCAAAATTACTGGTTTATCATTTTAACAGCGTTGCTTTAGCATGATTCAGGGCAAATAGATTCTGATTATTGCATTGTTTATAAAAAAACTTGGCAGTTTCTTGCCACTCATTATCTGTTTAAGTGAGAAATGAAAGTCTTTTTACTTTGTATGTGTTGCCCATAAATATTCAACATGCATTGCCAACTGCTTTCTTCTGTGAAGCTGGGAATGTGCATCTATTTTTAGTTATCATTTACAATTTTCCACTGTCCAGATTTTGGCAGTCACAAAATATCAACTTAGAGCTGGGCTCGTCATTAACTTTTCATGATCAAACAAATTCGCTGCACCTCAAACAGATAATACAATGCCAGAAGAGACAAACCAACATATTTACTGGGAAGCAGAGATGCCTGTAAGGCATAAAGTTCCTGAGATTGAGTACAACTTTTAATGACTTAAACAAGCTGTCAACAAGATTATGAAAACTTGGAAATTACACTATATAATACAGATGGCTTTGTATTAGAATAATGGACAGGAATCTATACAAACAATTTGAATATCTGTAATATCACACAGTTTAACAATCAAGATTAAAGTTGTCCAGTTATCCATAGCTAGGTCTCCCCCAATGGATAGTAGATTCAGGTTAGAATAATTAGGTGACCAGATCCACATAAGTCTTCACTCTATTGTGAAAATTGTCTCAGCTGACTTTCCTTCTGTCTCTTTAAGTTCGAAGAAACTGAATCTCTGAGTTCTTAAACTCTTCGGGGGCCTTATTTTCACTTTTCTTGTTGGGTAAGAGACAGGAGATTGCTTGGCACCTCGTTAGATATTGTTTTCAGTTGAAATTGAAGGGTTTGCTGATTCACTACCATCCATTTCCAGCCGGCTGTAAAAGTAAAAATTGCCCCCAGCCTGTGCTGAGCCAGTGGGGGCTTGTAGAATACAAGCTGCCAAGTGATAGGATCTGAATTCAGGTGGATCACTTGTCATCACACTCCCCATCCCCAGCCTCCAATCTCACAACCTCATTACCTTGAGTCTGACGATTTCACCAATACTCCATTCACCAGTACATCACCAGCCACTCCAACACTGGTCTGAAGGCTTCGCCATCAAGTCCCACACTCACAGCTCAGATGTAAAAGAATCATTAAATTATTCGCCTTGGCTTGGTTACCTTATCCAATCTCTGTAATGATAATTTGATGTATCTTCTGTCATCTTTCTTGAGCTTTGCCCATTGAAACTTATCTTCTGCCTTCCTCTTGAGTGCTCCCGTTTTGCAACTTTTCTGTGATTCTTATACATAGTAGCTCAGTGGTTAGTGCCACTGCTTCACAGCACTGGGGACCTGCGTTGGATTCCAGCCTTTGGTGACTGCGTGGAGTATGTACGTTCTCTCCCTCTCTGCATGGGTGTCCTCCAACAATACAAAGATGTAGGGATTAGGTGGATTGGTCATGCTAAATTTCCCAGACTGTCCAGGGATGTGCAGGCTAGGTGGATTAGCCATGGAAAATGCAGGGTTGCATGGATAAGGTAGAGGGGTCGGTCTGGATGGGGTGTTTTTCGGACGGTTGGTGTGGACCTGAGGGGCTGAATGGCCTGTTTCCACTCTGTAGGCATTCAAAAAAAAATAGTCTTCTGCACATTCCTGTTTTGGATGTGGATGAGCTTTGATCAGTTTGGTACTATTAGCTACTTTTATTCAGATTGTTCTGTTCAATTAAACAGTATCTCTGCAATGAACAACTATAGATGTAATCAGCAATTAGATGTAATTGCTCTTGATATCATGGCGGTGTTTGACTGAGTATGGGATAAAGGGACCCTAGCAAAGTTAATGTCATTGGGTATCAGGGACAAACTCTCCACTGGTTGGAACCATTCCTGGCACCAAGGAAGATGGTCATGATTGTTGGAAGTCAGTCATCTCAACTCCAGCACGTCTCTGCAGGAGTTTCTCAGGGTAGCGTTCCCTCTAAGCTGCATGCGCATATAGTTGCTTCAGGTGTCGCGCATGACGGTTGGCGTCAGCGTGCTAGTGGTGGCACTACCGGTTTTGGAAGTCGCTGCTGTGCATGCGCCTTGAAGGCCAACACAGCCGGTAAGACAATTAGAGGGAATACTGCCTCAGTGTGGTCTCCTAGGCCCAACCTCCTTCAGCTGCTTCCATCAATGACCTTCCCTCCATCATAAAATCAGAAGCGAGGATATTTGCTGATGATTGCATAATGTTCAGCACCATTCACAACTCCTCAGATATGAATGCAGTCCATGCCCAAATGCAGCAAGATTTGGACAAAGCTCGAGTTTAGGCCTAAAGTGGCAAATAACATTCACGCCACTAAAGTGCCAGGAAATGCCGATCTCCAAAAAGAGAAAATCACTGAAGCCCTCACAATTGACATCCTGGGGTTACCATTGACCAGAAACTCACTGCACTCGCCACATAAACACAGTGGCTACAAGGGCAAGTCAGAAGCTTGGAACAGTGCAGTGAGTAACTCACCTCCTAACTCCCCAAAGAATGTCCACCATCTACAAGGTACAAGTCAGGAGTGTGATGGAATATTCCCCACTTGCCTGGATGAGTGCAGCTCCAGCCACGGTCAAGAAGCTTGACACCATCCAGGACAAAGCAGCCCGCTTGATTGGTAGCACTTCCATAAATATTCAGTCCCCCAACAACGATGCTCAGTAACAAGAGATAACACAGTGTGGAGAAGGGTCCCAGCCCGAAACGTCAGCTTTCTTATTCCTCTGATGCTGCCTGGCCTGCTGTGTTCCTCCAGCTCCACACTGTGTTATCTCTGACAACAGCATCTGCAGTTCTTGCTATCTCTCGATGCTCAGTAACAGCAGTGAGTACAATCTACAAGATGCAATGCAGAAATTCACTGAGGTTCCTTAGACATCACCTTTCAAATGCATGACCAAATTCATCTAGAAGGACAAGGGAAGATACAGGGGAATACCACCACCTGCAAGCTCCTCTCAAAGCCACTCACCATCCTGACTTGGAAAGATATCGTCATTCCTTCAGTGTTGGCAGGTTACTATTCCAGGACTCCTTCCCTAACAGCACTGGGTTTGCAGTGGTTCAAGAAGGCAGCTCACCACCACCTTCTCAAGGGCAACAACGGACAGGCAATAAATGCTGGCCAGCTGGCAATGCCCTTCACTACGTTCCATGAATGAATACAGACTACTAAGTATTGCATCCAGTTTCAACACAACAAACAATGCTCTCCACTCATAGCCAGTTTGTTAACCCTTATTTCGCAACCCCTTCTCCAACCCATTTCTGTTTTCCCAGGGTTCACAATGCCTCTGAACAAAAACACTGTGATCCATCCTTCAAAATCACCATCGTTTCACTCAAATCAAAATTATTCCTGACCTCTTCAGTTATGTAAATAGCCTGAACAATATACAATGGAAGTAAATGCGATAAAATTCAGTAACAGCTGTCATCTGTTTCCTGATTATTTGCTGATGAATCAATACCTTGGCACTAAAAGAGTTTCATGTGAATGTCGTGTGTTCATAATACTTCAAGCCATGTATAGTTATGAAACTGTTCACAACAGTAACTCCAAAAAATTTCCTCTGAAACCTTAACAAAAGTCACATGTGGTAAGAATGCATAACAACTAAATAAATGCTTCACAACAATCAGTATTTACTAAGTGCAGAACGTTTATTTTGATCCATTAAAATTATTTTACATTAGCAGAGCACAAATGATGCATCTTGGTCCAAATGCCAGGAAAATATTTGCTCCTCCAGCCTTGCAAATTGAATTTATCAAGTGAATAGACATGACATGAGCCTTTAGTAAGAGTGCTTTTCTCCATATACTTCATGTAACATTTAGCAAACAGTGAGCTTTAAATGTTCGCTTCAAGGCTTTCACTTGAAATGTGTGCCACAGAATTGGATGTTTACTGAAAGCCTCACATTTGCACTCACCACTTCATTTACAAAACCTCAAGCAGCAGAAAACATAATTATACCTTAAAATATACATTGCTGCTGCTAGTCCACGCAGGTAATGTGTTCGAGGAACTCATTGGTTGATACAGCTGGGACAATGATGTAATGATGGTTCTAGACTTCAGTCACAAAAGGTGAGAAAAAATATAAGAGAAATAGAGAAAAGAAGGAACGGTGGAGTAAATAAACCAAAAGCAACAGATAGGAGTAACAATGGCCTTTTTCACAGAAGTTAATCTCTCTGCCATTATTTTAATGCTGCAATGATAGCCAAGGAACAAGAAGAGACAAAGAGCTGGGTAATGAGTGGAGGAGATGGAAGATAAAGAGAGTAAGGAGGATAAAAGGGATAGCGAGGGCGCTACCAAGTTAAGGAAGTAGATAAAAGTACCTTTGGGACCTCAGAGGGGAGCAACAGCAAGGGAAGATAAAAATCCCATTGTGGCAGATGTGATGGAGGAAAAGGGGAAAAGAACGTGATTATCTTATTCAGGGGACTTGTATAAGGGGAAAGGCTCCTGTTGAATAGGGAACACACTGCGCCAAGTAGGAAATGGTTGGAAAGAGGCAGAGGGAGAGAACGCTGCTTGCAGTAGGACAGTATTCCCAGTTGTTGTGGGAATGCAAGGTGCTGTTATGGTCTCCAAGATAACTAGCTTGGCAAAAATAGACTCTTTATCAGAAGATAACTGACATGACACCAGGTTATAGTCCAACAGGTTTATTTGAACTCACAAGCTTTTGGAGTGTAGCCCATTCATTAGGTGAAGTGAAGAGAAGCACACAGGCACAAAATTTGTAGGCAGAGAGATCAAAAGATCATATAAATGGTGTGGGTGGAGTGTCGAATAATAAGTCTCTGCAGATAATCAAAAGTGTCAGATGGTGTGAGTAAAGTGTCAACAGCTGAATAGTAAGTAAAGGGGATGACCTATAATCCAATTAACTGAGGCAGAGGGATAATTATGAAATATTAGAAGTAAGGTGGTGCTGGAGACAAACCATATGACTGGAATGACATGATAGGCATAAGAGTCGCATGCCGAGGGTCTAACCAAAGTAATAAGTGACCCAAAACTACCAATGAATTAAGGTAGAGAGATCATAACAAGTTATCAAGGTGATTGTGTCAAAACAGGACAGTAAGGAAGATTTTACAAATACAGAACAGTGTGGTGGGGTCACATAAATTCAAGGTCACGGTTGAGGCCAACTTTATGGTTACGGAACTTGGCTGTCAGTTTGTGCTCAGTGATTCTGCATTGTTGTGTATCTTAAAGTCTGCCTTGAAGGATGCGTATCTGAAGATCAGAGGCTGAATGTCCTTGACCGCTGAAGTGTTCCCCCTCTGGGAAGGAACATTCTTGTCTGGCGGTTGTTGATCAGTGTCCATTCATCCATTGCCGTAACGTCTGCATGGTCTCACCAATATGCCTTCCAACAGTGTATGAGATAGACAACATTGGCCAAATCATATGAGTATCTGCTGTGTATGTGGTGGGTGCTGTTCCCATGTGTGATGGTAGTGTCCATGTCAATGATCTGACATGTCTTGCAGAGGTTGCCATGGCAGGGTTGTGTGGTGTTGTCATTGATATTGTACTGAAGGCTGGGTAGTTTGCTGCGAACAATGGTCTGCTTAAGGTTTGGCGTTTGCTTGAAGATGAGAAATGGAGGTGTAGGGATGATGGCGAGATGTTTGTCATCATCAATGACATGTTGAAGGCTGCGAAGAACATGGCGTAGTTTCTCTGCTCCAGAGAATTACTGTTTGATGAAGGATACTCTACTGGTCATGTCCTGTGTCTGTCTTCTGAGGATGCCATTGCGATTTTTCACTATGGCACATTAGAACTGGCGATCGATGATTTGAGCATCGTAACCCATTCTTATGAGGGGCACCCTTCAGTATCTTTAGGTGTCTGATGCGTTCCTCCTAATCTGAGCAGATCCTGTGTATGCACAGGGCTTGTTCGTAGGGGATGGCTTCTTCAATATGTTTAGGGTGGAAGTTAGAGACGTACAGCATTGTGAGGTTATACGTGGGCTTGCGGTAGAGCGAGGTACTGAGGAGTCTGTCCTTGATGGAGAAGCGTGTGTCCAAGACTGAGACTTATTCTGAAGAATAGTCCATGGTAAGTGTGAAGGTGGGATGAAACTTGTTGATATTGTCTTCTAGTCATTTTAGTGATTGCTCACCTTGAGTTCAGAGGAGGAAAATGTCATTGATGTATCTGGTGTATAGCATTGGTGGGAAGTACTGTGCAGCAAAGAAGTCTTGCGTGAACTTGTGCCTGAAAATGTTGGCATATTGGGGAGCAAATTTGGTTGAAATTGGGATAGAGTCCATATTCTCAGCTTGCGCTCAGGATTCGGTGGACCAGCTAAAAGTCACTGCCAAGCAGACGAGGCAACAGAATTACACCACCTACATGCACACCAAGGACAGGAAACTGGAGAAACTTGGCATCACCACCAGCGGACTACTCTTCAGAATCAATCTCGTTCTTGGACATACATCTCTATCAAGGACAGACATAACCTCACGATGCTGCACTTCACTAGCTTCCACCCTAAGCATGTTAAAGAAACCATGTCCCACGGACGAGCCCTGCGTATACACAGGAAGTGCTCAGACGAGAAGGAACGCAACAGAAACCTAAAGATGCTGAAAGACGCCATCATAAGAACGGGTTATGATGCTCAACTCATCGATCGCCAGGTCTGATGTACCACAGTGAAAAACCGCAATGATCTCCACAGGAGACAAACATAGGATATGACTGATAGAGTACCCTTCATTGTCCAGTACTTTCCTAGAGCAGAGAAACTACGCCATGTTCTTTGCAGCCTTCAAAATGTCATCGACGATGACTAACATCTCACTAAGATCATCCCTACACTCTCACTTCTCACCTTTGAGCAAGCGCCAAACCTTAAACAGACCATTGTTCGCCACAAACTACTGAGCCTTCAGGACAATATCAACCACAACACCATGCAACCCTGTCATGGCAACCTCTGCAAGACATGTCAGATCATCGACATGGATAATACCATCACACGTGGGAACACCACCACCATGTACACTGTAGATACTCATGTGATTTGACCAAAGTTGTCTACTTCATACGCTGCAGGCAAGGATTCCCGGAGGCATTGGCGAAACAATGCAGATGCTACGACAATGGATAAATGGACACTGTGCAACAACTGGCAGATGGGAATGTTCCCTCCCAGTAGGGGAACACTTCAGCGATCAAGGACATTCGGCCTCCAAACTTCAGGTAAGTGTCCTTCAGGACGACCTTTGAGATACACAACAACATAGGACCGCCAAGCAGAAACTGACAGCCAAGTTCTATACCCATGAAGATAGCCTCAACTGTGATATTGAGTTCATGTCAAGGTACATGTGACCCCACCACACTGTTCTGTATCTGTAAAATCTTCCTTACTGTCCTGCTTTGACACCATCTCCTTGATAACTTGTTATGATCTCTCTACCTTAACTAGTTGGTAGTTTTGGATCACTTATTATTTTGGTTAGAGCCTCGGCGTGCGACTCTTATACCTATTATGTTATTCCAGCCATTTGGTTTGTCTCCAGCACCACTTTATTTTTAATTTTTTGTAATTATCTCTCTGCCTCAGTTATTTGGATTATAGGTCATCCCCTTTACTTACTATTCAGCTTTTGACACTTTACTCACACTGTCTGACACTTTTGATCACCCGCAGAGACTTATTATTCAACAATCCACTCACAACAGTTGTATGATTTTTTAATCTCTCTGCCTATAAATTCTGTGCCTGTGTGCTTCTCTTCACTTCACCTGATGAAGGGGCAGTACTCCGAAAGCTTGTAATTTCAAATAAACCTGTTGGACTATAAGCTGGTGTCATGTGATTCTGACCTCGTCCACCTCATTCTACCACCGGCACCTCCGCATCTTGAAAATAACTGAGAAATAGCCAGTTCCTACAGAATTTGCTGAAACTTTGCTGAATCTACAATTCTACATTTTTAAGGCACAATTCTTAGTTAAAAAATACAGAGGTCTTTCTTTCAAAGTAGGTAAATGATTAGCAGGGTATCTGCTTCCGTGCTACAACTAAAGTGCTGTAGCAATTTGATGTATTACTGGGATTCCTCTTTAAAATGATGCAGAAAGTTTTAAAGAATGCATTAAGTGCCAAGAACAGGAGGGCTCAGTGTCATTGAAGGGTAAAGCCAGCAAGAACTTTTGGTGTACACACATGTAGTTAAGTGTGGAAACCTGTAAGTTATTGTTAATGAGACCTTACCTCTCCATAGCATGTACTATTACAGTCTTCACTGATAGAATCCACAGAGTGAGCAATTCAGTCTAATCATCAATTGTTTCCGTCTTGGAATGGAGTTTTTAAGTAGTGTAGTATATGCTAGGCATGAATAGATAGCCTCACTGGTACTGAAAATGTAAGTTGATAGTATCCCATTCCATTCGAAGAAAACTAATGATTATTATAAAAAATACAACATTTTAATAGCTTTCTTCTGCTTTTTACTCATTTTTCCCATAATATCACATACACTCAAACCTTTATTTCAGTTCCTGAATAATGTTATAATTTTTTTTTAAATTCAGTATGCAGAGTGTTTGTCACAGTGAAGACATTTCAGTTTGCTTGTTTGAAGGACATCGCTGTTGCTTTCCCTGCTCCTAGAAACTGCAAGTAACTTGTACATGGCACTGAATTCACACAGATTTAAAATGACTGCAAGTCTCCACTGGAAAGCCCACTAAATACATGTAGCAACCACATACAAGGCGAACAGGGAAAGCTATCCCATCATTGATCACAATAAAATCCAGGCCAAGAAAGTATTTGTTGAAGTACAAGTGCATTTTATAGTAGAATAAGGCTCTTCACTTTTTCCCTTTATCTCCTGTGCCAATTTGCCCGTTTCAGGTTATCCTGAGATTATTAACTTGGAGCTCTACATTTTAGTTTATCTCCTAACTGTTCAGTATCTTTCACCAGAACATCCTGAAAGGTAGTACTTTTTTCTGGCAATACATTAATTATGGGTAATTTTAATCTTCATGAAAATTTAGAAAATCAAGTTGGCAAAGGTAGCTGTGAAGAAGAATTCATTGATTGCATTTGGAATTATTTCCTTGAACAATATAAAATAAAAAATGAAAGAACTGCGGACGCTGTAAAACGTTAACTCTTTTTTCCTTCACAGATGCTGCCAAACCTGCCGAGCTTTTCCAGCAACTTTGTTTTTGTTCCTTGAACAATATGTTATGGATCCAAGCAGGGACCAGGCTATTTTGAATTTGGCAATGTGTAATGAGGCCAATTTAAGAAATGACCTGAGAATAAAAGATCCAGTAGGGAACAGTGACCATAACGCGGTAGAATTTAGTGTTCAGTTTGAGGGTGAGTAACGTGGTTAGTAATAACTGTGTTAAACTTAAGTAGGGGAAATGACGGTTAAGTTGGTTGGAGTGGACTGGGAAAGGGGCTTAACAGCAAAGATGTTCAATGAATAATGTTCAAAAAAAAAGTTCATAACTTACAGCAAAGATGTATCCAAGTGAGGAAGGAGGATTCTAGTAAGGAGATAAACCAAACCGAGCATGGTTAATCATGGACCTTCAGGACAATGTCAAATTGAAAGAAAGAAACATACAAAGTAACAAGGATTAGTGGTAAATCAAAGAATTGTAAAAGTTTTAGAAGTCAATTAAAGATGACCAAAAAGAAGAGGGAGAAAATAAACTAAAAGGGCAAACTAGCAAGTAACAAAAAAAAAAATACAGAAACAAAGAAGAGAGGCAACAGTGAACATGGATCCCTTAGAGAATGAAGCCGGGGAAATAATATTGGGGGAGACAGGAAATGGCAGAAGAATGGAACAAATACTTTACATCCATTTTCATGGTAGAGTATATTAATAACATTTCAAAAGCATTGAATAATCAAGGGGAGACCTAATTGAAACCTGTAAGGTTCTAGATGACTTCACAGGATTGATGCAGGGAGGTTGTTTCTCTTTATGGGAGAGTCAAAGGCATAATCTCAGGGTAAGGGGTTACCCATTTAAGACAGAGATGAGGAGAATCTTTTTCTCTCAGAGGGTGATAAATGTCTGGAATTCTTTACCATAGTAGGATTATCAAAGTAGACTTGTTAGTTATTTTCAATGCTGAGACAGGCAGATTTCTAAACCATAAGGGAATCAGCAGTTGGGAGGTAAGGCAGGAAAGTGGCAGATCAACCCAGTCCTCATTGGATAGAGGAGCTGACTTGTTTGTCCAAATCGCCTACTTCTGCTCCTACATCTTTCACACTGGATGCTCCATAACCTAAATGTCGCTTTGCATCTTGCCATCATAAGTTTCAGTTGCTCTGTGGCAATGATATTTGTCAGTGGCCTTAATTAGTGCAAAGGAGGACTTCCACCTCTCACCCAGCGACTGTGCAATCCTAGCAACCACAGTAGAGAATTCATGCCTTCAAATGTACTGGGGGTACAGGTTCTCCAACATCTCACTGATGTGGTCATTCTACATTACTAGGCCTAGGCAAAGGATGACAGCAAGCTGGTCAGTATATGTTTGTGGCAATGCCTAATTCCATTGTTGGATGCCATTAGCACATGTTCAATGGATCATGTTTACGAGCAGGAACAATGAATGATTTTTCCTCCTTTTCTCTAACCATCAGACACTGAGGTAAGTTGTATTTTACCAAGACCACAATTGACACCGGTTAACTAGCTCAGGCTCAGAATTAAATCTCGGCCTTCTGTTTTGTATGGCTCAGTCGGAGCCTGATTTTATTAAATACTCTTCAGAGCAACCCACAAGTATTAAATTTATACAATTCCTTGCTACTCGATTAAAAATGATTCTGGATACATTTCTGATATTGAAATCACACTTTCTCATTTAGAAATGTCAGCACATCAACAGTGGTGGGTGTTATGACATTGACACTTTGGATGTCAATGTGTCAAGAGGAGAAGTTAAATCTTACAGTCCATAAATTGATGGGTTGCCTCTAATCTATTTAGGCCACCAGAGATTTGCTGCTCCTGAAAAATCTGTGAGTTACAGTCCTACCAGTCACAACGATATTAACAGTATTTTCTGCAGATAAGAATAGATTCTTGAGGGCTCCATGAAATTTGTGGTTATTAATCTCTAAATTGAGCTGTCCCTCATTTTTTAAGTTCCTGAATGAATTGTCCATAATTTACTGTGAGCAGCTTTGCATAATTAAAACTTTTTCAATGTGATTGATATTAAACACTCTTCTCTGCAGAAAAGATATTGCATTTGTCAACTAATTGAGCTGGTAAGATTTCATAGAATGATTGAATTTTATAATCCATAAGGAGGTTATTAGGCCCCTTCTATTTGTGTCTTTAGTCCCTATCCTTTCCCATAGCCCAAAGATTGTAGATAGGGTGCTAATTAAGCTGGCTCGATGATGTTAAGCTTCTGAGTGTTGTAGCTGGACTGCCTTTTCTGTTGGAATAGAAACCACAACATCGTCAATCAGATACTGCGTCATGGTTGGGTCTGTAAGTCTTCTCATGGAGGTAGCGACCACTTCCGTGTTGGAAAGCATGGCCTACAGGTTCTGTGCAAAACCATGCTCGAGGCTCGTGCTGGACCGTCCATGTTCCTCGATAGTGACAGCAGGTTTTCTGGTGCATTGAGCATTCCCATATGAATAGCCAACAGTTTTATTTCCTGCATACCGCCCCCAAATTATCCTTATTTGTAGCAAAGCCCATGGCCATCTTACCTTTCTTTGAATTGGCACCCGTGCTGCCTTGCCACCTGTGCCATTCATGCCCATTTTCTCACCAGGTGAAGATCTATTCTATAAAGTATTGGCAATGTCACTATTGAGCTGGTGGCTGCAAGTGTCAGAGGGAATGATGGGATTTCCCATCGTCAGAATTGTCCTCCCTCTATCATGTCTCATTTCTACAGCACTGTCTGGCTACCTTGCAGTACTCTGGTATCTGAAAGGCAAAAGGAACAAGTGAGGGGAACAAGGAAGCAAGAGATGCATGTTCACTCTAGCTTCAGCTTGTAAGTCTTAAACGATTTTAGGATGTAAGAGGAATGAAATGTGAGGAGGAGGATGAGGCATGAGCACATTGAATTGTTACAGCCCTATCACTGTCCATGGCCTCACTCATAAACATTCCAAGAGTGGAAAACACTGTCCTCTCTGTTGGAGTAAGGATATTGAGCTGTTTCTTTCCCCCTACTGCTTGGTTCCTGCAGTGTGTAGCTCCATGCCAATTTGTCCTGCAAGAGAGAAGGATGTACCTCAGTGAATGATGCACTGTATTTGGGTAATGTGGCTGATGCATGCTACCTGTATGTACCAGGTGAGATATAGTAGTGGGGCTTACAGTGATGCGACATGTGCAAGGTGAAGTGACAAATGTGAAGCATGAATCCTAGTCAATATACAATATTAATCGGTGAGTGGGGGCACTGTGGTGTGTCAAAATTGACAGGGGCTAGCAGTTCACTTATCAATATGTGATATTTGCAGATACATTCAAAAAGATTGACAATTCATATGAGGCCAATGAACCTCTTCCTACGTTGCATCCTCAGTGCTACAATGTTGGCCTTTATACCAATGGCTATATGCTCTCATTACCTTCTCAATTTTGTCAGGAGGAATCCCTGACTTGCTGCTGGCACAGTACCACTCTCCTCTGGTTCACCTCATACAATATGGCATTGAACACTGGAACAGAGAATGTTGGTGCACACTCTCTGCCCGAATGTGCCTTGTAAACTATTTCAGGTCAGACAATCTTCAGTTTCTTCTGACACCTTCTGACACATTCTGACTCCAGTCGGAATGGGCCTCCCCTTAAGGAGTTGCATGCTGTATTTATGTTGTGCTGGCCTCACAGGAGCTTGAGTTAAGGTATGCAGCAAGTCCGCAGTGTGTTTGTGCGGGGTTCCACAGGACAGTGTGTTTGTCTGGGGCTCCACAGGACAGTGTGTTTGTCTGGGGCTGCACAGGACAGTGTGTTTGTGTGGGGACTACACAGGACAGTGTGTTTGTGTGGGGCTCCACAGGACAGTGTGTTTGTGTGGGGACTACACAGGACAGTGTGTTTGTGTGGGGGCTGGACAGGACAGTGTGTTTGTGTGGGGGCTGCACAGGACAGTGTGTTTGTGTGGGGGCTCGACAGGACAGTGTGTTTGTGTGGGGGCTGGACAGGACAGTGTGTTTGTGTGGGGGCTCCACAGGACAGTGTGTTTGTGTGGGGGCTCGACAGGACGGTGTGTTTGTGTGGGGGCTCCACAGGACGGTGTGTTTGTGTGGGGCTCCACAGGACAGTGTGTTTGTGTGGGGCTACACAGGACAGTGTGTTTGTGTGCAAGCTGCACAGGACAGTGTGTTTGTGTGGGGCTACACAGGACAGTGTGTTTGTGTGCAGGCTCCACAGGACAGTGTGTTTGTGTGGGACTCTACAGGACAGTGTTTGGGTGGGGGCTACACAGGACAGTGTGTTTGTGTGGGGGCTACACAGGACAGTATGTTTGTGTGGGGGTTAAGACACCTATGTTCCTGTGTGAACATTAGACTATCAGTTACAACAGAATATTGCTAGATCAGGTGAATGGGCAAATCAGTTGCAGATGGATTTTAATACGGTGGTTCAGTGGTTAGCCCTGCTGCCTCACAGTACCAGGGACCTGGGTTCAATTCCACCCTCGGGCGACTGTCTGTGCGGAGTTTGCACATTCTCCCCGTGTCTGCCTGGGTTTCCTCCAGGTTCTCCGGTTTCCTCCCACAGTCCAAGATGTGCAGGCTGGGTGGATTAGCCATGCTAAATTGCCTGTAGTGTTCAGGGATGTGTAGCTTAGGTGGGTTATAAGGGGATGGGTCTGGGTGGGATGCTCCAAGGGTCAGTGTGGACTTGTTGGGCCGAAGGGCCTGTTTCCACACTGTAGGGATTCTATGTAAAAAAGCTTGATACCATTTACGACAAAGTAGCCTTCTTGATTTGCACCACATCCTAACATTCATTCCCTCCATCACTGACTGTCAGTAACAGCAGTGTGTATCATCGACAAGATACACTACAACAACTCACCAAGTCTCCTTTGACAGCACCTTTCAAACGCTATGACTGCTACCATCTAGAAGGACAAAAGCAGCAGATATATTGGAAGACCACCATCTGCAAGTTTCTTCCAGGTTACTCATCATCCAGTCTCATCAGTGAATAATCATTGAACAGCTTCAGCAATTTGCCCTAGAGGTCACCTTTTCCTCCCTTTGTTTTTTATCATACCAGTTGTCTTTTATTTCGGCGATCTCTCTGTTGGTGGGTGATAAATTGCTCGAGATTATGTTTCACATACCTTTCCTCTGTCTGTCGGCTGCACTCTGTGGTCACCTTTTTTAAAGCTTAGCAATTTTCTGCTTGAGCAACATAGTCTTCAAGCATTTCATTCATTCCAGTCATCTTGTAGATCTAGGAAAGCTCATATCATCCAGTCTACACAAACGTAAAGATGGTTTCGCAGTGACAGCAAACAGTTTTTTAATTCTAAGCCAGGCTTTTATAAATAAGTCTACTGTTTTCTTTGTTGTGGGAAAACAAAGACACCAATGGATTGGACTGGGGGGGTTTAACACAGCCTGCAAATATGATTTGACATAACTTAGACTTTATAAACCACAAGCAAATCACATGCTCAACTGGGCAGCCTCATGCGTGGAATAAAAGCATTTAATGAATGTTTAAACAATACTGTTCCTTGAGTTTCATCGCTGCTGGAGTTTAAGAAATCATTATAAAACACTGATAATCAATTTGGAAAGCAACAATGTGGGAACATTGCTTATGTATCTCCAATTAACTGAAAAGTGACAGAAATTAAGATGAGAAACCATGAAACTTATCTGCTTTGGCATGCTATGTATATCCTTTTGATTAGTAACAGGGATGTTTAATTCGAACCACTGTTAAATGAAGATTAAAAACAATCTACATTAGAAATTACTCATAAGATGATTGCATTTTTACCACCATGCCATGTTCAGCAATTCTTTTGTTTCATTTGAGGTAAAGTCCTTGAGTTGCAAGACTAAATGCAGCTTCATTACTTTGTTTCATTATCTGGACAAGTTAGGGTAATTAAGTGCCATTCATTGAACTTGTATGGCAGATTTGGGAATAATTAACATACCACAGCGGCGTGCAATTTCTGACATGAAGCCACTCTAAAAAAAATGCTTTGAACTGACCTTTCAAGTCAATATCATTGATAGTGTAATATTTAGTTCAACATTCAGGAACAGACAGAAAATGGAATTGCCATCACAGGTCCTAATTTACATAAGGCACTGGCAAACTATATTTGATAGCATTGATTGCAATTCTTTGAAAGCAGAAGGATTGTAATGATGATTGGTCACAATGATAACGGGTCATCTGATTATCAACATGGATATGAAATTGACTGTTAGCAGGAAATTAAGGTTGTTTTTCAGTCTGAAACAAGAGTTATTGTGGAGTTTCCAGTGATTGTTGTTAGGACCCTTGGTCTTCATGAGATACATATATAAATAACCTAAACCTTGGTCAAAGTTTGCAGGTGATTAAAAAACCTGGAAGTATTGTGAACCGTAATGAGGACAATGTAGCATTTCAAAAGAACAGAGACAGGTGGATGGAATGGACAGACAAGTTGCAGAAGAAATTTATGGCAAAGGAATGTGACTTGATTGTGCTAGAGTAGAAAATTTGGAAAGTTATTGAACCAGCAAATGATGGGTGAAAAATAATAGAGGGGAAAGTTGCAGTACACGAGAAAACAAGCAATAAGTATAAAAATACACTAAAAAGTGTCTCCAATTGTATGAAAGAAAAAAAAATGAAATGAAAGTGAAGGATTAATGCTGGCTGACAAGAAATGGCAGAAGTTTTGAGCAAATACTCTGTATCTGTCTTCATAGGAGAAAGATGCAAAATGCATACCTGGCAGAAAGTCAAGGGAGGGAGGGCCTTAGAATCACTGCAGAAAAACTGTTGGGAGTAGTAATGGACCTCAGGCGCTAACTGGCCACTGAGCCTGATGGCCTGCATCTTATTGTCTTTAAAGAGAGTGGCTATAGATATGGTGGACGTGTTGATCATAATCTTTCAATATTTTTTACATTTTGAAAAGGTTGTAATGGATTTAGAAACTATAAATTTTGCATCTCTATTTAATGAAGGAAGGAGACAGAAAATAAAAAAAACTATAAGCCAGTCAGCCTCATGGTCTGTTATTGGGAAAAGCATGAACCAATTATTAAATTTGTACTGGTAGGTCATGCAGAAAAATAATAATAATTCAGGCAGCATCAACAGGGTTTTGAGGAAGCAAAATCAGGTTTGCTACCTTTACTCCAGTTCTTTGAACATGTAACAAACAAAAATCGGACAAAAACCTCTGATTGGAGGAGCAGCCATCTGTGAGAATGTGCATAGTTTCATTGTATACGCCCCAACCGTTATAGGAAAGAGACATCATGTCTGCTGGCTGGGTCTGGGGCTGTCGAACAAAGGCCTAAAGGCAACAGGCAGTGTGGAGAAAAGAGGCCCCATGTATGTGTGAGTAAGTGAGGGAGAATATGTCTAAGTATGCGTGATAGGGAGCCTGCTCGTGTGTAAGAGCTACAGGGATTGTATGTGAGTGAGAGTGACTTTGGCAGGGAGAGTGTGGTATGTGTGTGAGAGAGACAAGGAGAATGTATCTGAGAGATAAGGAAGGTGTGTGTGTGTGTTGTGTGTGCATGTGTTAGACAGGGAGAGTGGGTGTCTGAGTGTGTGTGTTTACATGTGGTAGGAAGAGATTGTTTGAGTGAGTGAGTCAGAGAGAGTGTGTGTGAGAGTGAGTGAGACTGGAAGAGTGTGTGTGAGAGTGAATGATCCCGGAAAAGTGTGTGAGAGAGTGAATGATCCTTGGAGAGTGTGTGTGAGAGTGAATGATCCTGGGAGAGTGTGTGTGAGAGTGCATGAAACTGGGCGAGCGTGTGAGTGAGACTGGGCGAGCGTGTGAGTGAGACAGGGCGAGCGTGTGAGTGAGACTGGGAGAGCGTGTGAGTGAGACTGAGAGAGCGTGCGTGAGAGAGCGAGACTGGGAGAGTTTGTGCGAGAGAGTGAGTGAGACCAGGAGGAAGTATATAAGTCAGAGGGAATATGTCTGTGAGTTTGTGAGACAAGACAGTTGTACATGTCTCTGAATGAGACAGTGAGGTGGCAGTGAGTGTCTGAGACTGAATGAGTGACTGAGAGAGGCTCAATGCATGAGAGAGGTGAGTTAGTGTGAAAGAGAATGAGTAAGAAAAGGCGTTTGTGCGTGTATAGCAGAGGGCCAAGAATGTGAGTCTGGGAGAGGGAGATCATGTGTGAACGCTAAGAGTGAGTGAGCCACATGCACCGTTCTTCTCCTCCTCATCTCTCCCAATAACTTCTCTGGAACAGGTTGGATGTGGGGGAAACCCAGGCTGAGTGCCAAACTGCTCCTGACCTCCACTTCTGCGTGAATTCTGTTGAGGCCAGTTCAGAATGCATGCCAGTCAAGATCAATCTAACCTAACTACTTATGATCGGACAGTCCTTCTGTACCTAATCATCAAAAGTCAATATGCAGGTACAGCAAGTAAAAAAGAAGACAAAACAGCATGTTAGACCTTATTACACTGGAATGGTGTAGGGAAACCTTGCTCCAAGTGTACAGGTTATTGATGAAACCACACCTAGCTTGTTGTGTGCAGTTTTGGTTATCGTACTTAAGGAGGGCCATGCTTAAACTGGAGGTAGTTCAGAGAAATCTACTAAACTGATTCCTGGGTTAAGGGCCTGGTCTTATTAGGAATGCTTATGTAATTTTGGGCTGTACTTATTTCAATTTATAAGAATGAAAGATATGAACAAAACGTGTAACATTTTGAGGGCTCTGGATAGTTGGTATGGGAATCTAGAATTAGGGATTACAGGTTCAAAATAAGGGGTGTCCCATTCAAGACAGATGAGGAGGTGTTTCTTCTTCCAGAGGGTCACTTGTGTTTGAATTCTCTCCCCAATTGAACAGTAGAGGCTAGGTCATTGAGTATATTCACGGCTGAATTAGACACATTTTTGATTGACAAGGAGGTCAGGGATTATGGAGGTCAGGCACAAAAGTGGAGTTAAGGCCACATCAGATTAGCCATGGTTTATTGACTGGAAGAGCAGGTTTGAGATGCTGAATGGTCTACTCCTATCTCTATTTCTTATCTTCCTATGTTGGGAGGACGAGTGCAGATAAGCAATATAAACTAAAGGCTACAATTCTAAAGGGGCTACAGGAGTAGAAGGACCTGGGTTTATACTTTAATGAATCATTGAAGTGTAGAACTGGTTGAGAGAGTGATTAATAAAGTATATGGCATTCCATACATTTTCAATAGGGGTCTAGAGTATACACTCAAGGAATCCATATTAAACTTCTTTCAGTTCTATAATCCAGTGTGCTGGATTTGAGCATTTTACAAATTTGATTTTGAAGAGGTTGATGGTGGGTATCTGAGATTTGCTGCTGTAAGATGTCCAGGTTTGCGTCCTGCATCTCGCTCTCAGTTTAAGATTACATCAACCCAACTGGATTGGTTGAGGCCTGAGACTTGATTCGGTTCCCTGCATCTTCCAATTGGTGATTTGGTGGTTACTTCACTGGCTTGATCCTGATGGTGTCTACCACGTGTTGGCTGTTGTGGAATGATTTCCCAATGCTTCTGGGAATGGCTTTTCCATCATCTGTTCTCTTTTCCTGGGAGTGTCACTGCCATGAAGTGGACATACAGCTTCCACTTCACTCCCCTTTGGCTCTTCCACTAATTGAGGTTTCACTCTCTGTACCTTCTGGCTTTTTCTCCCTTCCATTAAGGCTATTAGCCTAACTCTGGTCCTTTTAACTCCTTCCAAATTTTTCACAACTCTTTCTGACATTTCTGGCTGGACATCAGCCCTGTTTAAACTGAAAAATCACTCCTTGGTTACTTCAGTCCTCATGGATTTTACTGCCTCCTGTGGGAATTCTGAAATTCTCATGTTTCCCTGCTTTTCTGTCACTTTCTGTTAGCTTTCTCCAGTCTTCCCAAACTCTCTTCTGTCCTTTTTTTGTATAATGGGTGTATTTTACCATCTGCCCAATCAATCCCGAATAAAATATCTATCTCTGACATTGACAAGCTTGGGATACTGTCCACTCTTACCAAACACATAACAAGTTCTCTGTCAAAGTGACTTAATCCAGTGCCACCTCTATAGTCTTCTCTGTGAACCCTTTTATTACCACACAGGAATTTAATTTGCTTCTGGTGGAAAACCTTATGTTTTCCCTATTCATAAGGTCTGTAAAGACACAGTGTCTTGGAGAATGCTGGTTTCTCTCTCTGATTGCTTAACGCAATTCATAGTCACTGTTCCTTTTAATAAAAATATCTAACAGCTCTTTTGGTCCACAGAGCAGACACAGACAACCCTTAATGCTACAGACACTGCTCCTGCAGCTTGACTCTTTGGCAGATTCCAAACCAATTTTTTCCTCGACATGCCCTGATTTCCTACAATGAAATACTTGGAGTAGTTTCCATTCTGACTTTCACCTACTTCCCTCCTTTTGATCATCGGGAACAATTCTATCTATTGTGTTTGACCTCAATCTTCTCTCCAGCTTGTGTTCAGGATATTTACCTCATACTTATCTCTTTCTGCTCTTCAACAGCTTCCAGACCCTAGTTTCCCTGAGTTGGTAGGTCTGTCTGCTGACACATGGCTGTCAAGCAGGATTGCTGTTTGTCTGGGCTTTGCTCTTAAGACATAAGTCTGAACTGGAAAGGGTAAGGAGTCTCTGAACACCCTGAGGAGAATTTCATGGGAAACTTCAATTTTAAGTGCCCATGATTAAATGTGAGCTGCTTAAGGCATTCCTATGCCATCTGATCAGGTTGTTTCTTGAGGGAACAGAACATTTGCCCGTACACCTCTGGCATTAGCTGGTATGCACTTAAAATAGCCTCTTTTGCGAGTCAGTGATGCTCTCTTTGAGTAAAAGAGAGCAAACTTCATGGCAGCCTGCTTTGGGCACCAGCAATGTTCAACAATTAACTGGCCACTTTAATTGTTGTGGTCATCTTTCAAAACAGATAAATAAAGCATCCACTTCTTCCATATCAAGATTTGGTAGTAACTACGTAAGCCTGAATACTTCAGTCTTTAAGTCTGAATGAGGTGTAGTTCTGTCAGCAAAGCCACTTTCATTCTCCCTTCTCAGATCAAGTTAAATTAAACTAAATTAAATCTCATTTTAAATTCTCTGATATACCAAAGTGTGAAGCTGGATGAACACAGCAGGCCAAGCAGCATCAGAGGAGCAGGAAGGCTGACGTTTCGGGCCTAGACCCTTCTTCAGAAATCTCTGAAGAATCTCTGAAGTAATCTCTGAAAATTCTCTTTCTTGTTTGTTTTCTTTCTCTTGAAATTCTCTTTTCTCTTTTTTCACTCCATCCCGTTCCCCCCGCCTCACTTTCTTTCCTAGAATTTTCCTCTGCTTTGTTGCTGAAATTCCAGTTCAAATCTTAGTTGTTCCAATTTTAATTTACCCGTTTCATTATCTTCAATTTCTAACTCTAGATATCTCGCCGGTCATTTTGCAATTTCTGTTTTTTTTGGCTTTCAGGGTGAGCTCCACCTCCAAATGCTTAGGTATCACTTTTACTTCTTCAAAGGATGAGGCTTTTGATTTTCCGAAGTTATTTTATCCTGTTCTGTGAAAGCATTAATGTCAAATGTTGACATCTGAGCACTTTTAATGATGACAACTCAAAAAAAAATCTTTTTGCAGTTTTGATTTTGTTTTACACAAATTTGGAAAGAACAATTCGTTTTCCCACTCCAAAGTATTCATTAGCCAATGGGCTTTAATTGCACAATAAGTCTCAAAATTTCTTATGACTATATGAGGTGGGTGATCGGCTCCTCTCTTTTTAACCACCTGTCAGTTGCTCACAACAAATAATTGTTTTATTTTCTTTGGGACATAGCTATCACACTTTAATGAAAGTATGCTTAACTCAATCAGAATTAAGGATCCAATTAATTACAAGATTTCCTTGCATAAAGAAGAGGGCTTCTATTACCTACTACACTGAAAGAAAATAAAACATGACATCAAACACAAACACTGACATGCAATCAACTGAGAAACAGATGGAGGGAGCAGTGAAAAGAGTGTCTATACGGACAGGAAGGTAAAGGTCATTGCAGTTTATCATTTTTACAGTCTTGGAGTTGTGAGAGTGAAACCTGACTCTCAACTGTTTAGTTGTTGTTCTCTTCCCACAGAAGTAAAGTTTGCAGATAATCTTGATTTCTTGATGAGCAGTGTTTCTTTTTTCCAAATTGCTTTTTCACTGCTGGTTTCTGAGATTTTGTGAGAGAGAATAGCCTTCAGTAATCTTGCTGTTCCCAATCTATGCTGCTTTCTCTCTCCTTTGTTGCTCAAAGGCTACTGTTGATGTACCATTCCTTTACGGATTCTGGTGTCTATGTCATTGGCTGTGCCATTGTTTCATTCCAAGCTGGTTAGTTGGAGCCAACCTTTCATTTTGGAATATATTGACACCTCACTAAGTTTCATTGCCTTGTGATTAAAATATTAATTCCAACGTAACCAATTTTATAGATTCTGTGTGGGTCCCCTGTGTTTGTCAGGTAATCAGAGCAGCCATTGCAGGTCATCAGAGTCCATTTTCAAAACCATTTTAGTGCACAAAGGTCTCAGGCATTAAAATCAAGTGATGACTGTTCAATATCGATAGTCCATTTGCACCACAATTATAACAATCTGAAGAAGAAAAACCTTTCAGACTGAGGGGAGAAAACAGTTGAGTGGCACTAGCTGAAATGTTCCTTCAGAAGGATAGTACAAACACGACACGCCAACTGGCCATCTTCTATACTGTAAACATCTTATCATTAAATTGTGGTTGAATAGCAGCAATGGACAGAAATAATTACTACAGTTAGCTAGCTGTAGGAAGTACATACCTTGCACATTTCCAACCACAAAAATAAAAGCAACCTATTACTCCAGTTTGCTAGCCAATGAAAGAGGAGGGATGGTTTTATATGTAATTTAGAGCTGATTGCTGCAATATCATCTTGAGTGTATGACACTTTTTCATGAAATTAATCCAATCTGGATGTAGTAGAAACATTATTATGTTGTCAATGCAATCAAGAATTCAGAAGATTGAGTGACATAATTCTCATTATAAAGGAAGTGAGGTACTAGACAATAAAGTTTCAAAAAGAAAATTTCTTTGAAATAAAATAGAACCTGCAAAAATGTCTTTAGAACCTTCTGAATTTTTAAATTGATGAACACAAACAGTCCTGTGTTCCTGAACCATGGACCAGTAAAGTCTTCCATTTCTGGTATCTATGTCATTGGCTGTGACATTGTTTCATTTGGAGCTGAACTGTTGTTCCATGCTGAAAATCAACCTACACAGGGGCAATAGGCTGTACTAAAAATGTTGTTAAGAGAGGAGACAACATCCCAGATCATCTATTCTGGTTGCTGTCCAGTAATTCATTTTACAGAAAACAATTTTGTCAACCTGGTCAAACATCTCATTACACATCTCCGAGACACATGGGACTTAAATCCAAGCCTTGTAGCCCAAAGATAGAGACACTATCAATGTACCACAAAACCCTCTGGGTATTATATTAAAACAGACATGACCTCAGCTATCTTGACTCCCTATATTTGAATAACTTGATGATATTCATTAGTCTAATTCCCATCTGAATGGTTACAGCTGTAGAATTGGATCTGAGTTAGAGCTAAGATTCTCTACTATAACCCTCTTTGGCTGGTTTTCACACAGCATTTGGTAGCTATATAACATTAACTGACACTGCAGTGGCTTGTGGTTGGATTTTAGCTCCACAGCACTAGGAAATCAAGAACAGCCAGTCCATTGGAGGTTGACAGTGCTCCGACAATGGCAGCTCCACCAAGAACAGTGACCACTGCCTATACAGAAGTGGAGCCTGTAGCAGAAATAAGTCTGCTTGGCTGGCAGGTCCTGACAAGGGGGTCTAGGTGTAAGGTAGGCAGTCCAGGAGTGGGGAATGGAACAGAGTTAGGTGCATGTCTGGAGGTAGACATCTGATATACCTAAGAGGCCTGTTACTGAGGCACAGCCTCCCAGGTCCATCATCAGCCCATGCTGTGAGACCGTCGGGGCTAAATATTTGGAGTGGGCCTGTACATTGGATCATAGATTAGAATCATAGAATTCGTGAAGTGCAGGAGGAGGCTATTTGGCCCATTGAGCCTGCACTGACCCACTGAAGACCCAGCCCTCACTCTATTCCTGTAACCCTGCATTTACCATGGCCAATCCACCTAACCTGCACATCTTTCGATTATATGAGATGATGGTTGTGACCCGTATGTCACAGAATTGTGCAGCTGGATTTTTTCCATGAAGGTGGAAAGGCTGATCTGGGATCTCCCAAATCAAATATTCCTAAATATTATAGAGTGAGATCTGGCTATAATTTTTAAACTATTCCTCCTATTTGCAAACTCTCCAATCAGAGGAACTATTTTTCTCTACCAACCCTAATTTTACCATTAATATATTTTAAACTTCATCAGTCATTCTTTAACCTTCTAAGTTCAGAGGAATCCAGACCGAAGTCTGCATTATCTGTCCTCCTAATTTAACTTTTGTTATTATGCCATCTGAGGTTGGTGCAATGTTTTGCTCTCTAGTCACACTCTACCATTAGTCACAACATAAATTTCAATGCTTTATCCAGCCACCAACATGGCCAATTATATGCTATACTATATTTAATCAATCAACAAAATTTCTTTAATAAACAATAATTTGTTTCACTTTTTCATTTATTATAAAATAAGACTTATTTGGCAAAGATGCAAAGCTGATTAACACATACTCAGAAATAGTAAAATATAAATATTTACCCTTCTAAGTAACCCCTGGACACAATGCATATAAACACATCAATTAAAGAGAGAAAAAAAACTTTGTCTGCAGAGATTAATCTTAAAACAAAAACAAACACGTTGGCCAGTAATTATTCATTCTTGAAGGGAAATCAAAGAAAATGGCATGAAATGTTCAAGATGGCTTTCAGTCAGCATTCTAGCAGGCATAGAAAGGTGTCACTAAACAGAAGCAGTTGTCACTAGGATCTTTAGCCACAGTTTGTTGTGAAAGTGCCAAGATTTCAAGGCTTTTCAAGAGAACAAATGCATCAACTTTTCAGGTCTCTCACTAGAATTCCAAAAAGGGCTTTTTTTCTGCAATGCAGGGAATGGGTTGGAGAGCTGTTTTCCTCAGCAGACTATACCCAATGAACTCCAAACAATGTCCAAAATAACACCATTAACCCAGGCATGTGATTTCCAGGAAATAAGTCCTTAGTAAGTAGTTAGTAGTTAGTTAGCTTTAGCCATGTGCCTTCCATGAAGTGTTTTTTTTAATGTTCCTGTTTTCTTTTCCTGAACCGTTTTCATTTGAAAAAAAAAGTAACAGTTTAGGTATTTCTTCTCAATCTTTTCAAATAAATCACTGTCCACAATCCTTTTGAATGAATCTCAAAAAATACTAACAATAAATTGTCTTCATCACAGGGTCCAAATGCCTTTCTGGCAAATCTATATTGCATGCTTGGACAATTTCAATTCTTTACAGCCTCAAGGCTATATCTATACTGGATGCTCCAAGACACAGAAATCCTAGAGTAGAGTTTCCATGTAAGGTGCATCAGCAAATCCCAGTACAGATAACACCAGTTCTGAAAAATGTCTTTATTTCTCCCTGTTTTCCTCAAATTCACCTAAATTGCTTAATGTCAGATCTGCCATGAACCAACACAATTTGAATTGTGAATTTTAAAGAATGTATTTTTAAAGTGTCCTTTTATACTTTTAGGAGTGGCAACTTGGTAAACTTTGATTAATGCAACTGAGCAAGATTCAGGAATCCTGGATAACAAGAGATATTGAAAGTTTAGTCAGAAAAAAGAAGCATTGGTAAGGTTTAAGAAACTGAAATCAGACAAAGACTCTTGAGGAATATAAAGGAAGCAGGAAAGAGCTTAAAAAAAGAATTAGAAGGGCAAAAAGGGGCCATGAAGTGTCCTTGTCAAGTAGGAGAATCCCAAGTACTTTATACATATATTAGGAGCAAGAGGGTAGCTAGGGAAAGGGTCGGTCCACTCAAGGACAAAGGATGGAATTTATGCTTGGACCAGAGAAAGTAGGTAAGGTCCTTAATGAGTAAAAGGAGAAAACATGGATGATGGTAAGTTTAGGGATATTCTGAGTCATGTTATATTAAGGAGAAGAAGGTGGTGTGAAAGTAGATAAAACCCCAGGGCTCGATGTGATCTATCCCAGGATACTGAGGAGGTAAAAATGGAGGACATTCCTGTGGCATTGACAGAGATCTTTGTATCCTGTTTAGCCACAGGCGAGGTCCCAGAAGACTGGAGAATATCCAATGTTGTTCCTTCGTTAAGATTATAGGCCGTTGACCACTAAAAATGTCAGTGGTAGGGAAATTATTGGAGATTATTCTTAGGGACAGGATGTACTTATATTTGGAAAAGAATGGCCTTATTAGGGATAGTCAGCATAGCTTTGTGAGGAGGAGTTCTTGTTTCACAAATTCGATTGAGTTTTTTGAGGAAGTGAAGAAAATGATTGATGAGGGTATGGGAGTAGATGTCTCCATAGACATTGCACATTTGACAAGGTCCCTCATGGTAGAATGGTCCAGAAGACTAAGCCACATGGGATACATGTTGAGTTGGTAAGTTGGATATAAAATTGGTATGGTTACAGTAGATAGGTCAGTTGTTCTTTTCTGGCTGGAGTTCTGTGACCAGTGGTGTTTGCAAGGATCAGTGTTGTGACCTCTGCTGCGAGTTATATATATAAATGTAGGTCATCTCATTAGTAAGTTTGCAAAAAACGGTGGAGTTATAGATAATGAGGAAGGTTGTCAAAAATACAGCATAGCTCAGAAGGAAGGTTGGGCAATGAAATGGCAGATGAAGTTTAATCTGGACGTGTGTAAGGTGATGCATTTTGGGAGGTGAAATGCAAGAGGAAAGTATACATAAATGGCAGGACCCTTACAAGCAGTGATATACAAAGGGATTTTGAGCTGCAAGCCATTAGCTGCCTGAAAGTGGCAACATGAGTGGATATCATGGTAAAGAAGGCGTTCAGCATGCATGCTTACATCGGTTGGGGCATTGAGTATGAAAGTTGATTAAGTCATGTTATAGCTGTATAAAACTTAACTCAGGCCACATTGGAATATTGTGTGCAGTTCTGCTCACCACACTATAGGAAGGATATGGAGACTTGGAAAGTATGCAAAAGTCATTTACCAGTATGATGCCTAGATTGGAGTGTATTAGAAATAAGGAGAGGTTGGACAAACTTGGAATGTTTTTGCTACTGTTGGAGGCTGAGGGGGCAACCTGGTAGAAGTGTATAAAATGATGAAAGGCATGGATAGGGTGGATAGTCGGAGTCTTTTTCCCAGGCTGGAAATGTCAACTATTAGGGGGCAAAGGTTTAATGTGAGAGTGGAAAATTTAAAGGAGGTATGTGAGGCAGGTTTATTATACAGGAGGTGGTGGGTGTCTGGAACACGCTGCCAGGAGATGTGGTAGAAGCAGATATGATAGCAACATTTAAGAAGCATTTAGACAGACACATGAATGGGCAGAGAATAGAGGGACACAGACCATCTGCAGGCAGATGGGATTAATTTAGAGTGGCATCATGGCCATCACAGACATGGAGGGCTGAAAGGCCTGTTTCTGTGCTGTACTGTTCTATGTTCTGTGTTCTATGAAGATACTTTCATCATGAAAATAAGTTATTTAAGTCATTCCTCCAGCTGTGATAATTAAAATGATTAAAAATAATTTCCTACAACTGTAAAGAAGCGTTTGTTAGTTATGTTGGGGTGCAGCAGTATGGTTCTAAGTAAATTGAAAGATTAAATCATTTCAAATCACGCAGTTAGTTTTCCCGTGCCTGTAGATACAGAACATCTTCAAAAGTTTGTAAATGAATACGCAAAGTGCTGATTAATGGTGGTTCATTCACTGAAGATGTGGTCAGTTTTGTGGCTGCAATCTGTTTCTGACACAATGTACTGAAACTTATGGAAACTTGAGTTGTGCTGTATGACATTTGGGCTTAATTTCTGGTGATCTTGTGCACTGGTTGTGCTGATACCCGTAGTGTTACATCAAAACAAATGTGCAATCAGACAAAAATTCCAGACCCCTGTAGGTGCAATAGTGAGAGGCAGCATGCAAGGCAAAAGTGCTTATACCACAAATGTAAACCTGTCTTTTTTACCTCAAACTGACGCAGCTGATGGTTCGACTTAGTACTCTGCTCTAGTTACTGTACTTGACTACTTAGAAAACAAGCACAACCTGACAAAGTTGCAAAAGGCTGAAATTTCAAGGACAGTCTTTGCCTGTGAAAAGCAGTAGCTGTGAATACTTTGTAAATTAAGTAAATCAAATTTCCTTCTCTCGAGCAGACAAAAGCATGTAATAAGAAAAACAATTGAACAATTAAACTTGAGAGGGTGCAGAAAAGATTTACAAGGATGTTGCCAGGACTGAAGGGTTTGACCTTAAGGGAGAGGCTAAATAGGCTGGGACTTTTTTTCCCTGGAGCGTCGGAGGCTGAGGAGTGACCTTATAGAAGTTTATAAAATCATGAGGGCCATAGATAGGGTGAATAGCCAAGGTCTTTTTCCCAGGGTAGGTGAGTCCAAAACTAGAGAGCATAGGTTTAAGGTCAAAGGGGAAAGATATAAAAAGGACCTAATGGGCAACTTTTTCACATAGAGGGTAGAGTGTGTATGGAATGAGCTGCCAGAGGAAGTGGTGGAGGTTGGTACAATTGCAACAGTTAAAATGCATCTGGATGGGTACATGAATGGGAAGGGTTAAGAGGGATATGGGCCAAATGCTGGCAAATGAGATATCTGATCAGCATGAATGAATCTAACCAAAGGGTCTGTTTCTGTGCTGTACAACTCTGACTCTAATTATCAAAGGCAAAAAAAAAATGATGGTGCCTTTTGGGAAGATTTAATAAATAAATAGGTGATTCATTTTTTTAAAAATGAAAGCGTAAAATTGGATTTTCAACAGATGAACCAGACCAGCCATCATTATCAGGTCTGGACTACGTGTGGCCCGAAACCCACAGTAACATACTTGACTTATAATTATCCTTTGCAATGACCTAGCAATTGGCCATTCAATACCAGGGCATTGATGAATGGGTAACAAATGATGTGGTGGTACCAGTGTTGGACTGGGGTAGACAAAGTCAGTTGACTTCACCTGATGAAGGAGCAGTGCTCCCAAAGCTTATAATTTGAAATGAACCTGTTGCACTATAACCTGGTGTCATGTGACTTCTGACTGGGTAATAAATGTTAGCCTTGCCAGCGCCATCTATGTCTTATTGAAATAACAAAAAATTACCAAAAAAGGTTACCTCAATGGTCACCCTCTCACCTCAAATGCAATTGCAGTCGCAGTTCACCAATGTACTCCACCCTTCTGAACCCAGTTCACAGAGGCACTGTCTAATCCACCATTTCAATCAGGTCACTCTTCCATTGTCCTCCTTGGTTTTGGTGATGTTGATTTTGGGAGGAACTTTATGCTGTCCCCCATAGCATATTCAAGCTGAGGAAGGTGGGACAGCAATGTGTGAAGACCCTGCTGCCTCCCCACCTGCACTTCAGTTAAGCTCGTATCAGAAAGGTCAATTGCCCCACTCTGCCACCACCTGACATTAATGTTAATTGTAACCTCTTCCCCCCCTCCCACTGCTGGTATTATTCCAGTTGCTGGCAGAGCATGGCAAGCACGGCATGCCTATCCGCACAGGTCATTTGTGGTTTCCTCAGTGGGGTCAGTTGCTCAAGGGCATTCACTGCTTGATCAAGGGACCTAACAGCACAAAGTGGAAGGGAAGGGGAACCCATGGAGAATCAGCCCACTGCCCTTGCCGCCGATGCCATCATAACACCAGCTCTCCTGATCCCCACCCTGTGAAACCTCTTCCATCATCATATACCTCTGGACTTGGACAGTGGGTGCTCCTGGGTCTCCAGTGGATGTCATCCTGGAAGCAGCCATAGTTTGATTGGTGGCGCTGCTGAGCAAAGGAAGCACTTGTTCCCTGATCCCATGTAAGACCTGCTAGTGGCCTGTTCAATGTTTGTTGGGCTCATAATTCAATACAGTGGGCAATTCCTGAAGGAGGTAACACTGGTTTCCTGCCACCTTTCCAGCTGGTACCCATCCCCTCCCCAAAGGAAAGAAAAAACAATAACAAACAGTAAAATTTGGAAATGAATAGTACTGCTGCCATTGATCCTTCAATTTTTGAAGTACACAAAACAAGCCTGACCAGTATGTCTCATTTGTCAGTTTTACTGTTTTTTTTCTTTAATGTTACTCCTTTTTCTGCCTTGTTTATTCAAACTGGTACTCATTTGACTCTTTTTAAATAAATTAAGCTGCTATTCTTCTCCCACTCTCCCTCTGTCAGTGACATTTCTCAACATGAAAATGATGACTCCCACTCCCCTCTTGCGTCTCTGGGTCTCCATGATGGACAGTAGATTCTAGCATCTCAGGTTAAACTCCATGGGCAGTGACCACCTACAACCCCCATCCAGAGAGGTTGGCATTGGACACATACCAGCCTCACTATTTCAGATCTCAGAATCATTTGGCAGTATGGTTCTGCACTTCAGTGCTTCACATTGGAGTTTGCCAGCATCCATCCTTATAACACTGCCACCAGGACTCTTTGCACACAGAACCAGGGATTGGATTTGATCAGGTTGCATCTCAGGACTCCTTGCTTGCTCCCTTAGCACCTCACCCATTTTGCTTCTACTTTGATGCTTACAGAATTTCTGCCTTGCCTTGCCTGTTTGTGATTTGTCCCCCCAGCTGGAGCTGAAAAGCTCACAATGCTTCTGCTTTGCCTTGCATTTTAATACAGACACAGAACCAGGCAGCTCGTTATGGTTATCAGCAGCTATTACTCAAGGATGGTGACTCAGTGGTTAGCACTGCTGCCTCACAGCGCCAGGGACCCAGGTTCGATTCCAGCCTTGGGTGACTGTCTGTGTGCAGTCTGCAAATTCTCCCCGTATCTGTGTGGGGTTTCCTCCGGGTGCTCCGGTTTCCTTCCACAGTCCAAAGATGTGCAGGCTAGGTGGATTAGCCAAGCTAAATTGCCCCGTAGTCACCAGGGATATGTAGGCTAGATGGATTGGCCATATGAAATGCAGAGTTACAAGGATAGGGTAGGGAGTGGGTCTGGATGGGATGCTGTCCAGATGGTCAGTGTGGAGTTGATGGGCTGCTTCCACACTGTAGGAATGCTATGATTCTATAAGAAGGGCATGTTACTGTACAGCATGGCACTACATCAATCTCAAACACACTACATGTGTTTCAACTAAATGGCCATGTTTCAAAGTCTAACAGGAATAGTTCTTGCTTAAGACAAAGGAGACAGCTTTCAATCATGGGGTCCCAGCAAAGTAGGTGATATCAGTCCAACAGCTTGAACATGGTCACGCTGATATTTGGGGCGCCTAGGGTCAGGCACTTCTTATTGGGAGTAGACCACTGTTAGTCCTACAGGTCTAGAGGAATCTGTCCAGAATTCACAGGAGATCGGTTGGCTAGCTGTACAGAGATAAGTCAAGAGTCCAGTCACTGATAGGTCAGGGCTGTCCATCCAAATTGGTCAGTTGGGTGAGTGAAGGTTAGTCATAGATGTCAGCTGAATGAAAGTCACTGTGGGTTATCAGGGTCACTGGTGTGGTAGGAAAGTTGGGCAAATCAATTGGAAATTGGAGGCAGCATGCAGAGGATGCCATAATTGTGAATGGGGAGGAGACAATAGTGCATTGGAGGGCATGATTACTACAGGAGTGAGGGTCATCATTGACAAGAGGCTTCGATGTGTGAACAGTATAACACAATGTTTGGCATGACTGAAGTGTAGAGTCTGTGGGTTGCTAAGAGGAAAGTAACTACATCCATGAACAGGCATAGAGGAGTTCTATCATTCATACATTATAGAAATCTCTGGAATGATTTTGTTTGGAAGTGAAATTCCTTTTAACCCAAAAGCTAATTCAAAAGTAAAGAAATCGAGAGATTCCATTCCATTTTGGGCACAAGACATCAGGTACACACCTTACTGTTGGGCTGTCAAGTAACAGATAAAATGACTGGAGAGATATGCAGTGTTCTTATTTGACAGCTTAGAGTCATAGAGTCATACAGCATGGAAACAGACACTTCAGTCCAACTCGTCCATGCTGGCCAAGTTTCCCAAACTAAACTAGTCCCACTTGCGTGCATTTGGCCCATGTCCCTCTAAACTTTCCCTATTTATGTACCTGTCCAAATGTTTTTTAAATGTTGTAATTGTACTTGCATCTACCACTCCCTCTGGCAGTTCATTTCAAATATGAACCACCCTCTATGTGAAAAAGTTGTCCCTCAAAATGTGCCCTCGAGTTTTCAATTCCCTTACCCAAAAGAAAAGACGTTTGCTATTTACCTTATCTATGCCACTCATGATTTTATAAAACTCTGTAATTTCACCCCCCAACCTCCTATGCCCCAGTGAAAAAGTTTCAGCCTATCCGATCTCTCCTTATAACTCAAACCCTCCAGTCCTGGCAACATCCTTGTAAATCTATTTTGAACCCTCTCCAATTTAATAATATAATTCCTATAGCAAGGTGGCCAGAACTGCTCACAGTACTTCAGAAGAGGCCTCTTGTCCAACCTCCTGTCCAAACTTAACATGTGTTCCAACTCCTGTTCTCAATGGTATGAGCATTGAAGGCAAGCATGCCAAATGCCTTCTTAACCACCCTGTCTACCAGTGATGCAACTTTCAAAGAACTATGTACCAAACCCTTGAAAAGTGTCCATATTACATAGAGAAGGAGGTGCTGGAAGTCTTAAAACTCATAAATCTGGATAAATCCTGGGGACCTGATCGGGGTACCCCTGAACTTGGTGGGAAGCTACAGAAGTGATTACTGGGCCCTTTACTGAGATATTTGTGTCATCGATAGCCATGGGAGAGGTTCTGGAAGGCTGGACGGTTGCTAAGGTGGAGCCATTATATAAGAAGGGTGGTAAGGAAAAGCCGGGAAACTGTAGATCGGTGAGCATGACATCAGTAATGGGCAAGTTGTTGGAGGGGATTCTGAGGGACAGGATTTACATGTATTTGTAAAGGCAAGGACCGATTAGTGATAGTCAACATGTCTTTTTGCAGAAAAGATTAATGAAGGCAGAGCAGTGGACATTGTCTGCATGGACTTCGGTAAGGCTTTCGATGAGGTTACCCATGGTAGACTGGTTAGCAAGGTTAGATCACATTGAATACAGGGAAAGTTAGCCATTTGGATTCAGAACTGGCTCAAAGATAGGAAACAGAGGGTGGTGGTGGAGATTGTTTTTCAGACTGGAGGCCTGTGGCCAACAGTTTGCCACAAGGATCACTGCTTTTTGTCATTTATATAAATGATTTGGATGTGAATATAGGAGGTTAGGTTAGTGAGTTTGCAGATGACACCAAAATTAGTGGTATGGTGGACAACAAAGAAGGCTACCCCAGAGCATAACAGGACCTTGATCAGAGGGGCCAATGGGCCAAGGATTGGCAGATGGAGGTTAATTTAGATAAATGTGAGGTGCTGCATTTTGGTAAGACAAACCAGGGCAGGACTTATATACTTGATAATAAAGTCCTGGGGAGTGTTGCTGAACAAAGAAATCTTGGAATGCAGGTTTATAGTTCTTTGATAGTGGAGTTGCGGGTAGAAAGGGTAGTGAAGAAGGCATTTGGTACATTTGCATTTGTTGGTCAGTGCATTGAATATGGGAGCTGGGAGGTCATGTAAAAGCTGTACAGGACATTAGTTAGGCCACTTTTGAAATAGTGTGTTCAATTCTGGTCTCCCTGCTATAGGAAAGATATTGTGAAATTTGAAAGGATTCAGAAAAGATTTACAAGAATGTTGACAGGTTTGGAGGGATTGAGCTATAGGGAGGGGTTGAATAGGTGGGGCTATTTTCCCCAGAGTGTTGGAGGCTGAGGAGTGACCTTATAGAGGTTTATAAAATCATGAGGGCCGTAGATAGGGTGAATAACCAAGGTGTTTTTCCCAGGGTAGGGGAGTCCAAAACTAGAGGGCGTGGTTTTAAGATGAGAGGGGAAAGATTTAAAAGGGACCTAAGGGGTAACTTTTTCACACAGAGAATAGTGTGTGTATGGAATGAGTTGCCAGAGGAAGTGGTGGAAGCTGGTACAATTACAGCATTTAAAAGGCATCTGGATAGGTACATGAATAGGAAAGGTTTGGAAGGATATGGGCCAAAGGGACTAGATCAGTTTATGATATTTGGTCAGCACGGATGAGTTGGACTGAATGGTCTTCTCTGTGCTGCACATCTCCATGAGCCCCCTGTGTTTTGACAACACTCCCAGGGACCCTTACCATTAACTGTATAGGTCTTGCCCTTGTTCGTCTTACCAAAATGCAATACCTCACATTTATACAAATTAAGCTCCATCTGCCATACCTCAGCCTATTTGAACTTATATTTGGTCTATAATTGGCTTAAAGGTGGTGACTAACTCAATCAGCCTTTCTCACAGTTTTGCTTCAGAAAGACACACTCATACCCTTCGCTGTGGCATCTTCTGATAAACTGCTAAATAGACTCTTGGGGTTACTTTTTGTTTGACACAAGTTGAAATCTGATAATCCTGAAACTAATTCTTACCTTGAGCTGGTCTACAAGAACCATTCAGACAGTTTCAAGATCTTTCTGATGAATCATGGAGAGACCAAACATATTAATTCTGTGAAGTCTCTCCTTACCAATGACAAGAAAGATATTTACAGTTCTTTTTTAGGTGATCATGTATTGCTTGATCAGTTGTATTTCAGTAAATGTGGCACTGGATGCCCAATTAATACTAATGTTCCTGCACTCCATGATTCTACCTTAAAAACTTTGCAATGTTCATTTTAAGCTATGTATTCTGCCTTTACGTCACTCATAATTACTTTGCTGTTTCACTGCCTTTGGTCCCTTTAAAACCAGAGCTCCACTGGTCTTGGCCCCGTTAAAATTGCTCCTTTAAAAATAGCAGGCTTGAAGTGGCAGATTTCTGCCTCTAATTGGCGTTCCCTCAAAAAACGTAGTGATTATGTCACAGAGACTTTTTTATTATCACATGGATTTAGGTAATGAAGTTAGTGGAACCAACCAATGCCTGGACACAAGTAGGCTTTATGTAGAAAAAAACTAATCTATTTTTGTGTTTTAAGTGGTATTTTCTTCATGGGATCATTGGAATGGTGTTTTCAGCTTTTAACTGCCTTTTTTTTTAAAATGATCAGATCAGCAGTCATCTTTAGTTTCCAGAGAGAGATAAGGAAGTAGAGCACCCAATGTGCTTCAGTATATGTATGTAGACTTTAGTTTTGTTTGGATTTGTAACTTTAATCCTTTTACTTTTGAGTAAAGCACCTTTTAGATGATATAGTTTATCTTGAATGAACCAATCATATAGACGAAGTAAGTTCTGTCTACTGGGTGGCCAGTGTTCTATCTAGAGAATTTGTACCGTTGTCCAATCACAGAAACTGATGTTGCTGATTGTCTGAACTCTCTAGTGTCCAGAACTGTTGTCTGATTGGTCTTCAATTAGTTGTTAATATCTCTGCCACCAAGATATTGTAGTGTTGTTTACAGATAGCCATGGCTACCAACCCTGATGTTAGTTTGTTTCCAGCAGGGATGCTTTACTTGATGTGGCAATGTTTTTGATTTCGTAAAGGAACTATCATAAGAAACTGGATGTAGGTGTTGAGAAACTGAAGAAACTAACAGACGTTTATTACATGTATTGTACATAAATATTACATTTCCCAGGTATCTAAGTGTCTGGCCGACATTAAGTTGTTAGTTGCAGTAAAGCAGCATGCTTTCAAAAACATGTCTTGTTTCAAGTAATCTGCCAGAATAAGTTGGAATATGTAATCTTTACACCCTCAGGTCACATGCCATGATACAAACATGATATCATGAGAATGTCTCTTAAAGGCATAATGACTTGACACATATCACAATGGTTAGATTGTCTTTTAGGAATCCGTCATCGCCTGAGAGACCAAAAACTTTCCAACACCATGGGCAGGAACATTTTTATACATTGCAGAGACAAACTATCAACATATTTTATTGCAAAAATATAGTTTATTCATAAAAAAGTTTACAGGTGTTAAAGCAGTTCTGTACAGTCTCTGCATATCAAGTTAAAGAAACATTGGAATTTGACATTTCCTGCAGTTACAAAATCCCAAGGCATTTCTTATTCATGCAGGACACTATTTTAACACATTGAGGCAATGAGAGGGTCTGATAACTGAATGGATCACATTATACTTCGGCAGAAAGACCTAAGACGGTACTCTTTCCCCACCTTGGCAGTAGCTGCTCCAAGCTTTAGTTCATCCCTCAGCGCATAGTCATGCCAGTCTGCAACACTCAGTTGAGGTCAGCTCTTTACACTGGAAGACCAACAAATTTTGGGCAGACCATTGAGTGTCTTTCACTGAGTTGATAGTTCTCCAAGCGCAGTTGATGCTTGTCCCAGTGTACATCCCTGGAAACAGACTGTCGAGCACAGAATCCTGCATCATGGAGCTACTCATGATGAACCTCAACAAAAACCACTGCTTCTGTCTCCAGACCATCATTGCAAAGGTGTATTCCAGAAGGAGATATGTGACAGAAGATGGCTTGGGTAACTACAACAGGATTTTGTAATCTGCATTCAGCTGTGAAATTGGGCACCAGTTTCTGATTTCCTGCCTCTCTCCCTTCCACTTGTAGTTGAGGGTGATGATACCTTTCGTCTTGGATTTGCACATACTACCTGTGAGAAGCAAACTGTCGTACACCTCTAGTAGGTCCAAGCCAATTAAGTCTCCCCTGCTCGCTGTTGTCTAAGACCTCCGTGATAGACAACAGGAAAGACCGGGAGGCCGTCCTGTCTGTGGGCTTCGTGTCATACTGTCTGCCATTAAAGGATTTGCTGATCCTCCAGATGTCAGACTGAGATGACATTACTGAGCCATCTTCTTCAGGCTGCTGATCACAGAGCTCTCCTAACGTACCTTCTGGACGAAGAAAGGCCTCATCCTACTCCATAGTGTAGACCCTGGACTGGAAGATTATCTTGGAAGCCTCCAAAGAGACAAGCCATCACCATCAAATTACTTACCATACCTAATTCATAGGTAAACATTATCAAGACAAGTTTACCCATTTGAATCACCAAGTATCTCTGAACCTCTTTTTCTTTACTGGTACTAATTCATTATCATTCTAAACTCAAAATTTAAGTAATTACTTTTTACCCAAATCCTTTCTGTGTAAGAATTGTCACAAAATCCTCAACCTCACAAGACATTCCATGAGATACAAATAATTCATCTAGTTTTGTTTGTAGAGCTATGACTTACTGCTTATTACATTAACTGTGTTTATCGGATGATGAGTAAGAGAATCTCTTGATGCTTTCTCCAGTTTCCAGTCCTATATCAGCCAGTCTATGATTTGTTTATCTGTCAATAGCTCAGATTTAAGTTTGGTTTACAGAAATTACTCTTGACTCTTCAGCTACAATTGTTATGTGTGTAGTCACTGGAAATCCCATTGAAATCCTTGTCTTCCTCATTTCCTTAAGGACACGGAATATTTTCTGTCTTTTTTTTAACAGATGTTTTACTGGAATTTACAAAGGTTATAAGATTTTCTGATAGCTTGTCTGGATATGAAATTTCCCTACAGTTTTTACTTTGTGAACAATTAATCCAAAACATCTGCACTTTCCTTTCTTACATTATATCACTTTGTCTCATAACATTACTTACCAATGATTTCCTTCTCTGTGTTCTTCTGAATTTCATTTGCTTGACATCACTACTTCTACTTGCATGTCCTTATTGTCTATCTGTCCAGTTCCACCATGGCTGAACACAGTCAACTTATGCAACGTTATTCAGTGTTCTCACTGATTTTTGACTCTTTGTATCCTTCACCTGTCAGCACAATTAATGCTATGCTCAGCTCACTTCCAGAAATCAGCACATAATTTAGTGTGGTGCTACAATACACCATGAACAGAGAGCAGCTTTGTTCTTCAGAAATTGAATGCAGCCCACCTTGTCCTAGGGATGTAGTTGATGCAGGCAAGATTGCATCTCCTGGTTGCTGTGTCAAGGTAGTGGTGGGCCACTTTTATGAACCTCTGCTGATGATGCTTCCAAATGGCATAATGTAAGAATCATAGAATCCCTTCAGTGTGGAAGCAGGTCATTTGGCCCATCAGATCCACACCGACCATCCAACATTCATCCCACCCAAACCCACCCTGCTACCCTATCCCTGTAACCCTGCATTTCTCACAGCTAATCCACCTAGCCTGCACATCCTTGGGCACTATAGCATGACCAGTCCACCCAACGTGCACATTGTTGGGCTGCGGGAGGAAACTGGAGCACCTGAAGGAAACCCACACAGATGCATTGAGAATATGTGAACTCCACACAAATAGTCTCTCAAGTCTGGGATCAAACCCGCGTTCCTGGCACTGTGAGACAGCAGTGCTAACCACTGAGCCACTGTGCCACCCTATCCTGTAAGAAGTTCTTGGATATTGACCCTGCAGCTGTGAGGGATAGGGCAGATCTGCCTCAGCATGATGTTTTATTTTATTTAGAGAGGAATTTGGAACTGACAGTATGATCAGAAAATTACTGCCTTTGGCATTCTTGCAGGTAGAGATTTCCAGGGAGTAATCACAGTGAGATGTCACAATGCATTCTGTAAGTCATCTATATTGCATCGGGGGTTAGAGGAGTATACATTGGACCAGTGGCATAAGTACCTGCTGAGTGGATTTTTCTGTCCTGAATGATGACAAGCAATACAGGTGAATTGTGAATGTTGCATTTCTTTCCTGACCCCAGCTTTATCAATTTTCGAGAGGTTTTTGAGGACAAAAGCCAATTGTTGCAGAGCTTCTAGACTTGCCCCTTTTCTTGTAATGCCGTGTTATAAGGCAGGTTCAGTTATGCTTCTGCCAATGGTAACTCTCAACATAGTGTTGGCAGCTATTTGGTCCATCAAAACTATTCCAGAGTATTTTTTATCCCCAACACATAACTTCACAATCCTTCTTCATCATGATTTTAAGATAATTTATGGACAACCACTTACATTATTGCTTTTGATCATATATTCAATTCGCACATTAAGGTCTTCTTTAAGTTCTTCTTAGAATGTAAGTGACAAGTGATGAAGCTACATGTATTACCTGTCCTTATTTGCTCTGAGAAAGTGGTGTGGATCTTTTGTTTGTCCTGATCCAGTCCCTGTAATACTTTCACTCGAATGCAGAAAAAGGAATTCCAAGATATTGACACAGGTATGATGAAGGATGGTGATATATACCTAACAATGGATATGGTTTAGTTTTGGGGAGAACTTGAAGTTAGATAACAGTGTTTCTTCTGTATCTCTTTTTAAAAATCTTTCCAATTAAGTATAATTACTTTTTACACTTTTACTTCTAACATGTATAATCCTGCAGTTTTACACATTTGCAACTTAACTGACCATTCTGGTGTCCTGCTGCAATTTATTTTTATTCTCATTTTTAGAAAGTTCTGTAATTTCTTTTCATAGATTTTCTTTTCACAGTCATTTATTTATGTTTTGCCTTACTGGAAATTTGGTGTTAGTAGCAAGTGTTGATATTTCATCACTCTCTTCACAAGTCTAAGTCATTTCCATACACAATAAACAACAGCAGCTGTAATCCAGAGCCATATGTATTCCCTTTTTCCGTTCCTTCCCAACAGACTCAAAGGAAGACCATACCTGTATTTTTCTAACACAGACCCATTTGGAACATTATGCTCCATATCTTTATAATCTGAGGTTTTTCATTTTAATAGTGACACGAGGGAGAAGTGATTGGATGATTACAATGGTAGATTTAGAGGAGATGAGAGGATCTCAAATGGAGCAGTAAGACCAGCATAGACTGGAACAATCAAATACCCATTTTTGTGCCATGCATCCCCTGTAATCTTTGGTAATTTGACTGTCTTTCTATCCATATGATCATAATGTCTTGCATTATATCTTCTAATACCTTGCCATAAGTCTCCTTTGCAGTATCTCATCAAATAGTTTTGAAATCCTAGTCAACCGTAACAATTAAATTTATTCAAGTCCTTTTTCAATGAATGCAGCAAGTTTTCCCAAACATAGCCACCTTTTTACAAATCTGTTCTGAGTGACCTTGATCAGCACAGGTTTCTCCAACTGCTGGAGATAAATTCTTGATGTGAAATAATTTGTGATTTATCTGACCTAGAAAACTACATTGTTTTCATCTTACTTACAATATAATTTTCCATTGTGTTCCATTGAAATTTCACAAAGAAGTGTAAACATATAAGTGGTGTCAAGTTGAGAATCTCTGTAAAGTCTGCGTGGGACCAGTTGCAAATGGTCCTGAACAGAGAAAGGGACTAGGCCAGAAAGCGAGATAAATTATTTCATTAAATAAAGCAAAGCCATGAAATTAGGAAAGGGAACTAAACAACAAGAGCTCAAAATAAGTAGAATCAGTGCACAGGAAATTATACAGGAGAGGGATCAGAGGTTTATTAGAAAATACCCTTCAGCTATTGACAGAATGAACTTCATTGGTTTCATACACAATAGTCATAGTCATACGCAATACAAAAGGTTTGTTGGGACTAATTCCTTGTACGAGCAATTACTTCCTGGGAATTATGTTCCATCCCTTGACCAATACATCCTAAGATCCTATTTGGTTTTAATAACCGTGGAAGTTCATTCTGTCAATAGCTGAAGGATATTTTCTACGAAACCCCCGATCCCTCTCCTGTATAATTTCCTGTGCACTGCTTCTATTTAATTTTTAACTCCCTTTCCCAGTTTCATGGTTTTGCTTCTTTTTAATAACTAAATGATTTATCTTGCTTTCTGGCCAAATTCCTTTCTCTGTTCAGGACCAACTGCAACTGGTCCAATGTGACAGAAGATTATCACTATTGCAGACAACTGCCCTGTGCACCTGGCCTTGCAGGTCTTGAGCAACAAATTGAAGTTCCTGCCTCCTAACACTGGGCAAGATTTAGCCAATGGATCAGCGGGTGATTAGAAACCTGAAAACACCCTAATAATAGCGACAGATCGCTCAGGTTTTCAGTGCCATTGCTAAGAGGCAGGAGTACCACTCAACTCTTCCAGAGGCCTTGTTCATAATGAACACTGCGTGAAAGATTGTGACAGAAGCCACAATTGCCAACTGCTCTGACACCCTGGGGTCAGATGGGCTACAGAACGTGCATGATGCTGAAAATGGGAAGGAATAAGGTGGAGCCATTCAGCCCATTGAAGAGGCTCTTTTCAGTGGTCTGCAGGAGACAGTGGTCTGTAAATTCCAGCAGAGGCAACAATGGAATCTTACACTGAGGTGGAGCACACTGTACATTGCACAACAGAACTGACAGATGAGGCAATCATGATTACAGTAGATTCGTCAACTGAGCAACCTAAAGGAGGGTGTCCCTGAACAGTCTAACGAGTACCTGCCTGCTCACCCACTTGTGTCCTTAGCTGAAGCTGCAAAAGCTGTAGAGATTATGCTTCACAGCACAAAAACACAGAATTGACCCATGGCTGCACTGATGACTTAATAGTCTCAAACAGATTCCTCTAAAAACAGCACATCAAGCATAAAAAAGATTACTGAGTTTCTTTCCCAGACTCATTTACAGTGCCTTTTACTGCACAAGGTAAGGCCATTGTGAGGCTGAACAGATTGTAAACAAAGGCACTATTCACATAAATATTGCTTTGCTGCATTTTTATTTTAGAACATAGAACATTACAGCACAGTACAGGCCCTTCGGCCCTCGATGTTGCGCCGACCTGTGAAACCAATCTGAAGCCCATCTAACCTAAACTATTCCATTATCATCCATATGTTTATCCAATGACCATTTAAATGCCCTTAAAGTGGGCGAGTCTACTATTTTTGCAGGCAGGGCATTCCACGCCCTTACTACTCTCTGAGTAAAGAACCTACCTCTGACATCTGTCCTATATCTATCACCCCTCAATTTAAAGCTATGTCCCCTCGTGCTAGCCATCACCATCCTAGGAAAAAGGCTCCCACTGTCCACCCTATCTAATCCTCTGATCATCTTGTATGTCTCTATCAAGTCACCTCTTAACCTTCTTCTCTCTAACGAAAACAGCCTCAAGACCCTCAGCCTTTCCTCATAAGACCTTCCCTCCATACCAGGCAACATCCTGGTAAATCTCTGCACCCTTTCCAATGCTTCCACATCCTTCCTATAATGCGGTGACCAGAACTGTACACAATACTCCAAGTGCGGCCGCACCAGAGTTTTGTACAGCTGCAACATGACCTCATGGCTCCGAAACTCAATCCCTCTACCAATAAAACCTAACATACTGTACGCCTTCTTAACAACGCTATCAACCTGGGTGGCAACTTTCAGTGATCTATGCACATGGACACCGAGATCTTTCTGCTCATCCGCACTACCAAGAATCTTACCATTAGCCCAATACTCTGTATTCCTGTTACTCCTTCCAAAGTGAATCACCTCACACTTTTCCGCATTAAACTCCATTTGCCAACTCTCAGCCCAGCTCTGCAGCTTATCTATGTCCCTCTGTAACCTGCAACATCCTTCCGCACTATCCACAACTCCACCAACTTTGGTGTCATCCGCAAATTTACTAACCCATCCTTCTACGCCCTCATCCAGGTCATTTATAAAAATGACAAACAGCAGTGGCCCCACAACAGATCCTTGAGGTACACCACTAGTAACTGAACTCCAGGATGAACATTTCCCATCAACCACCACCCTCTGTCTTCTTACAGCTGGCCAATTTCTGATCCAAACCGCTAAATCACCCTCAATCCCATGCCTCCGTATTTTCTGCAATAGCCTACCATGGGGAACCTTATCAAACGCTTTACTGAAATCCAAATATACCACATCAACCGCTTTACCCTCATCCACCTGTTTAGTCACCTTCTCGAAGAACTCAATAAGGTTTGTGAGGCACGACCTACCCTTCACAAAACCGTTTTTTTTTAAATTTATTATAAGTTCCCCACTGTTACTTTCAGATCTGCACTGCACAGAAGCAAAATGTTTAAAGACAAAAATAAGTAGCTGTTAAAATGCTTCAGATAGGCATCCATTTCCAAAAGCAGTCATTACTCTTTACTGTCCCATTAAAAACAAAACATTTGTACAAAATCCTAAATCTAATTTCACTTAACATCAGTATAATAGTTTTGGATTTTTTGGTTTGACATGATGTGTGTTTGCAGGCAAACTGGATTACAAAGGATCTTCCTTGAAGCTTCACTGAACACAAATTTTTGGCAAATTCTCTGTGTTCAATTCATCATAATTTCGCTGTATTTAGGGCTGGCTTTATAGATGGAACTGATCAATACTGCCTTGTCTAGGTGTATGTCGAAAATTCCTTGGAAAAATATTGAGGGACGGAGGGATGGGGGTTGTTTAAGAATTGCGAAGTAAATTAGGAGTAGTTCTAGTTTTCTGGACTTTATTTTTCTTTTCTGCCTCTCTCAGGAGATGATGAGACCAGTGAGTTGGAAAGAAATTGAGCAGCATATTTCTTTGCTTGGCTTCACACTGATGTCACTAACAGGCAGAGTGGCTGGTGTCTACTGTTGAACATCTGTTAAATAGGCAGTGATTTGATAGCCCTGATGGTCTTTTCTTCTGAGTATTCATTTGATAACTCCACATAATAACTACTAACAATTGCAAAATATTTCACTGAATACAAGTGTAAATTTCCTGTCGAAGATTGTTATGAAGCAGACCAAACCCCTTTCAAATATGTCAAGGAGATAGACTAGACCCTAACCTTTTCTTATTTAAAGGCAAGTGTAATGTGCTGTGTTCCACATGTAATTCGATTGATTGTACTACTCGACTTTAAGCAAAATACATTATACCTAAAGTACAAACAAGAAAGAAGAATTGGAATAACTTAAATATATTGGAAAACTTAACCAAATAATAGACAATGTTCCTAATAAGCAGCAACTGCTACAATATAGTAAAATTCCATAACCACCCTAGGCAAAGGCAAATTCAGTAAAACAGATTGTCTCACATTTGATTCTCGCAACAGAGAGAACTCCACCTCTAGCTGCAGCAAAGAGAGAGAGAGGTGCAGCAGCCTTCACAAGCCCAACAACTACTGAAAGCTGAACTAAAACCCTGGTTCTGTGGGAGCCTGACTCCACTCATTCATGCTGCTTCTATTGTTCCAACGCAAAAAAAGCCAAGGCCTCACAAGCTGTTTACTTTATTGTCTTGGAGGAGATTTCTTCACACCTCTGTCTCAACCACATTTCATTAAAAAAAAGGACAAAATACACCTCTTAAAGACATAGAATCATCACAAGATATATGGGGGTTAGTAGGCTCAGTTGACTAGATGGCTGGTTTGCAATGCAAAGTGATGCCAACAATGTGGGTTCAATTCCCACAGCAGCTGAGATTACCACGAAGGTCTTTCCTTCTAACCCTCTCCACTTGCCTGAGATGTGGTGACCCTCAGGTTAAACCACCACCAGCTATTACACTAATAGGAGAGCAGCTCTATGGTATACTAGCTAATCATCTCTCTCTCTAATGAGAGAGCAGATGTATCTCTGGAAGGACTATGGTGACTTTATCTATAATTTTCAATAAGAACTCAAGTTTAATTGTATTTTTCTTTAATATTTTGTAATATTAACTTGTATTTCCCACACAGTTCCAAATGCTTCCCCCTGCAAAAGTTTACAGTGCATCAAAGACAAACTTATCCTGGTCTGATTCCTACCTTTATGTGGGAAGTCAGTTCTATTGTGGCATTTTTGCTGGAAAATTTACCAGGTATGACCTCTCCTTTTGCACAGGGCTTTGATCATTTATTCAATTTTGTTGATAAGACTTTTTTTTTTCTTTTGCTTTTCTTTCCCTTTTGGTAAGTTGACAATCCAAACTGAGCTGTCGTTCTGCATATGACATAAGATTTCCAATACATTATTTAAATCAACATTCTTTATACACAATGCGTTAAACTGACTTATAGAATATCAAGAAACAAGGGTGTAGCAATTGTATCTTGTGAACTGAACCGGATATTGATGCCTTTAATATGTGTATTTCTTTAATCCCTCCAACGGCAGACTAAATTAATCTAATGTAACGTGAGGCTCATGTCAAATCATTGAGCTGCTTTTCTTTTGTATTGTGAATATTGAGGGCAACATTCACTGGTACCACTGATAAAGGTAACCTTTGTGTAATCAATTAAAAATCATAAATGTGCCACACTATTTTCCTTGATTGTCTCACTGAGAAGAATAGTTCTTTGCATTCTGCTTTACAGTGTGAAACAGAGGCTTATTTTTATGTAGATTTCCGCTTTGTTATGCTGTGCATTTGCAGTTTATGCCTGCCTACATCCTTCTTTCACAACTCTCCTTTTTAATGCTGAATTCACATTGTCAAACTTTTCTTTGGTAGATGGAGCAGGGATTATTTTACTGTGTTACACAAAGTATTTAGCAAAAATTTTGTTGAATACCAGTGTGCCTTGGTCAGTAATAATGATGTAAGACTAACTACTGTGCAATGAGAGGGGTCTGCGAAAACATGGATTATCTCCGATATAAAAAGAATTAAAACTTACTTCAAAGTGTGAAGGAAAATGGATAGATCCCATTCTGTGAATTTCTTTCCTGGAATCTTTGTTTGTAATAAGGTGGGGATTACCAATACTTTACAAGATGGTATGGTTGATGGATGGACGGATGAGGAAATATGATGAGGAAGTCAGGAACAGGAGTAGGTTACTCAAGTTTTTGAGTCTGTTCTTCTATTGAATATGATGATAGCTTAGCTGTATCCTTACTTCATCCATCCACATTTCCCTACATCCCTTGGTACTCTTTGCAATGTCTAAATTTCTATTAATCTCTGATTTAAAGTTCTTAATTGAGCCAGCATTAGTGTTTTACGCAGTGGAGATTTGAACACTTATGTATGGAGCTGTTTCTTAACTACTTGGCTAATAAAAACAGAAACTCAGCACTTCGGACAGCATCTGTGAGAAAAGAAACAGAGTTAATGTTTCAAGTCTAATATGACTTCTTTGAAACTGCTTTGCTAAAGTCTTGATTCTGATTTCAAGCACTTGATTCAGATTTTCACAGAATCATGCTGAATCCAGAAGCCTTTAAAAATGGTGAGAAGGACCCGGGTGTGGATGTACCTGATCCATTTCCGGAAAATTCCATTTTTGCCCACAAGGTGAAGGATTTAGTGCATGAATTAGACAGACAGGAAATACAGACTCGGGAGGGCCACTTGCAATTAACATTGAGTTCAAACAGACCCCATTTTGGCTGTTCCAACAACTTTAACCTGCAGTTTCAATGTTACAAATTTATGGAAGAGATGTAAAGTCTTGAAGAGCAGTTTGGTCTATTTAAGTGTCAAGATCTGAAATAATTTAAATATTCAGTCCTTTAGCCATGAATAAAACAATCTTGACTCCCCTGTACCATTGGATCAGGTTGCTATGTAACCTTTCTGTCAGTTTCTTTGAAGATGTTAAAAATGTCAGTTAAGTCTCTTGACTTACATTCCTCAGAACGTAGAACCTTTATAATTGCTTTTATTTAGCCTATCTAATGCTCAATGGTAGAGGATATTCAGTCTTTACAATAGAGGGACTGTTTTCACTTAACAAGTTGATTTTTTTAATGCATTATTCCAATAAATGCAAATGACATTATACCTCAGACATAATTACTATGACTCTCCGGAATTGTACCAAATATATCTGCTACCTATGAAGGCCGGTCTAGAAATCACTACCTCAATCCATGGACATCAATGTAACCAGAACAATTAACTCCTTTAGAACCATTTTCAGATGCAACAATATCCTTTTGAAAGTACGTTACACAAAACATTTACTCCAGGTTTAAGTACATTATTCAACTGTGGTTAAAATTTCCCTTTTATACTCAACATCATTAGATACGAAGTTATTGTGGTTGGTTGGCTCGCCAAGCTGGTTCATTGTTCCGCAGACGTTTCATTACCCTGCTGGGTAGCATCATCAGTGAAAACTCCAATGAAGCGCAGTTGTGTTTTCCCACCTGTTATTTAAACACTGGTGTCCATTGAGCTGGGTTACCTCGCTTCTGGTTTTCCTTCGCAATGGAGTATATATGGGGTCTAGCTCTATGTGTTTATTGATGGCTTTCTTAGCGGAGAACCAGGCCTGTAGGAATTCCCATGCTTGTGTCTGCTTTGCCTGTCCCAGGATCTTGGTGTTGTCCCAATTGAACTGGTGGTTTTCCTTATCCATGTGGATGGAGATGAGTGAGTATTGGTCGTGTCTTTTTGTTGCCAGTTGATGCTCGTGTACCCTTGTGCTAATTTCCTTCCTGTTTGTGCAATGTAATGTTTGTTGCAGTCTTTGCAGGGAATCTTGTATATGATGTTGGTTCTGTCCATAGTGGGTAGTGGGTCTTTGGTGCAGGTGAGCAGTTGGCATAGGGTTGATGTGGGTTTGTGTGCTACTCTGATGCCTAGTGGTCATAGGAGTCTTGTGGTCAGTTCAGATGTGTTCTTGATGTAAGGTAGCGTGGTGAGTGCGTCGAGGCGTGTAGTATCTTCCTGATGTCGTTCATGTAATAGGCATCTTCTGACCCAGTTTTTCGGGTATCCATTGTCTTTGAATACCTGGGAGAGGTACTCTTCTTCTTCTCGGCGTAGCTCTGTGCTGCTGCAGTGTGTTGTTGTCCATTTAAATAATGTTCTCACGCAACTTCATTTGTGTGTGTTAGTGTGGTTGCTATTGAAATTCAGTGCTTGGTCAGTGTGTGTGGCTTTCCTTATACCTTTGTTAGGAATTCCTCATGGGTCCTGTGTTCCACCATGACATCCAGGAATGGCAGCTGTTTGTGCTTCTCCTGTTCTCTGGCGAATCTGATCCTGGTGAAGGTGTTGTTTATTAGTTTGTGTGTCCCTTCTAGTTTGGTCCGTTTAATGATGACGAAGGTGTCATCTACGTACGTATCCATAGTTTTGGTTGGATTAGCGGGAGGGCCATACTTTCAAGTCTCTGCATCACCACTTCAGCTGTTAGTCCGGAGATAGGTGATCCCATGGGTGTCCTGTTGATCTGTTCATATACTTGGCTGTTAAAGGTGAAGTGGGTGGTGAGGCATAGGTCCTGTAGCTTCAGCATGTTGTCTGTGGAGATGGTGTCACTAGGGTCTTGTTCTTGTTTTAGGAGTGTTGTCAGTGTTTCTCTTGCTAGTGGTATGTCTATTGATGTGAATAGGGCAGTGACGTCAAATGATACCATAGTCTCGTCGTCATCTATTCTTATGGCCTTGATGGAATTGAGGAACTCTTGGGCTGAGTGGATTCAGTGGGGTGACTTGCTGACGAGGTGCTTTAGTCTAGTTCTGGTGCTTCAGTTCTGGCAACACTCCTAAAACAAGAACAAGACCCAAGTGACACCATCTCCACAGACAACATGCTGAAGCTACTGGACCGTTTTTCCCTCTGTGTGCATGGAAACCCCAAATCTCTTTGGGTTCCTAAATTTTCACCACTTCAATTACACTCATACCTATCCCTTTTTTGGTGCAAAAGGGATGATTACACACCTGACTATATCTGCCTTCCTGGGAAAGAGGACTACTCCTCTTACAGATAGAGTCATTGAGTCATACACCATGGAAGCAGACCCTTCGGTCCAACCAGTCCATGCGGAACATAATCTCAAACAAACTAGTCCCACCTGCCTGCTCCTGGCCCATATCTCACCAAACCGTTCCTATGCATGTACTTATTTAAGTGTCTTTTAAAAGTTGTAACTATGCCCACATCCACCACTTCATCAGGAAGTTCATTCCACATGCAAACCACCCTCTGTGTAAAAAATTTGCTCTTCACATCTTTTTTAAAATCTCTTTCCTCTCACCTTAAAAGTGCACCCCCCTCGTCTTGAAATCCCCCATCCCCAGGGAAAATTCACCTCGCATTAACTCTATCTATATCCGTCATGATTTTATAAACCCCTATCATGTCACTTTTCAATCTCCTACCTCCAGTGAAAAAATTCCCAGCCCATCCAGCCTTTCTTTATAAGTCAAACCTGGCAACATTGTGGTAAATCTGCTCTGAACCCTCTCCAGCTTAATAATATCTTTCCTATAACAGGGCAACCAGAACTGGACACAGTACTCCAGAAGAGGCCTCACCAATGTCCTGTACAACCTCAACATGTCTTCCCAACTCCTATACTCAAAGACTGAGCAAAGAAGCCAAGCATGCTAAATGCCTTTTTAACCACCCTGTCTATATGTGACCAGATTTCAAAGAATTATGTACCTGAAACCCTAGGTCTCTCTGTTTTTCAACCTAAGGCCCTACCATTAATTGAACAAGTCCTGTCCCTGTTTATTGTACCAAAATGCAATACCTCGCATTTATCCACATTGAAATCCTTCTGCCATTTTTCAGCCATTGACCCCATTTAATCAAGACCCCTTTATAATCTTAGAAACCGTTCTAACTCTTCTTTAACAATTTCCGACATTAGATCTGACTTAGTGCAGATAAAGTGAGGGTCAGTGCTGCCCTGGGTGCCAATCTCGAGCTCTCCTATTTCACTGTACTTCCATCTGGTGAAGTGTTATGTGGACTTTAAATTAGTCCAGCACATTATATGATTAAGCTCCGCCCTGACACCATTGGCTTTAATTGGATAATTAACCCATTTCCATATCAATTAAGAGCTCACTCATGACATAAATCAGTCTCCCATCAGAAAAAGATCTCATTTGGAAATAATCCCAACTCCTGTTATCCATCTGCCTGATGAAAAGTCAGGCCCTGCCTTTGTTTAAATCCCACAGGATTTAATTCCTCACAGGATAATAGTAATCTTTAACCAGATGGAAAAGGTGGCTGTGACTGTGGATGTTGCACAAGTTTCCATCCTAATACAAGGTTAACACCCTCACACAGGTAAATAATGTAAGTTCAATTTACTTGAAAATCTGATCGGTTTTCCCACCAGACTGACCACCAAAGTGCAATACTTGTAGTTACAGAGAATCATATCTACACATCTTAACAGTAGCATGTTGCTATCTGAACTCATTTTAAAAAAACAATACCACTACAAAAGGCAAAGCTAACTGTTTGTTTACTTCTAACCATCAAGCAAACTGCTACAGTGTGATGCTTATTCCGAAAACTTGGCAAGAACATTTGTCCTTGACAGTGGGGAAATAGAGTTAAGTGAGAAGTTGATCCAAGGGGATAGATTTGTCTTGGAAGACATCACAGATCAGATGATAATGAACTGGCAGCCTGGTTCTATTGGTGGAATATTAAAATAGGTGCCTGATTTATTATCTCCTGCTTCGGGTCACTGGAATGAATAATTCCAACTCCATTATCTTTTTTGGCCACAAACAGATGCTTTTCCATTTGTACAATAGATATAATTCAATTGTTAGTATTTCTTTGCTGTCAATTCACCTTCATCGAACTGCCATCTATTTTTATTTCATGGGAAGTAGTTTTGTAATACCATATTCTCCCAGTTCTTTGGAACCTACACATTTGTATTTTATGGGAACCTCTATATGTTAAAGCAATTGTGTGTGCTTCGCTTTTGAAAGTCAGAATTCACTAACTTATTTTCTGCCCGCTAGATTTCCCCAGGGGCTGGTCAAGTTTGATACACGCCCATGAAATTGTATTATTGGCTGGGTTTAGAGTTCACTATCCATTCAAACAGGAAAGAAAAGTAGCTGCTGTCTTTGGAGTCAGTGCAACCAATCTAAAGAGATGATTTTCAACATTGCCTCCAGAAACCATTTGCCATGTGTGACTGAGGCTTCGGTCTCTATGAGGAAAGATCAGTGAAGATTTGTCTCGAGAGTCTGTCAATTACAGCATTTCCTAAATGTTATTTCTCAGAATGTACTTCCCCAATTGGAATCTTATATCTAGTGACTATACTCAGCTGAATACACTAGAATTTTGTCAGCTGCCGAGAATCAAAAGAGCAAATGACTGCTTTCTTATTAATTTATTGATCGATTGTGCCATTCATAGTAGAAATTGTTGATGAGCAAGAGTTAACTCAAATACTGAGGCACTCTATTTTAACAATGTTCCTACAATGATTTAGATGTGCTAATTTACTTTGTTAAGTGAACTTTTGCTTTGCAGAACTGTTCCTGGTTGCTTCGGTACAAAGCTAAGTTCAGTTACATACAGTAACTGGGATAATGGACTGAAAATCAAACCCCACTCTCCCTGTAGTCAAACGATCAAACAATTCAAAGTCTACAGTTCACCTGCCTGGCAAGCCAGGCTAAAAAAAAACACTTCTTTGGTTTCTGTACTTAACAGAAAAACAGCTATTTATTGTAAATAGTGTTTAACCAATGGTAGAAAAGAAACATGACGTGGAGGTGCTGGTGTTGGACGGGGGTGGACCAGGTCAGAAATCACATGACACCAGATTATAGTCCAACAGGTTTATTTGAAAACACAAGCTTTTGGAGCCTCACTCCTTCTTCAGCTGTTGATTAACTTAAACTGTACTCCCTCTTAAAAAAAAAAGCATTAACAAAAAGACACTCATAGAGGTAAGACAAGACACAAGTATTACAGATTAGGGAATGAACAAATAAGAATCAGTGAAGCACAGTTCTGACACAATGCTGATTGCAGGCATCAATGAGATGTTTTCTTTCAGTTCCTTTCCAGTTCCTTTTGACCTCTGGGTGAGGACTCAAGGTTATGAACACTCCCAATTCTCAATCATAGACAGACACACACACGCAGACAGACACACAGACATAGACAGACACACATGCAGACAGACACACACACACACCAACACATACAGAGACACGTGCACACACAGTCACACACACACACACGTATGCAGAGACTCATACACACTCAAATACACAGTCACGTAGGCACATACACACAGACACACACACAGAGTCACATATACAGACATACACACACGTCACACAAAGACACGTGCACACACACACACACACACACACAGGACGCATATACAGTTACTCTTACAGATGCGCATGCACACCCATATGCACACACACACACAGGCACACACAAACAAACACGCAGATATATATATACACACCTGGACACACATATACACAAACTCAGACAGATAGGCGCGCGCACGCGCGCGCACACACACACACACACACACACACACATATTTAGGGAGACATAGGAAATAGGAACTTGGCCGTTTGAGCCTGCTCCTCCACTCCATGCATTCATGGCTATTCATCTAACTCAGTATCCTGTTCCTACCTCACTCCATCCCTTTTGCTCTAAGTGCTATAAGTAAGTCCTTCTTGAAAACAATTTGGCCTTAGCCACTTTCTGTGGCAGAAAATTCCACAACTTACCACTCTCTAGACGAAGACATTTCTCCTCGTCTCAATCCTAAATGGTCTCCCATATATCCTCAGAATTTGACCCCTGGTTTTGGACTCTCCAGTCATCAGGACCATCCTTCCTGTGTTTCCTTGTCTAGTTCAGTTAGACTTTTACAGGTTTCTGTGAGATCCCCGTCATTCTTTTAAACTCCAGTGAATATAATCCTAACCAATCTAGATATTCTTCATACATCAGCCCAGCCATCCCAAGAATGAATGTTTCAAGTATCTCTGGACTATTAGAGTTCAGTCTAAGGAAAATAAACAAACATCAAACTTCACAGCTGACCTTGGAGCTCCTATTAAGTCCAATCATACTCTGTTTGGAATCTATAATAGTGAGTAGGGTAATTTTAAAAAATTTTTTTTGAGGTCCATCTCTAGATTAAACCATTTTTAAAATATAAAACATGGGTGCCAAGTTACTTTAGAGCAGTGTTTTTAAAGCAGTAAAACTGTGGCTATTTTCTGAGTCTGTAGATTGTTAAGGTGCAAAGATGGCCTTTACTAAGAGTGATGTGCTCTTCTTACAGGATGTGGGAGATAAGGGAGAGTTTCCATGTTTCTAATAATTATGTCTGCAGGAAGTGGGTTCGGTTGTGAATCCTATCGGATCTCATGGAATGGTTGGAGCGACAGTTACAGGCAATGAAGAATTTACAGGTGCTAGAGGGTCTGATGGATGGCAGTTTCAGGAAGGTAGAAAAACCATAGAAACAGTCAGGTGGAGGGGTTACCTCTACGAAAGGTAGGGGGGTAGGCAAGTAGTGCCTGTGTCTCCTGTGGTCATCCCCATCTCAAACAAGTATGCTGTTTTGAAAAGTGTAGGGGCTGATAGACTCTCAGGGGAAGGTAGCACTGACAACCATGTTTCTGAGACTGGCTCTAATGTAACAAGAGATACTCAAGGTTCTTAGAGATCGACTGTGATAGGGGACTGTCTAGTCAGAGGTACAGACAGACATTTCTGCAGCCGACAGTGAGATATCAGAATGGTGTGTTGCCTCCCTGGTGCCAGGGTCAGGGATGTCTTGAAGAGGGTGCAGAATATTCTCAAAGGAGAGAGGGACCAGCAGGAGGTCATTATTCACATTGGAACTAATGACACAGAAAGAGAAAAGGACGAGGTACTGAGGAAGGAATATAGGAAATTAGGCAGGAGGTTAAAAAGTAGGTCCTCGAGGATAGTAATATCTGAATTGCTCCCGATGCCGCGTGCTGGTGAGATAAGGAATAGGAGGATAAAAGAGATGAATGATTGGCTGAGGAGCTGGTACAGGAGAGAAGGATACACATTTTTGGATCATTGGAATCTTTTCTGGGGTAGAAGTGACCTGTAGAAGAAGGATGGGTTGCACCTGAATTGGAAGGGGACTAATATACTGGTGGGGAGATTTGTTAAAGCTGCTCGGGAGGATTTAAACTAGTAAGGAGGGAATGGAGACCCAGGGAGACAGCGAGAAAACAGATCAGTCTGAGGCTGTTGCAGTTGGGAAAAGGAGCAGGTCACATCGTCAAGGCAGGCAAGACAAAGCAGAGAATGAGGTAGGACTGATAAATTAAACTGCATTCATTTAGGTCTCTTGTATTAGGTCTCAATACAAGAGACCTAATAGGTAAGGCAGATGAACTCAGGGCATAGTTGGGAACCTGGGACTGGGATATCATAGCAATTACAGAGACGTGGCTCAGGGATGGACAGGACTGGCAGTTTATTGTTCCAAGGTATTGATGCTTTTGGAAGGATCGAAAGGGGAGCAAGAGAGGAAGGGAAGTGGCATTTTTGATTAGGGATAACATTGTGGCTGTACTTAGGGAATATATTCCAGGGCGTATATCCAGTGAAGTTATTTGGGTGGAACTGAGAAATACGAAAGGGATGATCGCCTTATTGGAATTGTACTATAGAACTCCCAATGGTCAATGGGAAATTGAGAAGCAAATTTGTAAGGAGATCTCAGTTATCTGTAAGAATAAAAGGGTGGTAATCGTAGGGGATTTTAACTTTCCAAACATAGACTGGGACTGCCATAGTGATAACGGATCGGATGGAGAAGAATTTGTTAAGTGTGTACAAGAACATTGTTTTATGCAGTATGCGGATGTACCTACTAGAGAAGGAGCAAAACTTGACTAACTCTTGGGAAATAAGGCAGGGCAGGTGACTGAGGTGTCACTTGAGGAGCATTTTGAGGCAAATGATCATAACTCTATTAGTTTTAAAATAGTTATGGCAAAGGATAGTCCTGATCTAAAAGTCAGAGTTCTAAATTGGAGGAATGCATGGTAGACTGGTTAGCAAGGTTAGGTCACATCGAATACAGTGAGAACTAGCCATTTGGATACAAAATATCGCTGGAGGGTAGGAGGTAGAGGGTGGTGATGAAGGGATGCTCTTCGGGGGATTGGTGCTGGGTCCACTGCTTTTTGTAATTTATAAAAATCATTTGGATGTGAATATAGGAGGTATGGTTAGTAAATTTACAGATGATGCCAAAATTGGAGCTGTAGTGGACACTGATAAAGGTTACCTCAGAGTACGACGGGACCTCGATCCGACAGGCCATTGAGCCGAGCAGTAGCAGATGGAGTTTAATTAAACTAAATGTGAGGTGCTGCATTTTGGAAAAGCAAATCAGGGCAAGACTTATACACTTATTGGTAAGGTTGTGAGGAGTGTTGCTGAACAAAAGGCTCTTAGAGTGAAGTTTCATAGTTCCTTGAAAGTGAGTTGCACGTAGACATGATAGTGAAGGAGGTGATAAAACAGTGTGGAACTGGAGGAACACAGCAGGCCAGGCAGCATCAGAGGAACAGGAAAGCTGACGTTTCATCTGAAGAAGGGTCCCGACCTGAAAAGTCAGCTTTCCTGTTCCACTGATGCTGCCTGGCCTGCTGTGTTCCTCCAGCTCCACACTGTGTTACCTCTGACTCCAGCATCTGCAGTTCTGCCTATCTTACAGAGAAGAAGGTGTTTGGTATGCTTGCCTTTATTGGTCAATGCATTGAGTATAGAAATTGGGAGGTCAGTTGCGGCTGTACAGGATATTAGTTAGATCACTTTTGGAATAGAGCATTCAATTCTGGACTCCTTACTATCGGAAGGATGTTGTTAAACTTGAAAGGGTTCAGAAAGGATTAACAAGGAAGTTGCCAGGGCTGGAGGGTTTGAGCCATAAGGAGATGCTGAATAGGCTGGGGCTATTTTGTCTGGAGTGTCAGAGGCTGAGGGGTGACCTTATAGAAGTTTATAAAATCATGAGTGGCATGGATAGGGTGAATAGTCAAGGTCTTTTCGCCAGGACAGAGGAGTCCAAAACTAGAGGGCATAGGTTTAAGGTGAGAGGGGAAAAATTTAAAAGGGACCTAAGGGACAAACTTTTCATGTAGAGGATGGTGCGTGTATGGAATGAGCAACCAGAGGAAGTGATGGAGGCTGGTACAATTACAACATTTAAAAGGCATCTGGATGAGTATATGAATAGGAAGGGTTTAGAGAGATATGGGCCAAATGCTGGTAAATGGGACTAGATTAGTTTAGGTTATCTGGTTGGCATGACAAGTTGGACCGAACGGTCTGTTTCTGTGCTGTACAGCTCTGTGACTCTAAATCATTGTTGTACTGCCTCCATAATCAGAACATCCTTCCTCAGATAAGCAGATTGAATAGCACACAATGTTCCAAGTGTGGTCTCACCAAGCATTGTACGACTGCAGCACAACATTCCTACTCCTGTACTCAAATCCTCTCGCTATGAAAGCTAACATAGTTTTGATTTTGTCAAAACTATTTTGTCACACCTGTATACCTAGTTTCAGTGATTGATGTACATGGACCCCCAGGCCTTGTTGCACCTCCCTCTTTCCCAATCTATCCCCATTCAGATAACAATCTTCCTTTCTGTTTTCACTACCAAAATCAATAATGTCACATGTATCTACATTATACTTCATCTGCCATTCATTTGCCACATACTGAGCATGTCTAAACCCCACAGAAGCATTTCTGAAATGTATCCACAGTTCACCCTCCCTGGTCCTGACTGAAAAACCAACAAAGAAGTTTGTCACTGGGCAAACCTGTATCTGGACACACACCCACGCAGCCAAGCTGTCTAACAGCCTCCCCCATTTCTTGATTAAGGCAACATTGTAGATACAGTACACAATGAGTTTCGATAGCTAATTTTTAAAGGAAAACCTGCAGTACACCCTTCTGCTTGGTTTAAAGTAATAACATCTCCCATTTTCAAGTCTACTGTCCAAAAAAATTTTTTTTTTTTTTTTTTTTTGCAATGGCTTCTTCTACCCACTGATGTTATAAGTCCTTCCTAACTGCTGAGTTAGAGCCTGCTGGAAGAGAACAAAATGATAAGTTCATGTGTTTCCATCTCTATTTGACTTCAACACATGGTCAAGATGTCGGCTTTTCCCAGATTTTGAGACTAAAGGAGGTAGAAGATATGTGTAAAAGTGTCACCATACATGACTCTGGATGTGTATATGCTTATAATGTTTTCTTCACACCTAGTTGTGAGTAATGCAATATAAGCAAAGTACTTGGAGATACATGCTGAATTTTATCCAAAGTGCCTGCTTTTCTTTTTCATTTGTGATTTCTGAGAATATTACATTGGAGAATCTGATCTATTCCATTGTCTTTAAGAGACTATTGTACAGATCATATTTATTTTCAAGGACACAGTGTATTAATATTAAATCACAACTAAACTCATCAGATACAATTGTGACAAAAGTGTAATGTGGCTTCTTCTGGTTCAACATTTCCCAAAAGAGATAATGAATTCTACCCATGAAAGGATGAGCTGTTTAATTAAGAAAGTAAGAAAGCACAGACCCTGTTGTCATCTGATTTGACTTGGTCCACAAACCGTGTGCTGTTTGTTTTATCAGCGACTAATATAACCGTTTCACCTTGTTGAGAAGCAATTATGAAGATTTTCCCCATACCCTAAAGTAATACTTCTAAATATTTGTCAAATCTTTCAATTTACATTGTTTAGTCTTCACTGCTTGATTTCTGAGCTACTGAAATCATTGAGATTTACTTTCTGCAGCTTGTATTATTTAGTCTATAATTACCTGAATAAATCTAAATATTTATTCTATTTGTTCTTGAAGGGATTAATTGACTAACTGTTTTAATATTTCTGAGATTATTCATTTCTGTCAATGCTTCAGAACTTTTTCTCTTCTAAACATTTTCACCAATGAAAAAATGATGATTGGAATTGGGCAGCGCAGTGGCTCAGTGGTTACCCCTGCTGCCTCACAGTGGCAGGGACCTGGGTTTGATTCCAGCCGTGGATGTCTGTCTGTGTGGAGTATGCACATTCCCTCTGTATCTACATGCGTTTCCTCCAGGTGCTCCGGTTTCCTCCCACAGGCCAAAGATGTGCAGATTACGTGGATTGACCATGCTAAATTACCCTGTCATGTCCAGGGAGGTGCAGGTTAGGTGGGTTATGCAAGGGAAATACTGGGTTGTGGTGATGGAATTAGGGTGTGGGTCTGCGTCGGAGGGTCAGTATAGACGCTATGCACTGAATGGCCTCTTCCTGCACTGTAATGATTATTGGGCCCCTTGCTGAGATATTTGAATCATCAATAATCACAGGTGAGGTGCCAGAAGAATGGAGGTTGGCTAACATGATGCTACTATTCAAGAAAGGTGGTAAGGAAACAGTAGGGAACTATAGACCGGTGAGCCTGATGTCGGTGGTGAGTAAGTGGTTAGAGGGAATCCTGAGGGAGAGGCCAGGACTAATTAGGGATGGTCAACATGGCTTTGTGTGTGGGGAATCATGTCTCACTAACTTAATTGAGTATTTTGAAGAAGCAACAAAGAGGATTGATGAGCAGTGGATGTGATCTGTATGGACTTCAGTAAGGCGTTCAACAAGGTTTCTCATGGTAGAGTAGTTAGCAAGGTTAGATCACATGGAATACAGGGAGAACTAGCCATTTGGATACAGAACTATCTCGAAGGTAGAAGACAGAGGGTGGTGGTGGAGGGTTGCTTTTCAGACTGGAGGCCTCAAGGATTGGTGCTGGGTCCACTGCTTTTTGTCATTTATATAAATGATTTGGATGTGAACGTAGGAGGTATAGTTAGTAAGTTTGCAGATGATACCAAAATTGGAGGTGTAGTGGACAGCAAAGAAGGTTACCTCAGAGTACAACAGGATCTTGATCAGGTGGACCAATGGGCTAAGGAGTGGCAGATCAGTTTAGAGGGATATGGGTCAAATGCTGGCAAATGGGACTAGATTAATTTAAGATATGTGGTCGGCAATGACAGGTCAGACCAAACGGTCTGGCTCCATGCTATACATCTCTATGACTCTGTGACTCTCTGTAGGGATTCTATGATTTGAATTTAATCAAGGGGTTGGAGTTCTCCCAATTTCCCCACCCCATTTTAGAACCAGTGATAGCTCTGCATTTTCTTCCTCAGGGAAAGTTCGCTGTAAATAGTGCTAGTTAAGCATCTTCAGTGGCCAGGGGCAGGGTTTCCTTGGGATCAAGAACATTCTGTTGCGCATGGCAAGTTCATCGCCCACTGTTGTATGTGCCCATTGCTTTTATGAGAATTCACCTTTAAGGATTCCATGTCCTCTGCTTGTATGATGTCACAACGCTGTCGAGCAGTTAGTCTGCGATAGGTTTGCAAACTCCGAATTCTGTTGTGTTGATGTAATAAGACCGTAAGACTATAGATATAGGAGCAGAATTAGGCCATTGGGCCCATCGAGTTTGCTCTGCCATTTGATCTTGGCTTTTCGGTTTGTCAACCCCATTCTCCTTCATTCCCTTAATAATCAAGAAACTATCTATCTCTGTCTTAAATACTGTCAATGACTTGGCCTCCAAAGCCTTCTGCGCAACGAATTCCACACAGTCACCACTCTCTAGCTGTAGAAATTCCTCCTCATCTCTGTTCTAAAGGGTCGTCCCTTCGCTTTGAGCCTGTGTCCTTTGGTCCTAGTCTCTCCTACGAGTGGAAACATCTTCTCTACGCTCACTCTATCAAGGCCTTTCAATATTCTGTAAGTTTCAATGAGATTCCCCTCATAGAATCATAGAGTCATACAGCATGGAAACAGACCCTTCAGTCCATCCAGTCCATGTCAACCATAAACCCAAACTGAACTAGTTCCACCTGCCTGCTCCTGGCCCATATCCCACCAAACCTTTCCCACTCATGTACTTATCTAAATGTTTTTTAAATGTTGTAACTGTACCCACATCTACCAATTCCTCTCGAAGTTCATTCCAGATATGAACCACTCTCTGTGTAAAAAATTGTCCCCCTTGTCTTTTTTAAAATCTTTCTGCTCTCACCTTAAAAATATGCTCCGTATTCCCCCTACTGCTATTCACCTTATCTGTACTCCTCATTATTTTATAAACCTCTATAAGGTCTCCTCTCAATTTCCTACACTCCAGTGAAAGAAGTCTCAGCCTATCCAGCCTCTCCTTATAACTCAAACCCTCCATTCACGACAACATCCTGGTAGATCTCTTCTGAACCTTCTCCAACTTAGTAATATCCTTCCTATAACAAGGTGACCTGAACTGGGACACAGTACTCCAGAAGAGGCCTCACCAATATCCTGTACATCCTCAACATAACATTCCAACTCCCATACTCAGAGGTCTGAGTAATGAAGGCAAGCGTGCTAAATGCCTTCTTTACCACCCTTTCAACATGTGATACAAGCTTCAAAGAATTATGTACCTGAACCCCTAGGTCTCTCTATTCAACAACACTGTCTAAGGCCTTACATTTAATAGTATAAATCTTGCATTTTGGTAAAACAAACAAGGACAATACCATGCATTTATCCAAATTAAACTCCATTTGCCACTCTTCAGCCCATTGACCAAGATCTCTTTGTAATCATAGTATTAATTCATTACTACTAATAATAATTTAATTATTAACCTTTGTAGTCTTAATCTTATCATCCTTGATAACTCCATTCAGTACAGACCCAGAGTTCTCAACTGATCCTCATGTGACAAGCCAAACATCCCCAGGATCATTGTTGTAAACCTTATCCAAAGCCAACACATCCTTCCTTAGATACAAGACCCAAAACTGCTCACAGTATTCTAAATGCAGTCTGACCACAGTCTTGTACAGCCTCAACAGTACATCTCTGCTCCTGTATTCTAGCCCTCTTGAAATTAATACTGACATTTCATTTGCCTTCCTAACTGCCAGCTGAACCTGCATGTTAACCTCAAGAGAATCCTGAACTAGGACTAAGTCCGTCTGTGCTTCAGATTTCTGAACCTTTCCACATTTAAAAAATGGTCTACACCTCTATTCTTCCTATCAAAATGCATTAACTCAAACTTTCTTCTATTGTATTCCATCTGCTAATCTCCTAGCCTGTCCAAGCCTTCTGCAGTCTCCCCACTTCCTCAACACCAACTGTCCCTCTATGTGTCATCTGCAAACTTAGCAATAATGACCTCAGTTCCTTCATCCAGATTATTAACATATAGCATGAATCGTGCAGGGACCACAACTGTTTAAAAAAATATATTAATGACTTGGAGGGTGGAAGTGAATGTATTGTAGCCAAATCTACAGATGACACAAAAATAGGTGGAAATAGTAGGTTGTGAGAGGGATGCAAACAGCTTCCAGAGAGACATTGTTAGGTTAAATAAGTGGGCAAAAGTATAACTTGGGAAGGTGGGAAGTTATTAATTTTGGAATGGAGAGCAAAAGAACAGAATCTTATTTAAATAGAGCAAAACTGCAGACAGCTGCAATACAAGGGATTTGGGGGTATTTGTGCATAAAACACAAACCACCAGCACGCAGTTGCAGCAGGTAATCAGGAAGGCTAATAGAATGTTGGGGGCCCTCTTGTTTTGCTGTGGTAGTTTCCCAATACCTGAACTGGGAGGCCTGGGTTCAAGTCCCACCTGCTCCAGAGGTACGTAAAAAACATCTCTGAACAGCTTGATTAGAAAAATAAATTAAACAAGAAGAAAAAGGAATGTTAGCCTGTATTTCAAGGGGGTTGGAGGATAAGAGTAGGGAGGCCTTACTACAACTGGACAAGGTGCTGGAGAGACCATGTCTGGAGTACAGTGAGCAGTTTTGGTCCCTTCATTTAAGTAAAGATATCATTTCATTAGAAGCAGTTCAGAGAATATTCACTACCATTATCCCTTGCATGGAGGGTCTGTATTATAAGAAAAGGCTAAAAGGACTGCACTTGTTGGAGTTTATAAGAATAAGACTTGATCTCATTGAATCATAAGATTCTAAGGGGATTGACAGGGTAAATGCTGAGAGGATGTTTCCCCTCATGGGAGAGTCTAGGACTAGAGGGCATAGTCTCAGAATATAAGGGTACCAATTAAAGACTGAAATGGGGAGGAATGTCTACTCTAAGGGCTGAAAGTCTTTGGAACTCCTTGCCACAGAGAGCTGTGCGGCAGGTCATCATGTATATTTAAGGCTGAGATAAATTCTTGATCAGTAGGGGAATAGTTCAGTAATGGTTATGGGGAAGGGGCAGGAACGTGCACATGAGGAATGTCAGATCAGCTATAATCCTATTGAATGGCAGAGCAGGCTTAATGGGCCGCGTGGCCTGTTCCTATTTCTTGTGGTCTTAACAACCCAGCCTTGACAGCATCTGCAGTAAAGAATTTCACAGATTCACTACTGTCTGTGCAAAGAAATTCCTCAAGTCGGCATTTGTGAATGTTCTCTGGTCCTAGACTCTGGCAAGGGGAAGCAACCTCTTAGCGCTTACTCTGTCCCTAAAAATCCTACCCTGTTTCAATAAGGTCACATCTCATTCTTCTGAACTCTGATGTGTACAGGTCAAACATGTTCAACTTCTACTCATAAGAAAATTCTTCCACAGTAAGTACCAATCTAGTGAACCTTCTCTGGTCTGCCTCCAAAGCCAGTATATCTTTCCTTAGATAAGGTACCCAAAACAGTTCACAGTATTCCAACTGTGGTCTGACTGGTGCCTTTTATAGTTTTAGCAAAACCTCCCTACTTTTGTACTCCATTCCCTTTGAAATAAAGGACAACATTTAATTTGCCTTCCCTATTACCAATTGAACTTGGATGCTCACTTTTTCTGATTCATGAATAATGATTCCCAAATTCCCCTGCTCTTCCATTCTTCCTGCCAAAGTACATAACCTTTTCCCCACATTATACTTCATCTTCTACCCTTGTATCTGAAAGTCTGATTGAGGGTGTATTTTAGTTTTTTTTTATTTAAAAGATTATCAACTGATGTGACACATCAGTGATTTTATCCAATAAGTGAATGTCCTTCTTTTATTTTTGTTTAGTATGGAGAAAAGGTGGCACAAAGTTAAAATGCTGAGAGAGCCAATGCAGACAGATAGGCTAAATGACCTCAACTTGCACTGCACTTTGTGATTCTGTGAAGTTCCTTGGTTTATGCTATAGTCATTTTCTTAAAAAAAAACCTATTTGTTGGTAGGGGAATTTTTTAATTTCAAAATATATTTTATTCTTAAAAGTATCTTTATATACATACATAGTCATGAAGCAGTTCAGTTCTGTACAGTAGCACATGAAGGAACGAACAAACTTTGGAGTTTAACTCTATTCGACAAATAAACCAAAGGCATTTCTTACTTGTGCAAGACTATATTTAGATGCACTTGAGGCACTAGGAGGGTCCACTAACTGAACGGACCCCGATTTAACTTCGGCAGAAGGACCTCAGACAGTGGTCTTGCCCCACTGTGCCCTGGCTGCAGCTGCCCCAAGCTTTAGTGTGTCCCTCAGCACGTTGTCCTGGACCTTGAAATGTGTCAGTCTGCAACACTCTGTCGAGGTCAACTCCTTGCTCTGGAAGACTGACACATTTCGGGCAGACCAAAGAGCATCTTTCACTGAGTTAATGGTCCTCCAGGCACAGTCAATGTTTGTCTCGGTGTACATCCCATGGAACAGAGCATAGAGCACAGAGTCCAGCTTCACAGACCTGTTTGGGACAAACCTTGACAAAATCTACTGCATCTATCTCCAGACTTCCTTTGCAAAGGCACATTCCAACAGGAGATGTGTGACAGTCTCTACCTCGCCTCCCCACAGCTGCTCTGACGGCAGTGTGCGGTAGTGCAGAGCAGCAGTAGGGGAAGAATACTGTTGCAAGCAGAAAGCTGGAGTAGGGAAATGAGCTGTACCTGGGCTATAAGTGCTTCCCCAATGCTATCTCACCACCATCGGCCTTCAGAATGTATTAGCTCAATATCGTGCAAGTCCTGTTCCTTTGATAGAAATGTTCTATTCGCAGCATGTGCTGCATGTTTAACGTATTTCAAGGACAAGGTTGTTACTGCATTGTTGCACTACAATTGCACTGTCCTTGCTGACCGTTGAGAAAAATGCAAATTAAGTATAGTTCTTAAATGAAATGGGAAAGAATGCCAATAAATAATGGTGCATAAAACAATAATGGAAGCGTAAGTAGTATTTTCCTATTCACGAGAAATGATAAGAAGTGTATGAAATTACTTGAGCAGTACCAAATCAATCTGTGTCTTGAAAGTAATTTGTGATTGCCAAAGGAAGAAGCAGGTTTAATGCTTTAGAGTGGGAGATGTTAGTCATTGGATTTCAGGAAATGAGCATTTCTAAGTCAGATTAAAATGCACAGTCAAGCTTTTATTGCTTTGCTTATTCAGTGACTTTGGAGATGGTGGAAGGACTTTCCACTTGCGAAGGTAAGTGGATTTAGCTAAATGTATGGAGTGCAAAACCTCCTAAAAATGCCATAGATTTGGGATGCCAACATTATCTTGCCATCTCTCAGGTTTCATCCACTGGTTTGTGGAGAAAGCAGAGATTTATAAAGGTTGGCAACAGTTTGTGTGGATAGCAGGGAAAGATAACCTTTGTGGAGTGTTACTGTGAGGTGTGGGTGATAACTTGAAGGCACTTATGAGTGTTCAGATGGAGATGTGAAGTTTTTGCAGAGAGTAGAAGGAAAGGAGCAGCAAGGTATTTTAGTCTGAGGCATGCAGTGCAGAAGAATATGGGAAAGGTCAGAACGCAAGGCTGGTACCTGAAAGTTTAAGCTGCTCACTTTTCCTGCCCTCCTGAGATCCATTATCCTTTTGGTTATGGAGAGCACATATCTGCTGCTGACTTCTTTGGTCACTTGCATCCTCACTTGCCTGGCTGGAGAGGCTGGTCTCTTCTCTCCTTCCGCAAAGCAGTTCCTGAAATCTGCAGCAGGATCCCCAGGTAAGAATGAGTATACCAGGAAGGAATTATTTGCAGCTTTCCTCTCCATTGGTGTCGTCTCACAAATCCACATACAGGTTGAACCTTAGAGTCAATGACATGGTCCCTTTAATGCGAAATCCTTCTTACAACAGATCCAGCTCATGGTCACGGCCCTGACTGAGAATCTGTTTTTTTTATTTGTTCATGGGATGTGGGTGTTGCTGACTCGGTTGGTTTTTATTGCCCAGGGGCAAGTGGTGGTGAGCTTCCTCTTGAACTGCTTTAGTCCTTTAGATGTAGGGATACCAACAGTGCTGTTGGGAAGGGAATTCCATGATTTTGACCCACTGATGTTGAAAGGACAGTGATATATTTCCAAGACTGGATGGCGTGTGGCTTGGAGGGCAACTTTCTTTGTGGCAGGGGCTGCCAGTTTGGAAAGTGCTATCGAAAGAGCCTTGCTGATTTACTGCAGTGGCTCTTGTAATCTGCAAGAGAGATGAGAACGATTTCAGTTAAAAGCTGCAGGAAACCCATTGTAGGGGGTCTTTTCAAACTCTAAAAGACACACACAAGGACGAGAGTCTTACTTCAGCAGTAGCACTTGTTTATTCAAGCTTGTGATCGATTACAGCAGGGAGAGCTCCAAGACACAGTCACACAGGACGGTCAGGGAGGCTCTGAGTGTGTCGGACAATCCCCGACTTTTTATGGCTTTACAAAGCAGGAGTAATTTCTAACTATGTCATCGTCGGTCATGTGTCTGTCTCTATCTTTGTTCCCCATTTGTCTGTTCTTCTGACCCTTGATCCTGATTTGGCCTAATGTTACCATGTTATCAGGTCAGCATGGCTAAAGATCTCCGTCCTTTGTTCTCATACCTCTGTTCCTGTTTCGTTTGCTAACAGAGACGTTGTTTTTGTGGTTAGTAGGGTATCACTTCCCTGTTATCTCAGACCTTTCGTTATCCTAATGTAACCATCTGGTTGTTTGTGTCAGGTTAGAATGATGAGTTATTTTAGTATCTCAGACATTCCGTTATTTCTTATGTAACCATCTTGTTATTTGTGTCGGGTCAAGAGGGTGAGCTATCTCAGTCCCATGGTCTAATAGCTGACTTTACAGTTTATCTAACACAATGCTGCTGCGTTCAGTTCTTGGGCTTGTTTATCTGTATTTTTCCTTATTCATTTGGATGGAGCTTAAAACTACATATAGATTTGTGTTGCGAAGGCTTGGGACTAGGTGGTGGCGGGGGCTCCTTCACCTACTGTTGAGTGTAAGATGTTCCTGAACAACTAATAGGCCCATTGTTGTAGGAGAGACTGAGTTGAGAAAGTTCCACTCACTTTCAATTAAAGTTTGGGTTGGATTGCCAGGAATGGATGCACAGTACATTAGCACAGGACTCTTTCACTTTTCAGAATTATGATTTCATTCAGAAAGGAATAAGTTGTATTTGCATAGTGTCTTCTGTGACCTTAAGATGTACCAGACCATTCCTGACAATACAGTACCTGGTTTTCCAAGCAATAAGAAGAATTTAAAATTTCCTGCTAGAAGCCAACATTATCCTGTTTCTTCTGTATTCAATCAGTGTGTGTATTAAAGTAACATGGAAACTCCTGTGCTAGCCATTTAGGGGATTATTATACCCTTTGTTTTATAATCAACCTGTATAGGACATGTTATTACACACCTCTGGAGCAGGTGGGACTTGAACCCAGGCCTCTGGGTCTAGGGGTGTGGATACTACTGTTGCGCCACAAGGGCTCCTCTAAGGGGATTATTATAAGTAAAGTGGCAATTGATTGAAGGCTTAGCACAGTCTTTTGACTTTAACTGTCAGCACATGGGATTACTAAATAGCCTTCAATTCAATCATTTGACAAGGTGAAAGTATCATGGGGATTAAGGGGTCTGCAAAATTGACAGGCTGGATAAATTGAATTGGCGTAAATCTGATTGTACTACCTAATTAGATTCTCCCCTCATTGTCTTTCTTAGCCTTTCAACCTCAGGAGAGATATGTTGTTTTTGTATTCCCCTTCTTCTGTTCCCTACAAACTAAAATTAAGAGTCAATTTATTCTGTGAATCACTCTATCACCAATGTGGACACAGTGGGCTGAAGGGCATTTTTTTCTCTGCTGCAGATCTTTCTGAGTCTAAACCAGAAACTAGAATGGAACTGATCAACATCATTTTCCATAGAAACCTTAGAATAAGTAAACAAAGGGAGATATTTTCAATAGCCTGGGTTAGATTCAATCCTGTGAAATAACAGTTTACTCACCAATTCCACCGGTCTGATCCTTTAATTGAAACAGAAGTGAAATTTGTGAGTAACTATGTCACAGTAGCTCATATTCAAGAATGGACATTCCTTTAAGGAAAACAAAATTAAAACAGCAAGGTATTATCTATTGTGATTTGCTGCATCAGAAACATTGTTCTCTTCCACAAATTCTATTCCAAATGTTATGACTGAGAGGAGTGCACTTTCACTCTACCCCAAGTATTGCACACATCATAAGATAAAAATACTTTTTTACAGTTGTTGAGTTGACTAATTTAGATAGGTGTTTATCTCTACCAGATTTTAAACAAAAAGATCTATCAACCAGATTTCTCAATAAACATAATCCTGGGTTTGTTATCAAAACGCAACTTAATCAATAAAGATGCAAAAAAGCTTACACATATTGTCAGTAATATAGAAGTATAAATGCATATCCCTCTAAATATCCCCTAGACCCTCACACTCAACACTTGCAAGAAAATACAAAAAAAATTGGATTTTTCTGCAAAATGTTGGCAAATGGGTTATTCTTGAAATGAAAATGATAAAGCTTAGGATGTAAAATATCTGTTGCTCTGGTGTTCTGGCACATGTTGTCAAGTCACTGATCATGCACAGCTCTCTCTAAAATCTTGCAGTCACATCTCGCTCAGGAAATCTTGAGATGCTCTATTATTTGCTCTTTCAAAAGAACAAATAGATTTCCCTAAACTCAGCATAAGTGTCTCATTTTCAAAAATGAGTGAAAGATCTGTTGGACAGCTAGTTCTGAACAAGTTTTCCTCCAATTCAGCTAATTCTTAGTACATTTCCCTTCAAATCTGCCAGATAAAACATAAACCTATTCAAGTCAATCATTGTTCAAAACCAGCTGTAAAAGATCTGCTATGTCCTCAGTGAACTTTCAATGACTAGTAGAGTGAGCAAAGAAGTGGCAGACGGAAAACTGTAGCAAAGTGTAAGGTTATGCATTTTAGTAGAAAGAATACAGGCGTAGATATTGTCTAAATGGGGAAAGGTTTCAGAAATATGCATCACAAAGTGATTTAGGGGTCCTAGTTCAGGATTCTCTTAAGGTTAACTTGAAGGTTCAGTTGGTAGTTAGGAAGGCAAAAGCAGTGTAAGCATCAATTTCGAGAAGGCCAGGGAATAAGAACGGAGATGTACTGCTGAGTCTGTATAAGGCTGTGGTCAAAGGCATTTGGAATGCTGTGAGCAGTTTTGGGCCCTGTACCGAAGCAAGAGGATGGGCTGGCATTGGGAGCCCAGAGAAGGATCACAAGAATGATCCCAGGAATGAAGGGCTTGTCATATGAGGAGTGGTTGAGGAATTTTAGTCTGTACTCGATGGAGCTTAGAAGCATTAGGGGGCAATCTGATTGAAACTTACAGAATATTGAGAGGTCTGGATAGAGTGGGTGTTGAGAAGAAGTTTCCATTAGTAACAGACTAGGACCCCAGAGCACAGCCTCACAGTGAAGGGATGATCTTATAGAATTGAGATGAAAAGTAATTTCTCCAGCCAAGTCATTGAGTGTTTTTAAGACAGAGATAGATAACTTCCTGATTGGGCGGGAGCTTTAGGGTTACAGGGAGAAGGCAGGAGAATGGAGCTGTGAAGCATATCAGACATTGGGGTGGCACAGTGTCTCAGTGGTTAGCACTGCAGCCTCACAGCACCAGGGACCTGGGATCGATTCCATCGTCAGTCCACTGTCTGTGTGGAGTTTGCACATTCTCCCCATGTCTGCAGGGGTTTCCTTTGGGTGCTCCGGTTTCCTCCCACAGTCCAAAGGTGTGCAGGCTAGGTGGATTGGCCATGCTAAATTGCCCGTGGCGTCCAGTGATATGCTGGTTAGTGGATTAGCCATTGGAAATGCAGGGTTACAGGGATTGGGTAGGGGGCTGGGGCTGGGTGGGATGCTCTTCGGCAGGTTGGTGTGGACTTGATGGGCTGAAAGGCCTGCTTCTACACTGTAGGGATTCTATGAGATTACTCTTATAGAAACCATGCCAGGCAAGTCTGCAAACCTTAAAATACATCTTTCCTTCCACAATCTTTCAAAACTCAAGTCCTTCAATTAATATTACATGTAAAAGTATTCTCTGTAACACAAATAGGACTTAATTTACATATGTTCTATCAGTAGTTGGGAAGCCTGTGTGTTGACATGGTTAGTTGATATCATTTGTTTTGAGATTTCAGCATGCTAATCAAGAACATAAGCTTTGTTTCTGCTTCAGAATGCCGTGCATACGAATACAGGCAACGTGGTTAGAGAGTTTATTGGCTATCGGGCCTCAGACAATACAAAAGATTGTAGTTCTGATCTTTCGCAGGCCCCCATGTCACTAAAAGTGAAACTGGGCCAGAACAATGTAAATGTTCATATCAAGAGTTATTACATATGCGTATTACTATGGCTGAAATACTGGTAAGGGATAGGATGAGGTACTTAATTGGCCAATTAATGGTCAAATGCCAAAGTCAGCTTGCCCAAACCTCCACCTACTTCTGTAAAATGTTAGGCAGAATCAGGCAGGTGAATAGACATTGTGCAGGACACACATACCATTTTACAAGATCACCGCCTTCAAACCAATGAGAAAAGGTTTATAAAATCTAACCAAAAGAATACCAAGAGTCCCATAACATCAGAAAATGCTGGATAAACTCGGCAGGTCTGACAGCATCTGTGGAGAGAGAAACAGAGTTAATGTTTTGAGGACTTTTCTTCAGAACTGAAGGGGTCTGGAAAAGCATTGTGTTTTATACTCTAAGCAAATGGGGAGGATGAACAAATGAAACAGGTGGTAAGGGTGCCCCAGAACAACTGACAAAGGGAGCACAAATGGTCGTAGAGAAAGGATGTAGATGAAGAATAGACGTTAATAGCAGGAAATAAGTCTGCTCTGCTGAGAGCAAACCTGTGCGTGCAAGCAAGCACTGGGAAAAATTGTAGAATCCCTACTGTGGAAGCAGACCATTCAGCCCATCGAATCTATACTGACCCTCTGAAGACCATCACACACCCAACCCTCCCAATACCCATATCCCTGCATTTCCCATGGCTAACCCACCTAGCCTGCACATCCCTGGACACTATGGGCAATGTAGCATGACCAAACAACCTAACCTCTTTGGACTGTGGGAGGAAACCCGTTCAGATGTAGGGAGAATGTGCAAACTCCACACAGACAGCTGCTCAAGGCTGGAATCGAACCAGAGTCCCTGAAGCTGTGAAGCAGCAGTACTAACCACTGAGCCACCGTGCTGCCCCAAATGGGATTGTATAATTGAAATGAAATGGTCTGAAGTTGTTTGTACTCATTGTTGAGTTCTGAAGGCTGTGAAGTGCTGAAGTGGATAATGAGGTGCTGTTCCTCCAGCTAAGTTGGCTTCACTGGAGTACTGCAGCAAGTCTAGGACAGAAATGCTAGCATCGGAGCAAGATGGTATATTGAAATGCCAGTGAATGGAAGGTTGCGGCAGATGAGGTGGAAACTGAGGATTATCATTCTGGGGGTGGGGTGAAGGTGTGGGGGCAGAACTTGCAAATATTGGGTCAGAAATGACTAAGGGTCCTGTTATTAATGGTGGGGGGGGGATTTTCAATTGAGGAAAAGGATGACAAGTCAGAAGCTTCCCTGTGGAAGGTTGCATAATATGTGCAAATGGGCCAGGGCCAGAGACAGAAACTGGGAGCATGGATTCGAGGTTTAGAAAACTGAAAACAGGCAGGGCCCTCAAAGAATACAAAGAAAGCAGGAAAGAACTCAAACGAGTAAATGGGAGAGCTAAAAAGGTATCAGAAAATGTCTTTGACAAACAGGCTTAAGGAAAATCCCAAGGCATTTTATACATATGTATGGAGCAAGAGGGTAGCTAGGGAAAGGTAGATCCACTCAAGGACAGAGGAGGGAATTTAAACATGGAGCTGGAGGAAATGGGTGAAGCCCTTAATGAATACTTTACATCCGTATTTATAACGGAGGACATAGGTTTAAAGTAAAAGCAGGTAAGTTTAAAGGAGATGTGAGAGGCACGTTTTTTAAACAGAGGGTGGTAAATGCCTGGAATGTGCTGCCAGAGGTGGTGGTGGAGGCAGATACAATAGCAATGTTTATGAGGCATCTTCACAGAACAGGAAGAGAATAGGCAGACATGGACCGAAAGGAAGCAAAAAGTTTTTAGTTTAGAAAGGCATCATGTGACAGAGCAGTCTTGGTAGCTGATGGGCCTGTTCCTGTGCTGCACTGTTCTTTGATCTTTACAGAAAGCAGGGTGTGAGAAAGTGTAGTCGAGGTAATTGTGGTTGTTATCAGGTTTGTAACGAATATTTGTGGATATCCCTATCCCCAAAAGTGGAAACAGAGAACTGAAGGAAGGGAAGGAAAGAATCTGAGATGGATCAGGTGGAGATAAGAGAAGAATGGAAATTAGAAGCAAAAGTGATGAATTTCACCGTGGCATTTTGTCCATGCTGGGCTTTTCAGCTACAAATAGAGCCACCTCCTATCAGTGCTCATCCTGGAGCAGTGCCTCCAATTTGTCCCTGTAAAAGAGAGGAGCGTTGTACAGATGTCTCCACTGTGCCATTGTGATCAATTGCTCCTCTGTGCTGCCTCCACCAGATCTTACTGTTTGAGGGGTCTTCATAAAAAAATTGCTCATGACGAGATTTTCCAATCCTTCCAATGACTAATCTCTGTACACCTGAAGCCTAATCAGACTGAAAGTCAGTAATGCCCTTTCACTCTCACTCCTATGGGTGAGACCACCGACTGAAGCTGCAAATTTGAAGCCTGGACCAAATATATATTGAGGAAATAAGAGAAGCTCCATCATTGATTGCTACTGGAACATGTTGTCACACCAAGTCCATTATGCATTGCTTTCTATTCTCTATTTCTGTATTCATGCAGTTATTTGCTGCATTTTGTGATAATTGAAAAACTCAAACTACTAAGTAAATTGGAGAATTTGATTTCAAAAGCATTTCTTAGTCTTGTAAACAAATTCAGAGCTGTATCAATATTTTCTTTAAAATTATTTCATACCAGCTGCTTTACACACTGGTCCAAGTGCTACGTTCTGTCCAGGGACAGTTTGCGTTTTAAAGATACAGTTTACATTATGCTAGAACTATTTCCCATTGAACTGACAAAATTAGGAGCTACCTGTTTATTTCCAGACTGTTGCACAGATTCACTGTCATGCATTTTAAAGTGAACATTGGCTGATTGTGAAGGTTTTATTTGTTTAAATTATTCAGAGACCACGGAATTGATTTCTGACTGTAACGTTTTTGTCCCTTGAATCTAAACACTCTCAGGCAGGTTTCTGAGATGAACCAGTCAGTAATCACATTAGTCTGATGTAGGTTGTCTATCACTTGGAATAATTTTCGTTTGGAGAGGCAATGATTTGTAAGAAAGTGAACTTACACTCATTTTAGAATTGCTTAACAGCTCCACATTTCACTCTGTATATAGTCATAGACATTTGTACCCTTTGTAATATAGTTTCAGAAAATGACCAAGCCAAAATCAAAATGTTAGACAGAGCTATTAAAGAAATGCTGCAGGGAAGCTTCACAAAATGAGTTTTCTGAGCTTCTACTTTCTTCCATTTGGTCAGATATGTTTCTAAAGTTATTTTCCAGCGTTCGTTTTTCCATATACTTCAGTTAATTTATGTAAGAATGAACTGGAACATTTTTCAGTGCTCCTTTTAGAAGCTGCATATTGTCATTAATTTGTGCTGCTCATGTGCTCTCTCACTGACCAATGGAAATACTGGCTGAAACTTACAGGGGTCTGAGTGATGTGGCCAATGGTAAAATCAGACAAAAAGTCCAGTGTGGCTTATCTCAACATCGGAAGCACCTTGCTCCAACTTTTATGCTTTTCAAAAGCGGTGTGGCAATTTTCTGTCTAGGCAGTCTCTATATTGTGTTCCAAACTGCAGCTTGTGGCATGGTTCATGGGAACCAACTGCATGTGCTCCTCATCCAGGGGCATTGGCATCTGGCTTTTGTCTATTCCTCATGACTATCCTGGCAGGTCTCCAATACACCGGCTGTGTACTCAGGAAGCACAAACTGGCATTGCTGGGTACACCAACAACTTGCATTGAGTCGCTGCAGAAAGGAGACTTTGAGCAGAGGGCAGGTACCTGGTTCATGGATTGGACCTTGCCACATCTCAGGGCTGTTCACTCAGAAGTTACCTGCATACTTAAAGCATCTCGGCCATATCTTGCCTTGTTGGTCACAGTCCTTAGTCGAGGGAGCACACATCTTGTTGTACGGCATCATCTCACACTTGTAGCATGTGCCAAGGGCATAAGAGGCTAACAAAGTACATGTGCGGTAAGCAAGCAGCCATGTCCAAATGGAGTAATCCTCACTGATGGCCATTGACTTTGTCAGTCCGAGGAAGCCTGCAGGAGATTGGACAACGTCAGGTGTCCAGCCAGGGTGATTTCAGTGATGGAGTCCCCGCCTCTGTTATGAGGGAAGTGGGTCATGGTCAGGCCCGTGGCTCCATAGATGACAGTCTATGGGTGGGGGGTGGTTGAAAGAGCTAATGTGATTGGAGAAATATATATCCACCAGTCAGAGGTCTGGGCACATCTCATCCAGGGCTGTCCAATTCAGTTGCTCAAGGGGGTGGATCACAGTCATCAGAAATTATGACAAGGGGTAGGTGAGAAGCATGGTTGGTGGTTACCATGGGAAATAATTTAGCCGTGAGGACTAGGGGCTGCAGGCTGGGAGAAGTGTGGGAACACAGTTGTGCTGGGACGGTCACCTCATTTGCCAGGGGCTGGGTGGGAAAGTTGAGCAGGGGTAGGAGCATGTACATGGGTTGGGCGATGATTTGGGGAGGTTTTTGGGCTGGGTTACCAGGAAGGGAGTTTAATGTTCACGGTCTCAGCAATACAAAGCAGTGGAGGCTGCAATCCAGCGGCCGACCAGCGCTCACTGGCATTTTCCATCATGCTGAAAATCAAAAGTGTGCAGTGGAGAAGAAAATAGCTCCATCCACACCTGGAGTGGGCACAGAACATGACTCAATCCGCGAGGAAGGTGGCTGCAACAAACACCGATCATGGACGTTTAAAGAGAAGAAACCTTGTACAGAGACACAGGTACTGTCCAGAACACAGACCTGCAGGCTCCCTAATCACCAGCAGATGTCAACAGTGAGGTGGGAGGGGGAGCGCCAGAGCAATAGAATAGACTGTCATTGGAAAAGAAACAGTGTCTTTGGTAGAAGGAGGGAGAGAGGTCAGAGACAAAGGGATACCTCAGACCAATGTAACCCATGTGGTCACTCTGTGCACATAATATAAATAATTCCTTGTTTATCCATAAATTTCCTTCCTGATTGTAAATGACCTGATGCCAGTAGAATAAAGAACCCCTGCTTCATGATCTTTGGGCTAGCCATATGTTCAAATTTTATGTTGGATATGGACCAGTCTCTGAATTGCATGTGTAGAGTGGATAGGACAGTGTAACAGCTGCTGTATTGGTAGCATTGACATCGAGACTCAACTGTTCTACTGCCGATGTTCTTTATTTGTTTTCGGGGTCAGCAGCAAGGACAGGGAGGTGACCTTCAGTGGAGCCTCCACTTCGTGATGCTCAGTCTTTCAATCAGACATTGAGTTCATCAGAGATAGCATGAGCTGCTGATGTTGGAGTCAGAGAAAACTGTGTGAAGCTGGAGGAACACAGCAGGCCAGGCAGCATCAGAGGAACAGGAAAGCTGACGTTTCGGGTCAGGACCCTTCTTCTGAAGAAGGGTCCCGACCCGAAACGTCAGCTTTCCTGCTCCTCTGATGCTGCTTGGCCTACTGTGTTCCGTGAGTTCATCAGTGTTGGTTTGTCATGCTCCCTGCACTGTAGTTCCTCACTGGCCATTGGCAACAGGTTAAGCCCTTAGTTGGCATTACTTGCCCTTTTAAGGCCTTTAATTAGCTGTGGGTGAGAAGATCCTGACATGAACTTGGATTTAATTCCATCTAAATTTTGGGTGTTGAGAAGGGGTTGGGGCTCTGAAATACTCAACCTTGAAATGGAGGTTGGGAGTGCTGCTGTGGGCTTGCTACCCTCATCCAACAAGTGGGTGGGAATCTCAGTTTGTGAATTTTGAAGTTCTTCTACCTTCATTCTAACATGGGCAGAGGCAAGAAAATCCAGGCTTATAGCTTAATTAGTGCTGAGGGACTACTTTCTTTACCCTCAAAGCACTACTCCTAGGTTCTGGCTCCTACCATTTCCTGAATAACTTTGAGGAGAGACACTACCATTCTTGACTACATCCTTTACCAGACCCCCTGCAGTAAATTATATTGACAAAGTCACTTCACACCATATGTGATGCCAGCAAACCCAACACATAAATGAGTAAACTTATTTTCCATTCTATTAATGTAGACACATTATGTCAAGATGTCTGAGTTTTTCAGTCTGTAAATAATCTATATAATGCAATTATCTGACGAACAAGAATAGATGTTATAATCAATATGTTTATTATTTTACTTAAACATTTGTATATAAATTAACAAATGAAAGAAACAACTCAATCCATAATCCTAGAGATTGTAACTGACAGCAAACTGCTGTTATAATGTAGGAGAAAATATTTCTTTCATCCTAGGCCAGTTACGAGCAGCACAACCAGCTGATGTGGTCATCTATTAGTAAAAAATAAATGCAGTACAATATTATTTTCTGAAACAGATTACGAGGAAACCTCAGGGCAACAACAGTAACTAGTATTGATTTAATGTATTTAACATAGAAAAACATCCCAATACGTTTCACATTATAAGAAGTGGTAGCAAATGAAATTTGTACCCCATGTTTAAGTTTGTCAGAAAACCAACTGTACTTGGGAAATACCGGCTAAGGGTATATGGATTCACTTTTTGTTTAAAAGAAAGTTCATTTGTGTTATTTTCTTACTGCAGTTGCTAACTAGATCTGCCCAGTTAGCTCTATTAATGCTGCAAGGAACTCTGACCTTGAAACTTTAATGACTAGATGAGTGTATTTTTGGTGGTTTCTTTCTGTTATTCTACTTTAGTTGTATTGAGAGTGGGGTTGGTGAAGATTGCAGTAGCCTGGATATTGGCAAACATTACCTTTTATCTAGAAATAGTGATTACTAACTACATAATGGATGAGACTCAACCTCTATCATTATTCTGCTGGAGACACCATCTCCATGTGATCTTATGTCATTCCCATAATTATGTGGATCATAGTATTTATATATTTACATAAACTTTTGACACTACAGTCTTTATCTTGACTATGCACTTTCTGTCTGACATGTGACCAATGTGAACCTAATATATTGAATTTCACAGTCAAGATATTCAACTGTCTTGACAGAAATAACAGTTACAACTGCTTGAAAGAACTCTTAAGAATTTCCAATGATTCATAATGATTTATTGTACCACAATTCTTGCCAAACACACTCAGCGGAATTTTAAGCCTTTGAAAATAAGCCCTCTGATCAATATTGGACAAACACTTAGTGCATCCATCTGGAATTTTTCTTTATAGAGACATAACCCACAAGCCATGAAATCAGCACATATATCTTGTGCAGTAATGGTACAGTTATGATGTGTACAACAAGATTTCTGCAGCTCACACAAGGTTGACTTAGTTTTTTATCTTTAGTTTAGAAGTCATCATTTAAGCTCTTTTTTTTTTGTTCAGTGCTGAGAGATGGACTGAATATGTATTTGAGTGAGTTTCATGTTTGCATTATCTTTATAGCAAGTGTTGCAGTGCAGAGGATGCTAATCTCAGACTGTGAAGCAATAATCAAAAATAGAAAAATGCTGACTTGCACAAGTCATCTTTATGAAACATCATAAAATATATAGCTTACTGTGTCCAGATGTGAATTGTTACACTGTAGAATTTTGAATAGGCAATTTTCTGAGTTATTCCAAGAGTGTAATAATCCAAAGTAAATGTCTGTTCTGGCTTATGTTAGCTCCTTAACAGTGAAACTTTTTTAGAGGAATAGAATACTGCTTATGGTTTAGTACTTCAAACTCCACAGGGTAGAATCTCCTTCCTGAGTTGGTGAGCTTGGAGTCAGGAATGACACTTATTTAGGTAGTGTATTGATGTACCCAAAACCCCACCGTCTTCTCACTTCTACCAGAGTTATGTTCAAACTTCTTGACCTGCTGCCAGTTGAGTGGCTAATCAAGGATCACATAAGGACCTCAGGCAGCTGTCATAAGAGATAACAAGGTGTAGAGCTGGATGAACACAGCAGGCCAAGCAGCATCATAGGAGCAGGAGGGCTGACGTTTTGGGCCTAGACCCTTCATCAGAAAAAGATTTCAGATTTCAGATATCTCAGATTTTCCAGCATCTGCAGTTCCTACTATCTCTCAAGCAGCTGTCAGTCAAATTAACCCAGATACAGGCAGACCTCTTATCATGTGGTCTGACTAACAGGTCAACTTGTGTGGGCAGCATGTCACTTCGGTTCAGGATTGTGGGGAAGAGGGGTAGGTGCTTTGATCAAAGTCAATCAGTACCTGATCAAGGGACTAGACATCAGGCTGGGGGGTTTCCATCGTGATCCAATCCCAGCTCTTGTTTCTGACCTTCTCTGCCCCCTTTTCCTCATGTCCCCAACATTGCTAACCCTTAGCCTCCTCCCACCCCACAACACATTTAATTTAGTCCTCTGTGATCTTGGAGAAATGGAGTGTTCTTTTAGCAGCTATGGCCTTCTCCATGGCTCTGATTGACTGGCCTCTCTTGCTGAGCTGGCCTTCCACACCTGTGGTCTTGAATGTATGGTCCCATAGGTGACCTGTCCAATGCCTGATGGAATATGATTTGAGTGGTCTTTCCTGAAAAAGATAATAGGGGTCACTAACCAGCTCTCCTGCTGCCTCAACAAGATTTTTGAATTACTGGAAACATGGGAACATATAGCTCCTCATTAATATTCCCATGGTAACACTTTGACCTTTTAAGAGTTGACTTGCTGAGCAGTCTTCACCCTTTTCTCTGGTTGTATAAATTGCTGTGATCTTTTGAAATTTGGCATTCTCATGTTCATCCTGATGAGTGCAAGCGAGGTCTCTCTCTTCATCATTACTATTTAACTGTTAAATTAATAAGCCGTATGTTTAATTGTCTTCAATTATTAGGTGGTGGTGTCTGGCTGATTACAGCTTGCAGGCAGCAAGCTGGGAAATAGTAATTTTGTAGTTATGAACTATGCTGCATTTGATCTTTTGCTATGGATGATGGGAGTGCTTGAAGTGGTGCAGACAGAATAAGTATTTTCTCATGCATAGCTATAGTAATAGAAACAGAGATGCAGTGATATACCTTGCGGCTGTGTAGTGTATACCTGCAGATTGCAGTTCAATTAATTGATGATTCAATCTTTTATTACCTCTGATGGGTTATTAGGTCTTCAGCTTTATTAGGAAGAGCTACAAATCCTGATGAGCCGATCATTTTTTTATTTAAATTGAAGTAATCTAAGATTTACTGATTTAACTTGGAGGAGAATTTTAGAAACAATCATTATCTAAGATTTCATGATGTTTAATTGTAAAATATAAATGCTTTTAGGTACCCTTAATTTGATATATTTCCAGGTAGTGAGCAATTAAGAGGAATTTATTTTCAAACTCTGTCAGTTACTAAATTTAAATCTGAGTTGTGTTTTCTTTTTTTTGAACTTGTATTCATTGAGTATATTAAAATATACACTTCTAATTTTAAAATAAACATATAAAATAATAGAAATTCTCAACGGCCTGGCATCATCAGTGGAGAGGGAAACAGAACTAATATTTCAATCTCAATACGACTTCTTCAGAATTGATTTCCACTTTGATTTCAATTTGGTTGTAGTAACTTTTTGTTATTAAGTAGTCTTGTGGATTGTGTGTGTGTGTTTGTTTGTTTGTGTTTGCGTAAGATTTTATATGTAAAGGCTTGCATTGGAAGAATCTGCATTCAAAAGTTGTTTAAGGTAACTTGCCTAGGATTCAACGTTCTACAGGGGTTAGAGATGGGCTTTCTCTAAGCATTGATGGCCAGCTGCAAACTTGACCAGTGAGTGAAGAGGATATATTGGGCTGCACTCAGAAATGATGGAAAAGAGGAGGCAGCTCAAAGGTTGCATGCTGCAGGTTTCAACAAGAACCAGCAAGGACAGCTTTTTTATCATGCCATATTAAACTAAATGCTGAGTAGTTCATTTGCCCTGTTTGAACTCAGGATTATGTTTTGGAGATGGATTTTAGCTTGATTCCAAAGTGGTTACTAATTATTCTGAATATTTACTTACTTAACTATGTACTTATATGTGTGTGAAGTAAATGAAGTGTTTGGGCCTGGATTTTTGCCAAGATCAAGATGGGAATCGTGGACAGGCTTGGAATTCAAAACTATTCAGATACTTCAATCCTAATGATGAATTTACAATAATGCACAAACTGAGTAGCATTTGGCATTGAACACTTCTGAACCATCCCAAAGTCAATCAGCAACAAGAATGCATTGAAAGCAATTCTCAAGAAAGAAAGAGATCAGTGGTAACCCTGGGCAGCTGTTAAATGGAGCAGCAAACTAGTGAAATCCTTTGTCTGAGGGGATCTCCTTTGTAAATTCAGGCTTCTGTTAAAAATGAATGATACTCTGGGAAATATTTATTACCATTGTTTGCTTCTTTATGTATATCATATGTGATATCAACAAGGAATACATAAAATATTCCTTGTGCATGCTATAAATTTACAGCTTATATTCAAACTACTTCATCTAGATTACTGAAATAAGAATAAAAAAAGTCTTGGTAGTTTTCAGCAGTTCAGGCAGCACCAGATTAAAGGTCATTGATTTGAAAAGTGAACTGTTTCTCTTTCCACAGGTGCAGATTAGGTGCTGCCCGACCTGCTGAACATTTCCCGCATTTTCAGTCTTCCAATTTCTAGCATCTGCAGTGTTTTGCTTTTGTATTTTTTAATTCATTACTATTTATTTCTCTTGAAGAACTGGTTAACTTGAAGTTTTGCTTTTCTCACCAATGAAATTTCCATTTGTCTTTTCTACCTTGTTCATCTTCTTTGCTTTCTATTTCCCTTTCTTGTGACAGCAGTTCGTCATAGAGCCATTCAGCACGGTAACAGACCCTTCAGCCCAACTCGTCCATGCCAAGCAGGTTTCATAAACTGAACTAGTCCCATTTGCCAGCATTTGGCCCATATCCCCCTAAACTTTCCTATCCATGTACCTGTCGAAATGTCTTTTAAATGTTGTAATTGTACCTGCATCTACCACTTCTTTTAGCAGCTCGTTTCATACATGTACCACTCTCTGTGTGGAAAAAGTTGCCCCTCAGGTGCTTTTTAAATCTTTTCCCTCTCACCTCAAACTTATGCCCTCCCCAACCCCAGGGAAAAGACCTTTGCAATTTCTGATGAAAGATCATGGACGTGAAATTGTCTCTCTCCATGTGAGTGTTTCCAACATTTTCATTTTTTATTTCAGATTTCCAGCATCTGCAGTAGTTTGCTTTTGAATTAGTTGTCCTCTAGATTACTGTTAACTTTTATACACGTAAATGAATGTTTACTCCTTAAACCCTTTAAAAATCTAATATTTTTCAAAGAAAATGTAGCTCACTCAGCATCCATAATCCCTGATCCTCTAGCTGGAATAGACTTGTTCAGGTGACCTGAGGTCTATCCTCTAGGCTGGTTATTATCCAGGGTATGGCAATGCTGATTCTCACTCATGGGATAAACTGGACAAGTTCAGATGTGCAATATGACAAGAAATCATTTTTAGCCAGCATACCTTACACACTGGATCACACAACACTGCTTTGTGGCTCCAAAATAGAAAACTGTACCTTTCTCAGGTGTAAATAAGTCAAGGCACAGTTTGAAATTGTCTTTGTGCCAGGAGGTGACATTACATTCTTCCAAAGTGGTCTCAAACCAAACTTATGTGGCACTGTATGAAGCATAATGCTATAATGATGAGATAAAAACATTTAATGTGTAGTTAACGAACATAACAAACTGTTCTGAGGCAGGTTCGCTGGACCTGAAATGTTAACTCTGGTTGCTGTCCACAGATACTGCTAGGCCTGCTGAGCTTTTCCAGCAATTTCTGTTATGTTTTTGATTTCCAACATCTGTGGTTCCTTCAGTTTTTATTTACTATAGCAATGAGATTCTGGAAAAGTCGTGCTGTTAGAGCTGACAGGAAGGGTTACAGACTTGTTTTAATAAGCATATTCGAACTCCCTAATTAAGGATTCATACGTCAAAATTTAATATAATTTTAAAATATAATTTTAAAGCATGCAATTTCTGAGAATGTGATTCAGGATGTGGGTTCTTGGGAATTATGGAGAACAATAAAGATATGATTCCATTTTTCATTAAATGGGGTTTCACTCCTGGACGATTTAAAAGCCTCTGATGCAGAGGATGTGCTTTTTGATTAGTTTATGGTATTTGCTGTGCATAGGAATCGGGAGATTTGGAGAACGGCAGGGAGGTAGAGTCAAGGCCAAGGATTAGCTGTGATCGTGTTGAATGGCAGAACAAACTCTTGACTGTATGGTTTATTCCTGCTCCTATTCCTAGTGCTGTGAGATGATAAAGAGTAGATATCACAGTGTGCACTGAAAGGAAAACTTCTCTACAGGAAAATGACAGTAGCTTTGTGAAAGTTCAGGTTCTGGTTATTATATACATGCAGTCCTATACATTTGTGTTTGATCATATTTTTACTGACCTTCCCTCTTGCTGACCCTCCAAGTCCCTGCTGATGGGCAAGTAATTGAAACGTTCAAATTAGTCATTAAGTACTGTTTTTACCCTGCATTCTGACTTTACCAGTGAACTGATCTATTTCCCAAGCTGTCAGCTATTCACCAGGGTCACCGAGATGTGTGCATAAAGGGGATTTCATCTTCAGAGAAACTGACATGTTGGGAAAGCTTTAATCAGATTTGGAATGATATTGCCGTTTCTTTGCTATGGCAGAGTCAAAGTCCAGGAACTCCCTTTCCAGCAGTATTGTAGGTCGAGCTACACCACATGCAGAGCAGCAAGTCAATAATGGAGCTCACCGTCACCTTCTCCAGGGCCATGAGGAATGGGAAATAAATGCTGCCCTAGCCAATGCTGTTCGCATCCCATAGCAGTCACATCACCTGTCTTTACCTTCACGGAGCTGCAGTGGCACTTCCTTGTTGCCAGGCTTGCCAACAGCATGGGAATAGTTTGTGCTGCTCAACCTTGGACCTCTGAAGAGGAGCAAGAGGAGTACCAGCACCAAAAGCACCAGCATTAGCAGAAATTATGCCTAAGTTGCCTCAGATGTTTAGGTTTATACAGTGAGTTGTTGGGGTCATCTGCAGTCTCTGGGAATACTGGGCTTGATGGGCACCAATTTTCTGTGTCTGTCAAAAAAGTGATAGTCTTTTCCCCCTGTCCAGCCCTCACAAGTCTCTGCCTCTCCCTAAGCTTGTGTACTCTTTACTCCTGAATTCAGAATGTCAGGATAATACCTTGTGTGGACAGCAGAGGAAGACTGTATTTGTGGGGTGGCTAAGAGGCATGGGTATGAGTGGATGATAAAATGAGGGTAAGAGTAAGTGTTAGCTGGTCAGATGGGGATGCGAAGTTCTTGCAGAGAGAGGAATGAGTGCAGCAGCCTTTGGGTTACTCTGTGGAGTGCAGGGGAAAGTGGGCATGTCAGAGAGTGGGCCTGGCACCCGGAAAAGCTACGCCAATCACCTTTCCCATCCTCTCAAAGACCTAGATCCTCTTGGTGCACTGTTTTCCCCAGGTTGTGCTGACTTCTTTGGCCACTTCCATCCTTGCCCAGTTGGTTGCGGAGGCTGGTCTCTTCCTAATTCTTTGTTTGAGTTCTTTCTCACTGTCTGTAATCTTCGAGGGCTCTGTCTGTCTTCAGTTTCCTAAACCTTATGTATGCTTCCTTTTTCTTTTTAACTAAACTCTCCATTTCTCTTGTCATCCAAGGTTCCTGAATCTTGCCATTCCTTTCCTTTAGTTTCACAGGAACATGCTGATCCTGAACTCTAATCAACTGGCCTTTAAAAGATTCCCAAATGCCAGATATGGATTTACCCTCAAACAGCTGCCCCCAGTCTACAATCTCCAATTCCTGCCTAAGATTGTGGTGATTAGCCTTCCCCCAGTTTAGTACTTTCACCCGAGGACTACTCTTATCCTTATCCATAAGTAACTTAAAACTCACAAAATTATAGTCACTGTTCCCAATATGATCCCACGCTGAAACTTTGATCGCCTGTCCAGGCTCATTCCACAATACTAGATCTATTATGGCCCCTTCCCCAGTTGGACTATTTACGTGTTGTTTTAAAATAACATGCTGGACATACCTAACAAATTCTGTTCCATCAAATCCTCTGACACTAAGCAATTCCCAGTCAGTATAGGGCATGTAAAATCACCTTTCACAACAGCCCTGTTGCTTTTACATTTTTCCACAACCTGACCACATATCTGCTTGTCTATCACCCGTTGGCTATTGGGAGGTCTGCAGTACAATCCCATCAAAGTGATTGCACCCTTCCTGTTCCTGAGATGTGCCCATATGGCCTCTCTGGATAAGCCCTTTAATGTGTCCTTGCTCAGTACAGCTGTGATATTCTCCCTTATCAGTAACACAATGCCCCCAACCTCTTTACATTCCTCACTACCACACATGAAACATCTAAATTTTGGAACGTTAAGCTGCCAGCCTTATCCCTCTCTCAACCAAGTCTCTGTAATAGCTACAACATCATAGTTATATGTATTAATCCAAGCTCTAAATTCATCTGCCTTACCGATCATACTCCTCACATTAAAACAAATACACTTCAGACCACCAGCCCCACCGTTTTCAGTAACCCCATCTGTCTGTTCTTCCTCCTAGTCTTACTGGGTTTAGTCTCTGACTCCTCCTTGGTCATTTTACTTGCTGATCTACTGCTCTCATTCCTGACCCACTGCCACACTCGTCTAAACCCTCCCAAAATGCACTGGCAAACCTCCCTGCCAGCATATTGGTGCCCCTCCAGTTTAGGTGCAACCCATTCTTCTTGTACAAGTCCCACCTGCCCTGGAATACATCCCAATGATCCACATACCTGAAGCCCTCCCTCCTACACCAGCTCTTTAGCCACGTATTCAACTGTACTATCTTCCTGTTCTTAGTCTCACTGCCATGTGACACAGGAGATAAGCCCAAGATTACAACCCTAGAGGTCCTGCTGTTCAATTTCCTACCTAACTCCCTGAACTCCCTTCTCATGACTTCATCTCTCTTCCTGCCTGTGCTGTTAGTGCCAATATAGACCACAACCTCTGGCTGCTCACTTTCCCCATTCAGAATATCCTGTGACTTCTCAGAGACATTCTCGACCCTGGCACCAGGGAGGCAGCACACTATCCTAGAGTGTCACTTGTGGCCACAGAAACCCCTGTATGTGCCCCTTCCTGTAGAGTCTCCTGTCATTATTGTTCACCTACACATTGACCCTCCCTGCTGTACAACAATGCCAGTCATGGTGCCAATGGCTGTTGCTGCTATTGTTTCCTTCTGAGAGGCTATTCCATGCCAACAGTATCCAAAATGGTATATCTGTTTGAGGGGGGAATGGCCACAGGGGGCTCCTACACTGCCTGCCCATGCTTATTCATCTTCCTGGTGATCACCCAACTCTTCTGTGTCTGCGTAGTCCTTACTGGTGGTGTGACCAGCTCGCTAAATGTGCTGTCCATGACATGCTCAACCTTGCGGATGCTCCATAGTGGATCACACTTCCTGGCGTTTGTAGCCGCTGTGGACACCGGAGTGTCCCTGATTTCCCACATATTGCAGGAAGGTACTTCCATTGGCCTGTGTTCTCCTGTCATTGTGAACCTTATTGGTCCTGTAATTGTGGCCAAGTGATTAAGGTAATGGATTTGAAACCCATTGGAGTTTCCCGTGCAGGTTAAAACCCTGTGTTTCTTGCTGGGGCCTTCTACGAAAATGTACAAGTACAACAGAGAAATAATATGAATATTTCAGATCTATTACAATAGATTAGTAAAGCCAGATAGATTACATAATTCAATGAGCATAGACACCTACTGAACAGACTATCACTATAGGAGTTGCTTTGCTACATTCAGCTAAAAGAAATTGAATTTTCATTCTCTGTGACTAGGAAATATTTAGACTGTCGTGTAGCCTTTGCTGTTTGAAAAGTTGCATCCTAAGCAACACAGATTGTTCTTGGTAGAAGAACACATTCTGTAACTGGCACCTTTGTATCAGGATTGGTGATATGTGGTAGATAAAACATTTTTATAGGGAACATCTGAATTCTGTGGAGACAATAGTACACATTTGTACTATATGTATAGTTCCATACATGTAGGGGCACTATTTTATGATTCTTGCCAGTAGGGTTTTAAGGCAATGTTGTGTATAATACAAGCGCCTGACCTGCCTTCCTGGGGCTTACCCACTAACTCTGGCCTGTCTCTCAGTTTATCGAGGAAGTGGAGGCACCAGGTGGCCCAGCTACCCTCAGAGTTACTGAGATCCTTCAGTAAACAATGAGTAGCCACTTAAGTGCCCTTCCTAACTCTGTCACTACATTCCCCATAGCAGGGGAGGGTCCGCACTAAGCAGGTAGTCGACAGCTATTATTGGGTCATCTGGTGTCTGACAAGGGGAGGGGATTTCCTTTAGGGTTCCCCATACGGTTATTACCCATTTTAAGTGCCACCACCACCTTGGCCTCCCCTCAATCAGGTAAGCCAACCAGGCCCTGCTGATACTCCAGATTTATCTTCAATCCAGCTTCCATTAACTCCTCTTTTTTAGGGGCTCTCTCTCCAGCATGGCCACTGTTTAAAGCTGACACAGCCAGGAACACGGAGCATCTCACTGACCAATAAATGGTTGCAGGACAGCCTGCGTTGTCGGGGGTCGGGATGGGGGGAGCGTGTGGAATGTGTTCCCTGTCAACTGTTCAGCTAAGCGATGAGGAGAAGCTCATCTTTGGAAAAGTCCTGTCCATAGATACTGTGGAACTAAGTTGAACTTGATTCTGAAATAACATTTATGAAGTATAAACTGAAACTAGGAGAATCAGGAGTTAGCATCAAACCAGTGGATGTACTGCTGCATTCCACTTCATCACTGTTTTCCACTGCGTGCTTCATAATTGTTTGAGGCACCTTTGACTTGCTGGAAACCTCACGAATGTAATAAAGAATTGTGCAGAATGTATAATGCATTTGGAATGTGTGGCACAGCTTGTAAGTGTTGGCATTTATACGTCTATCTGCCTCAGCCTTTCAGTGTCTCTTTCAGTTCCGTTTCTACTTGTGTACTCCTCTAATTTTCTTTTTGAAAGCATCCAAACAATTTGCCTCAATCACTTCCTATTAAAGTTGTATATTTGAACCACCTTATGAAAAAATAAATTATATTTTAGTTCCCTTCTGGATTTATTCATGACTACCTGTTATTTAGGACCACTAGTTCTCATTTCTCCCTAAATGGAAACATTTTCTCTGCATTTACTCTGTCCAGCGCATTGATAATTTTCAAGATTTTTATCAGGCCACTGATAAGTAGCTCCAGACTGTTTGATCTTTCTCCAAAGCTGTAATCTCTCAAATCTTGTACAATCCTTGTAAATCTATTTTGCACTTGTTCCAATGCTTCTTTGTCTGCTTTATATAATCGAGACCCAACCTGTGCACAATATTGAATGGATGGTCTACCCTGGGTCCTGTACAAGTTTAATGTCAGTTCATTACTTTCAAGTTCTCTAACCTTAGAAATAAACTCCATTGCTTTTTGAGCATTTTTAATTGCTTTGCTGGCCTGCAGTATTGCTTTTAATTTTTTGTTCAACTATATTCCTAGATCCACTGCATTCAGTTTCTTTTCTAAAATGTAGGTAATGCTCTCACTAATATATTTATCCATGTTAAATATCATTTACCACTTAATTTGCCAAGTCTGTGAATTTTCAGTGGAATCTGGTCTGTAGTACAGAAGACCTACACTCCCTTCAACATTCTGTATCATTTGTTTCACTTGAAGTTAGATCAAGCACCCAGGCATATTTCAGTGTCTTTGTGAATTTGATATTTTCCTGCCCAGAATGGAGCGGTGATTTAAGTGACCAGCTTCATTTAAGTGCTGCCAGTTCACTTTCCATCTACAATCGATTTAAATAGGTGAGAAACAACTGCTTCCAGATACAATTCAGGCAGTCAAGAATCATATACTGACTTCCAGCTTAGTGGAGAAGATGGGCCTTTTTGGAAGCTCTGTCTGAGGGAAAAATGGATGTTGAAAGAGTCTGGAGCTGTGGGGGCTTTCGTAGGGTTTGTTTTCTTCCTCCTATAAAGTAAAGCTTCTGACTTATCTGAAGCATCCCTGAAGAAATAGAAACAAAAACACAAATTGCTGGAAAAGCTCAGCAGATCTGGCAATATCTGTGGACAGAAATCAGAGTTAACATTTTGGGTCCAGTAACCGGTCCTCAGAACTGATGTTTGCGAGGAATAAGTTGATTTTTATGCAGAATATAGGGGGTTGGGAAGGGGGTAAGAAGTAAATGATTGGTGGAGATAGAGCCCAAAGAGAGAGAAGAACAGCTGGACAGACAAAGGAGTGGACAACAGTCGGCCAGGGAGAGTGAATAGCTACTAATGGGGACTACTAGTGGCTAACAATGGATTGAGTGTAACAGCAGGCCATGTGATAACAAGGCCTGGTGTGTGAACATTGGAGTAAGGACATGGGAGAAGATACCTCACGCTCTTAAAACTATTGAACTCAATTGAGTCCAGAAGGCTGTAAGAGTTGGAAAGTGGAAAATGAGGTGTTGTTCTTCCAGCTTTCACTGAGCTTCGCTGGAACACTGCAGCAAGGCTGAGACAGAGATGTTGGCCGGAGAACAAGGTGGTGTGTTGAAGTGGCAGGCAACTGGAAGTTCAGGGTCTTTTTTGCAGACAGAATGTAAGTGTTGTGTGAAGTGGTCATCCAGTCTCCACTTTGTTTCCCCAATGTAGAGGAGACCACTTTGTGAGCAACCAAATGCAGTAGACTAGATTGAAATACATTATGCTTCATGAACTGATGAGCAAGCTCATCTTATTGGAATGGTGAACTCCAGCACCAAGTAGAAAGAAATGCAACAATGGAAGTCTGCTGTGCAGACTATGAGTAACATACGACATTATCAACAACAACCTGTATTTATGTAAGGCAATGAAAAGCAATAAAACATCTCAGGGCATTTCACAAAATTGAATCGTGAAAGAAAATTTGATACCAAGCCACATAAGTTGTGTTGGGTTTTGCAGTATAAACTATGATATCAGCCATCCACCGTGTATTCGAGAGCACACTCACAGGAGGAGGAACTAAGCATTCAGTGACATCGCAACAATTACGTATAGAGAATCATTGTTGGCAGCCTGGTCTCTAGAATCCTGACCAAACTAGTCAGAGTTTTAATCCAGGAAACTGGACTACATTTCAACTTGATGATATCATCAGAAAGTATGTTTATTGCTAATGGATGGTTTTAATGTTTTCATTATCTTACAGGAAGTTTTCTTTCCCTTCTATTCAATGTAGACTTCACTTCTTGAAAGATTAATTCAAGTGTTGGTTTTTTGACTAAAATCCTCACCACCTCTTCAGGAGAACATAAAAATAAAACTCCTTGGTATTACTCAAAGAACAAAGAGCTGTTCTAGTGCCATCTCATCTATTATTAAGTAAAGCCATCAGGACCCTGGAGCAACATAGCAATGATATCATGGAGTCACACATCACCAGGTATAACTAGCACAGTGGTGGGCAAGTTTAGAGTACTCTCTGGAAGAAGTCTGTGACACACTAAAATGAGAGAGTGTCTTGGCAGCGTGTAAATATAGATGATTCCTTACTGTAAGTCAGAGCCTGGTATACCTATGATTTATCAAGCACAGCAGTATTTATTATTAAAGTATAATAAAACACCATTATTTTGAAGTCTAAGCATAAAGATAGTTCTTGACTTTGCCTTCTCTTCAGCCAGTCTGTCTTAAACACATACTCCTATTTTGGCATCAAACCACATGGTAAAAGATCGAACACACAAAAGGAGCTGTCTGTGATATTCGTTAATTTGTATGGAAGCCTGTAATCTGATGTCAGAAATTACATCCAGTCCTCTATATAACAACCTGAAACTCCCAGAATCACTAGAGGCTATTCAGCCTATTGGGTCTGCACCAAATCTCTGAAGAGCGTCTGACCCTGACCCAGCCCCTACACTATCCTCATAACCCTGTATTTCCCATAGGTAACCCACTTAGCTTGCACATCCCTGGACACAACGGGGCAATTTAGCATAGCCAATCCACCTAACCTGCACATCTTTGGACTGTGGGAGGAAACCAGAGTACCTGGTGGAAACCCATGCAGACACAGGGAGAATGTGTAAACTCCACACAGTAATGGAGGCCACAAAAGCAGATCCACATCATAGCAGTCTAGCCAAGGCTGAACACATTCAACATTCATCTACATCTGCTTAGTTACTCTTGACCTGAACTCTCTCTCACCTTAGAAGTAATGGACAGTTTCCAATGTGACCATTTGCAATCTGATACTTTCTACATCTTTCTGAAACTTTGGAAGACTCAGAATCCACCATGATGAACTTAGAGACTGCGGACATTGTCTCCAACTATGAACGCCTCACACCATCACCTCAGTGACCCTGTTTGGGTCCCTTTTGAAATCTTTAACCACCGTACGTCTTTCATTAGGTAGACCGCAGCAAAACTCAATAAGCAAACTAAAGTGAGCTCCTGGCGGATTCAGTTTGCTACTTGTTCTGAACCATCTCCACATTGGAGACTGTGAACCAATATCTAGGGCACACTCCATGGGCTCAAGCTGCACACATCCCATATCAATAAATATTGGCCTCTGACATATCTCTCTAAGATCCGTCATGGCACATCTCTGATCCACTTACAGGATGTTTCAGTAACTTCGGTGCTGCATCTTGAGCTGTACTTGCAATGAACATTGTGATACAGTTATGTGCTCAGGGACACAGATCCAGCTTGTGAACTGAACCGGCCACACCTTCAGGCTCCTCATTCACAGTCAAAACACTCACTCACTTTGACCTTACTTGAATGTTCTCAACTTCCTTGCCTTGACGTGGAGTTGCCGGTGTTCGACTGGGATGGACAAGGTCAAAAATTACATGACACCAGGTCATAGTCCAACAGGTTTATTTGAAGACACAGGCTTTCAGAGACTCGCTCCTCCTTCAGGTGTCAGTGAGAGAGCTGGCATCAGACACAGAATTTATAAGCCAAAGATCAAAGGATCATTGAACTGATGCAAATATATTAAACAAACCTAAGATAGCTGTTAAATCTTTAATCAGTTAGGACGGATTAATATGCAAATCGCAGAATTGCTTTCAAGTCACTGCCACGAGATAAGTAAAGGTTTTATCAGTATACCAGAGGTGACTTCTCAGGTCAGACAATGCAATTTAGGTGGGAGGCCTTGTTTAGAATCTGGCTGTGTAACAACTTGGATTTAGACTGGTATCATTTCCAAAGAAGGAATTTATAAAATGCCACATTGACTGTATATAAATTGTGTGCTTTTTGAACAAAATAAAATGTATATGCAAATTCACCCCACGTGTATGTGTGCGTGTGTGTGTATACATATGTGTGTGTGTGTGTGATCTTGTGCTTATAAAGTCTGTGTCTGATGCCAGCTCTCACCGACACCTGAAGAAGGAACGGAACTCTGAAAGCTGTTCGACTATAACCTGATGTCATGTGATTTTTGACCTTGCCCCCTTCGCCAGAGATACCAGGCTTGTATTACTGCTGTTTTACCATGGTCTTTGGCACAGACACAAAGGCAGGAAGCCTGTCATAGTTCTCAGTAAGCCCCAAGTCAAGTTAAGGCGGACAGCCTTTGCTCAGGGGTTCCCTGCATAGCAGGGCAAGGCATCCTCCAATACCAATCCAGGTCCTGCTCGGGTGGTCACCCCTAAGGGGTGAGGAACTGAATGATGGGGAATACACCACCCAGCTTGATTCTTGATGCTCCACTGTGGGCTGTTTTCCTCATGGATTCTGAGAGAGGCCAGCTGAGAGAGAGGAATCATGCGAGATGAAAGTCAGTGGCGCAGCTATTACTGTTGGCGCACGTAGGAGAGTGTCCAGAATGAACAGGTAGGTAGCACAGAGGCATGTGGGTTTACTGCTATCGAGGGTAAAGGTGGATAAGAGTACATGCAGAAAATGTTGAAGACATTATTGAGAGTGATAGAACCTCGGTGGGAAACAGATACAGTAATAGAGCTAGAGTGAGTGTGAGGTATCAGAACGAAGATGGTGGAATGTACGCTGGCAGAGTTGAGAATGGAAGTGACTTCTTCCTACATTGCTGGTCATCCCTCCAGCAGGCTGAGACTGCTTTAACCCAGGTGGCAAACTTGGGCCCTGCTGGCATGAGTGGGATCTGGTGTTGTGGCCTCCATTTCTGGTACTGGGGATGGTGGAAGTTGGCGCCACTCCATCCAGCAGGACCGAGGACCCTGCTCATAAAGGAGGGTGCTGACTTCCTCATCTGCCACGTTTAGACAAATGTCAGGAACCGTGCAGGGAAGTTCTGGACTGATGGTATGTGTCCAGTGCACAAAGGGCTTTTAAAGATGGTGTAGAGGCAAAGGAAAGTGGTGAATTCTGGGATATCCACTTGGTGGTAAGTTGTTCCAAGAATGGCATGTGGTAAGATGAGGCAGAAGCCAGATGTGACAGACACACGTGGGGCAGGGTAGGTAATTAGTGAGGCAAGTTCTGTAAAATAAGGAGAGAAAACTCACTGGGCCTCATTGCAACCAGCCCTCTTAATACTCAACACAACCTCAAACTTAGCCAAAGTATCCTTAAGGTTCAGCCATATGTCACAAGTGGTCAGTGCCTCACATGATAGTAGCTGTTACAGAAGTTACGAAAACACAGCACATAAGTGAAGACTATCTGAATGGATGACAGCTCTCTAACACAGAGATTTTTTCCCATGAGAGTAGTGGAATTCTCACCTCGAAGCAATGAACACTGGCCCCAGCACTACATTTGTCTGGGGCAACAATCAGCACTGTGGGCAGCTTCCTTCCCTAATTTTTACCTGGGATGCCAGAAATGATGGCATCCCATAAAATCCAGCCCCAAATTTGGAATATTGATACTTGTATCATGATTAAAGCAAAATAATTGGCAAATAAGTGGTTCTTTAAAATAAGCCAGATTAACAACGATGGGCACTGTAGATGTGTATCCAAGCTATTGTCTCTTTAATTGACAAGGATCCTTTAGTTTGGAATCAGTGTATATCTCATCAGTTGACAGATATATTTTAAATTTGACATTATTTATCTATTCATCAGTTTTAGAACATAGAACACAGAACAGTACAGCACTTTACAGGCCCTTCGGCCCACGACGTTGTGCCAACCTATTTTCCTACGAAGATCAATCTACCCTGCATACCCTACATTTTACTATCCAGTTTTATTTGTACTATTTCCTTACATTTCTGTGTAGAATTTTTGTTTCTTCTTTGAGATTATACGCTCATTACTTCCTCGATCATACAATGTTTCAACAGGCTCCTGTATATGATGTCCTTCACATACAAAAGCAACAAAAGAAAAGTGTCATGTCCTTTTTAATCCTCCACCAATATCTTTTTGCTGCTGATCATGTGAATTATATTGTCCAATTTTGCCCTCATTACCTTTGTCGGTTTTATCTTGCTGAATAAGTTACCTGAAATACTTAGACCAAGGATAGTACCCAACTTGTGCTGAAAACCACACCAAACATATTAACATCTTTTAGATAATGTAGAATAAATTTAATTAAAATCAAATAATTGGTGGGCTTACTAATGGCACTTAAACTAGTGCACGTTAATACTGACCAACTATCTGGCACCAACCTGCTTACAAAGCCTGTTGTAGAAAGAAAAAGCCCACAGAATCTTGGTTTACATTTTGGCTAAATAAAACCTCAGTGATATTTTATATGTGTGACATACAGATATTAATTAAATAGAGTAATTCAGCTTCTATCATGTTTAAGTCATACAGTAGAGTTGGTGTCATCCAACAAGCACTAGGTAGGATGGTGCCCGTCAATAAAAATAAAATGCCAGATATCAGGGATTTACAACAGCAACAACAGAAGCAAAAGGGTTTAAAAAAAAAACTGCATTGACTTGTGTATTAATGCTTTTGAGTGCCTCAGAAAATAAAAGCTGATAGTTGTAGACAATAAAGACACCATTTATAAAGACTACTGGAGAAAGCAATAATTAAGGCACGATTAATAGAAGGGAAAGGGATGGGTGATGTGAAAACAAATCCTTCTTTGCACTTGTCATGCTGAGTTCTCCTATGCACCACTTCCTGGCTGGTTACAAAGATAAATTTTTGCAAACAGCTCTGCCACTAACCCTGTTGCGTCAAGAAAGGGAAAGAAGCAGAAACTAGAAAATCGTAAAATGAGGAATATCACCTTCAATGGAACGTCAAGAGATTTAAAGTGTAAATGTTTGGTGGGGGGGGGGGCGGGGGGGAGGGGGGGGCGGCGGTGATATCAGAGGTTCTGACTGCTGAAGTATTTTGCTTGCTATGGTGCTGCATAATACAAAATTTACTCTGGTTGGACAGGCAAGTATTCCCTGCAAGTCTTCAGGAATATTGATGGTCTTTTGTTATTGTAGCAATCATTGAGGATTGACTTATACATGTAATGACACAGCCCTATAGGGCTGTGGCAACAAGTGTTCATTTTTGCATAAAGCAAAAAGAATCATGTTGAGTACTGAAGAAGAGTTATTGGACCCAAAACGTTAATTCTGATTTCTCTCCGCAGATGCTGCCAGCCCTGCTGAGATTTTCCAGCAATTTCTGTTTTTGTTACTGATTTCCAGCATCCGCAGTTCTTTCGGTTTTTTTGTTTGGGAGCATGTACGTGTTGCTGGTAGTGATCAAATGATGTTAGAAAGAAACCATGTTGGTTTACATGTGAGAAGACATTCACTGTAACAGAAATGAGATTAGATTATATTTTTCATGAGTAGATGCATTGGGGTTGGAAGAGAGAGAGATGAACGGTTTGTATCATAATCAAAAATGTTGAGAGATGACATTTCTAACATTCTCATCTGGTACTGTTTCCGTCTCCTCAAAACCTGCCATGATCCGGCCCTCCACAGAAACAAAATGATCCTTCTCAGACTCATACAACACAGAAGGATTCTATTTGACCATTGTGTCCATAGTGATCAACAAAGATCCGACTACGTGAATCCTGTTTTCCAGCTCTTGGTCCAGGGCTCTGGACAGCGTAGCAGCATGTGAATGTTAAATACTGATCCAATGTTATGACAGTTTCTGAATCAACCACTCTTTCAGGCCGTGAGTTCCAGACTCCCATCACCATCTGGGTGCAAATGATTTCTTTTCAACTCCCCCCTTAGCTTTAACCCTGACCTTATGACCAATGGTATCAATGTGGATTTCACAAGCTTCAAAATCTCCCCTCCCCTTACCGCATCCCAATACCAGCCCAGCTCGTCCCCGCCTCCCTAACCTGTTCTTCCTCCCACCTATCCCCTCTTCCCACCTCAAGCCGCACCCCCATTTCCTACCTACTAACTTCATCCCGCCCCCTTGACCTGTCCGGCCTCCCTGGGCTGACCTATCTCCTCCCTACCTCCCCACCTACACTCACCTTTACTGGCTCCATCCCCGCCTCTTTGACCTGTCTGTTTCCTCTCCACCTATCTTCTCCTCTATCCATCTTCTATCCACCTCCCCCTCTCTCCCTATTTATTTCAGAACCCCGTTCCCCTCCCCCATTTCTGAAGACGGGTCTAGGCCCAAAACATCAGCCTTCCTGCTCCTATGATGCTGCTTGGCCTGCTGTGTTCATCCAGCTCTACACCTTGTTATCTCAGATTCTCCAGCATCTGCAATTCCTACTATCTCCTTAAATCTATATATTGGTTATTGACCCCTCTACTAATGGAGAAAGTGCCTTCCCATTGTATTTATTCCTTGCAAAATCTTATGCACCTCGATCAGGTGCTCTTTCAACCTTCTCTGCTCTGACATAGCAATCCCAGCCTATCGAATCTCTCCTTATAGCTCAGACTGTCCAGCTCAGACAGTAAATTCCTTCTTTACTCTCTGTAGTGCAAAAGTATCCTTCTGATAGTGTGGTGACCAGAACTGCAAGCAGTTATGGCCTAACCAGTGTTTTGTACAGTTCCAACATAACCTCCCCGCTCTTGTATTTCATTCCTCAGTGATAAAGGCAAGTATGCTATGTGCCTTCTTAACCACCTGCCCTGCTACCTTCAGGGATCTGTAGGTACGTACACGAAGGTCCTTCTGATCTTTAGTGCTTTCCAGGGTCTTACTATCCATAGTGCAATCACTTGCTTTGTTAGCCTTTTCCAGGTTGAATTCTATTTGTCACTGCTGTACTAATCTGAGCAGTCCATTGATATTCTTCTGCAGTTTATGGCTATCTTCATCACTTTTCACGATCCTGCCAATGCTCATGTCATTCACAAACTTCTTGAAATTAAATTACATTTAAGTATAAATTATTGTTGTACTCTACAAACATCAAGAGCCCCAGCATCGACCCCAACAGAATCTCATTGAAAACAGGTGTCCACTCACAGAAACACCCTTCTCCCGTCATCGTCTGCTTCCTGCTTCACAGTCAATTTTGGAACCAAAGTGCCACTTTCACTTGGATCCCATGGGCTCTTACTTTCATGAGGGACCTTATCAAAACCCTTGCTAAAATCTATGTAGACCACATCAAATAAGTTACTGTCATCAATGCTGTTGGTGATCTCCTCAAATAAAATGATTAAATTTGTCAGATATGACCTTCCTGTAAAACATCCATGCTGATTGTCTCTGATTAATCCCTGTCTTTCCAAGTACAAATGTTCTGAATTCTGAATTTTTTCAATAACTTTCCCACCACCAAGTTACTGGCCTGTAATTTCCTGATCTATCCCTCCCTCACCTTTGTAATAATGGGACAGTGTTAGCAGTCCTGCAGGTCTCTAGCACCTCAAATGTAACCAGAAAGGATTTGAAAATTACACCTAGAGACCCTAATATCTCCTTCCTTGCCTCCCTCTACAGTTTAGGATACATCTCATCTAGACCTGTGAATTTCAAAGCTGCTAAACCCACTAATCCTTCCTCTCTACATTAATTTCATCTAATATTTCACAGAGGCCCACCCTAATGTCTATACCAGTATTTTCCAGCATGATGACCAAGGCAAGTATTCATTGAGGACTGTGCCTTACTCTCTTCCTAGTTATCCTCTTGCTATTTATATACATTAAAAAGCCCTTTCGAATTTTCTTTTATTCCACCCACCAATGTTCTCTTAACTTCCTAATTTCTTTTTTTAAGTTTCCCTTCCGCACTTTTTATACTGTTGCAGGGATTCTGCCATATTGCCCTCAGTATCTGCTATAAGCTTCTACTTTTCTTTGCTTAATCCTAACCTTTATGTTCCTTGATACCCAAGGTTGTCTGGTCTTGGTCCCACCCTTTGACTTTATGAGAACATGTTTGCCCTGTATTCCCACTATTCCTTCCACTGCTCTGCCACAGTTTTATCCAAAAGTTGCTGCTCCCAACCCACTTGTATAACGTTAGCTTTCTCCCAGCTGAGAACTTTTATTCCTGACACATCCTTATCCTCCTTCATAACTGTTCTAAATCTAACTGACTGGTGGTAACTATCTCCAAAATTCTCCTTCACATGTGTTACCCGCTCAGGCACATTTCTGAATCCCTTTTCTATTACTGGGCTTTCTGCATACGAGCTAAACAAAATTCTCCTCGATGCAACTTAATTCTTTGTTTTTCCCCAGCCTAATTTGTATACTTAAACTACTTCACATAATTGTTTTAATAGAATCCCTGCAGTGTAAGTACTATTTGACTCTTCAAGTCTGCACTGACCCTCCAAAGCTCTTTCCCCGAAGTTCCTGCTGCAGAAATGACGTAGCGCATAGCAGAGTTAGAAGTGACATCAAGTGTGACTGTGCCAATGCTAAACCATGCCTTCCCATCCTTCTTGACCTGACTTTAACCTTTGACATATTTGACCAGACGATCCTCTTTCAATGCCTTTGCGCTGTCTCTAATTGTGGAACTGCCTTTGCCTGACTTATTCCTACTTTTGCACTCAAAGCCAGAGAATCATTTGCAGTTATTTCCTTTGAAGGAACTACCTCCAGCCCCTTCTTGCTATGTAGCACCCCTTGACAACAGATCTGTAAATCTATAAAGTTCCAGATTCATGCTAATTACCCAGCTTGTTATGTAAAAAATAACCTAACCTCAACTGCTTTCATACCAAAATGTTCCCTGATGTTGGTCAATATACCATATTCCCAACATTACATTTTTTTTATATTATATACTTCTTCTAACAAAGTTATCCATTAATTTTTTTTAAGATCTTGCGCATGTGAGCCACAGCTTTCAATGTCCTCTGAATCTGAACTCCCAAATCTTATTACCCTTTTGCATCACTTGTGGTATTTCTTTCAAATGAAAGCATAATGATTCCACCTCTTTATGGCTCCCATTTACTGAAACTGTATACACAACAGTAACTAGCTCTTAAGCAGAATTAAAACAGGCTTTTGTGTGTGCAATTAACATGATCCTTATCCGTATGGGGAGGCACAGGGAAGGAGGATTTCAGAGCAGGAAATGTAAATAGCATGCAGAGAAAGTATATTGCACAGAAAACAATATTTTCCATATTCATCCCCGAGCCCCATCTGTTACCAGAAAACTGATGTGATTTTGACTGTAATATATCATCCATGTAATAAAATCTTCATGCATTTTAGCTCGTTATCCTTCTGTAAAATATAGAGTTTTAGACTCATGATTAAGATGAATAAAATTAACCAGTGGTGCTACATTTTGAAGGATTTTATATACAATCTGGTTTGCTATTTCAGGAAAATTGTAACGAATATGCACAAATATAATTGTGAAACATTTGCTTGGTTATGAAGTTACACGCACAATTAAATATAATTTTCTTCGGAATATCATTCAAATTCCCACAGTGGCTGACGATTCATTTATAATACAAGGTTTTGGGTACGTTATATTACTGCTAACCTGCCATCAACTGTCTAGCATCATATTATAATAAATGTTATCCAATAATGTTCACCTCCCAAACAAGCATATTTTACAGAAATTATAAACGACATTATGTGTAAATGGTACACAGAGCATGTCATAAGCTCAGTGTTTTACTGAACTAGCATTTCATCTGTACCTTTTCAGCACAGGAAAAGCTTTTATGAATCCTAATGAGGTTCTATCTGTCACTCGAAAGACATCCAAATAAATAACTTCTGTGCTTCTATTTTTCCAGCAATAATTTCAGACTCTTTAATGTAAAAGTTACAGGATGTAAAATATGTCACTGACTGAAGAAGCAAATGTCTGTCAGTGCTCGGAGGTTGAATGCTTCATGTCAGCAATATTTCACATTCTCCTGGGACTCGAATCAAGATGTCAGAGTTGCTGCCTCTTGCAAGCCCAACATTCTGTGTGATCTAGGGAACGTTTAACCTGACTTTGTAGTGATTTTATTGATTACAAGTCACCTCGGATTATCAGGCAAATATTTAAGTTATGCACAAACATAAAGTTTTCAGTTGCTTTCAGAGATTTTACAGGCTGGTAATTAATATGACTAACTAGCCTGTTCACCCTCTATGAATTGTAAATGTTTCTATGGCCTAAATTATCTAGAAAGGCAATTGATTAATTTTCTTTTAGTTCATTTGTTTGTTTGTTTTAATATCGTTTGTTTTTAAATTGGAACTTTTATTTCTAGACAACTAGCCAATACACATTCTCCTGTTTTCAGTTAGTTCAATTTGAGGATTGATTAAAAGTACATTCTCAGTAGGACTGCTGGCTATATCCTAACTTGCACCTAGTTCTGTTTACCCATCTCTCATCCGTGCTGGATAAGTCATCATGCAGCTGCAAGGGGCATGGAAGTGGCTTGGGAGCATAGAAAGCATTAAGGAGACATGGAGCCCTGGACAGTGGGTGTATATGGAGAGATATCTGCAGAGTCAGGAAGTTTCTCAACACAAATGTCCAGTCTTGACAGTAAAAATCCAGCTCATTGTATGATGAATTTGAATCCAAGCTTTAAGATGCATCCCATTACTGCTGCTCCTCTTTTATACAGGAGCCGTCTTGTGATCTTCCTGAATGAAATTACTGTTGTCAAGATCACGGAAGATAATCAGATTTATAGCATCTTCTAGTTAGGGACAGTAACTTTTTTTGCACTGGTTTAAGCAGACCCAGTGGGAAATCCCAGGTACTAATAGAATAAAGCTGCAACAATCTACAAAATGCATACAAATTAGATGCTAATATTCATGTTTAACGTGAGATAAATATGAATAAGCAAATGCATGTGTACAAAGAACATTAGCTCCGATACCACTCACCTACTCTCTGTCTGCTACTGTACCAACCTGCCACCTAGGCTTATGCTATATCACTCTCACAATTGCCTGCAACATCTTCCTCACTCACTTTTACCCACTCCAACCCTGCATACCCTCTACACTGCCTACTCACTCAAGACCTCTCCCCACCTACACCAACAGTAAGACCTGTGCCAATTACTTTCTTCTCCCATAATACCTGCCTCTCTCTTATTCCAAGGGGAAAACAGCCCACAATAGGGTAGAAAGAGTCAACACAGTTGGTGTGATACTGCTGTAAAGACTTTTATTGCTGAGATTTCAAAAGACCTATCAGCGTAGAAAAGAGACAGCTTGTATATTTAGTAGTGGGGACCAGGCTGTTAACTAGATCTGTTTTCTTTTACTGCCATGAGTAAACGCTGGTGTGAATGTAAAGTCTGAAAGGTCTAATTATGGTGCATAAGGCAAAGGTCAGAGACAATGCATTTATTTGAATACTAAATAAAAAGTCTGCAGGGTCAGTACAGGTATGTGATATTCAAACTTCTGACACTCTTCATGGCAGTGGAAACCACTTATGGTCCACCTAATGCTCAGCAGCTGTACTGAATGAAGTACAATGTACATTTTGAGATTGACTCAAAGATCATTATCACCATATTATCAGGACAGTTTCTATGATCTGTAACTTGTAAGGATAACTCTCTATTTATTGTGGCTAACCATTCTATTTTAAGTGAAATCAATGGGGCCTTAAGTACTTCTGTTTTCATAGATTTATTTAGTGAGGGGTGGTATTTGTGCTTTCACTGGTATTGTGCAGAAGAACCAATTTAGTGAGAAGAAAATGAATTGCATATTAATCGATTAAATATCTGTCAAAGTATGCTCTTTGGAATACAGCTTTCATTATGAATGCCGTACAACAATGAAATTCTGTGACTTGAATCTTTTACCACAACAGAAAGATATCATGAGTTTTTCTCAGTAGTTACGTCTATCACCAACGTTTGAAGCTGGCTGCGACCTTTACCACTTTTCAATCTCTGTAAAGGCCTTTAACTTTTAATGAGACATTCAAACCTCTAGTTATTAGCAGAAGGAATGGCACAAGATTTCACATCTTAAAACCTTTACTGTAACAAATGACAAGGAAGAACTATTGACTAAACATTACTTTCATTTTTGCAGTCAACTTATACTTTAATGACAGGAAGCGACATTTCTCTTCTATACTAATCACCTATCCAACTGTCCATGGAATTACAATTCTTTTAGCAAACTGTCCATGTTGCTTCCAGATTCCAGTGGAGTCAGATATCCTTGTCTTGTGGAGTAGTAACTTTGAGTGATCATCCCCAGGTAACGTAGTCACTCTTCAGAGAATCTCTTAAAACCACCAGCACCAATAAAGCCTGGTTAAACTAAGCAACTAGCCCAGAAACTATAAAACGCTGCAGGATCTGTCTCATACGGAGAAAGGGTCTCCCTCTGCATTTGGCTGCAATAGTTTCCAAAGTCCAGAAGCTTCCTCTCAATGACCACAGAAAACAGTTGCTGTCTCTCTGATATTCATTAATTAATCTTAATATGATTTCTTCTGCTCTCTTCCTGATGGTTAAATGAAATATGTCGACATTGTATCTAGGTAGAAATGCTAACTGGCTATTTGTAACTTCAACACTTTCACCTTAGCCATAAGTGGATAATTTCCAGCGCATCTGCTTATTCAACACCTCCAGCACTTTCTTGGGATTTTGAGAGATGGAGGGTCTTATGTGATAAATGCAACAACTGCTGCCATTGTCTCCAAGTGTAAAAAGCTTGCACTTTCTTCCCAACAAAGCAATATAAACCCATTTGTTGATTTCTATCAATTAAAATACGTACATTTGCTGTCAGACAAATTTCAGAACAGATCACATCACCCTTTCATTTAGCCTAAATTTAAAGCCAGTCTCCACATGTAACAATCTGATAAACCTCACAATGATAACACAGTTAATTGAAGGTGTATTCATTAAGCAGGGTGCATTGCAGTTTCTGGATACTTAACACTTTAAAACATGTTGAGCATTGCCTTTAAGAGCTTGGTCTTTGGTGAATTCAGCAGCATTTTGTCTCACTTATTATTGGCTACCATTGACATTGTTTGAGAGGACTGTAGTCAAGGGCAGGGTGTAGTCATAACTAAACTTAACTACAGGCCTGACTGACGATAGATCACACACCTCCCATCAAAAAAAAGTAGCGCTCTTCAGAAAAAAATACACTGAATACAGCCACCAGCTACAATCAGATCAACTGATTTCTGTCTTGGTGAGAAATGGATGTAATACAAAGCAACCAATGACAATAATCCCTCACTCGCGTTCTATGTTGAATAGCACAACGTCCAAATTCCTTTTGATGACCTTTCTACTGCCCACAATGGGTTATTAGATTAAGGTGTATCAATCTAAATTTTACACACTGTTGCTTCAATAATACCAGATACAGACGAGGAGCTGAGTACTTCTGTACAAATACAGACCTAGAGATTTCTGTCCTATTGCCTCATTGCTAAATATCCAAAGGATGGTCAAAAAGGACATTGACTTTTTCTTGTGTTGAATGAAAAAGTTTTGCCACATCACTACCCGAATCATCTTGGGATGTAAAATTTGGTTCTATGGCACTGAGAAGGCCAGGGTTAGGGAAGGTGAGTCTTCAGTGCTTCCAGCTGAATGCAGGAGAGGCCAAAGTGAGTCACCATGTTAGAAGAACATTAGCTCACGACTGAAGATGTGCTCACATGCATGAAAAACCCAGCTACTGACATGTTTTAAGGGCCAGCTAACCGATTTGCACAAGTGATGTTTTTGACAGACTATTACTCTTGCAAAGTTTGTCAAAGGACTCAGGTGCATTTTGGAGGAGTTCTAGTCACTTGCTGGATTTATAAATGTGTACTTTATCCTGACTGGGAGGACAAAGGAGTTTTATGACCTTCAGTGACCTAAGGGTGCTATGAATATGATCATAAGACCGTAAGACATAGGAGCAGGAATTAGGCCGTTTGGCCCACCGTGTCTGCTCCGCCATTCAATCTTGGCCAATAAGATTCTCAACTCCATTCTCCTGCTTTCTCCCCGTAACCTTTGATCCCCTTAACAATCAAGAACCTATCTATCTCTGTCGTAAAATACTCAATGACCTGGCCTCCACAGCCTTCTTTGGCAATGAATTCCATAGATCCATGTGGGGTGTGTAATTGCAGTTCCTCTGCAACATGGCAGGAGCGGAGCTGTGTGCGCAGCAAGAAGGGTCCTGCACAGAAGGTACGACCCACCAAGGGTTTTCAAGGAGAATCAGGAGCAATGCCAAGGACCCAGTCACAGAGCTGTGCTACCAATTACAACAAATCCTGCAGCTTCAAGACAAGGCATTGAAGGACCTGCTGGTGATTGTCAAGGTCATCGTCATCTTCAACCCATACTTGACAGGTTGTCATCCATTGCTATATCCAGAGGATGACAGTGGCTGTGTATGCACGGAGAAAAGAATTCAAAATTTTCTCTCTAATTAGAGAAGCAAAGTGAAAGGGGACCTGCCTTTGCCAGGATTGCTGGATGCCAACGGTGCAGGGAGAACTCAACTTCAACAACATGGGTCTTGCAAGCCCACATGTCAGTGGGCAGGCATACTGTATCCTCAAAGGGTTTCATTCCATTAATGTACAGCTGATGTGCAACTGTGCCCAAATCATCATGTGATAAATACCCGCTACTCTGGCAGCAACCATTTTGAGGCCATCTCTCTCTTTGGGCCACCAAGAAAAACAAAGTTTTTATCCTTGGAGACCAAAGGATGTCCCTTGCACATTGGTTCATGATTCCCTTCCGCCACCTGATCACTCAAAGAGAACAAGAGCAATGTGGTTTGCTGCAGCCCCAAAATCCTTGCTATGACGAGACACAACCATTATCATCCAGGTATACAGAAACCAGCCTAGGAGGAAGAGAAGGATGAAATGTCCATGACCCCCTTCACTCCTGCTGGGCTCTCTGTGGGTATCTCCTGGGTCTCTGCTCCCCTCAGGACATCATTACATTATTCCGCAGTTTCTCACCTTCCCTCTGCAATGTCCCCTCACACCATCCTCTTGCTCAAAGATTTGTAAAAGAAAGCCAACAACCAAAACATTTCCGTCAACATTTTTCCATAAAACTTCCAATATTATAAAAGTAAATGGAGCTATTTAGCCTTGTGAGTTTCCTTTGTGCTTATCCACAGCTCCCTTTGCCTAGTATCCCTATGGTGTGGTTCCCAATGGTTGTAGCATGACTGATGGAAGGCTGCTGACTTTCAAGGGGAAGACGGCCTTGCAGGATTCCCTGAGCAACTTTGGGCCTCAAGGGCCCAGGTTCTGATTACACCACCTTGGCATAAGCTAATGCTGGCAGCCTGTGAGGCAACAGCAGGAGTGTTAGCAGAGCGGCATTGGTAGGAATGTGAACGTTGGCTTCCTCTTCGAGAGAGGAATGACTGCCATTCCAATAAGATGGCATCTCACAAATCCTAGTAATCTACTGGACGATGGGTTACTGGAGTGCTGTATGAGCCAACAAGTGTTTAGTATGTATGGGGACCTGTGGGTCAGTTCACCCTCAGACTCTCAAAAAGTCTAAGAATACCTGATCACGGGGGCAACCCCGTGGAGAGAAATGTCACTCCCAGATGTGAAAGTGACAGAATCAGGTGAGGAGGTGCTTTTCCAATTGCAGACTGCTTCTCTCCTTGAGATGGGCTCCAATCAGAGGCAAAAAATGGAATAGAAAGAGCCAGCAACTGGAGGGGCAGTGGGACAGTGAGAGATGGTATATCTGCCTGAGCATGGGGGTGATAGTGAGGGGAGAGTCTGTGAAAGGAGGGAGGCCACTGGAGGTACATAGTACTCCACGCACTGCCTTGCGGGAGCATGAGGCAGGATTCTCACTTCCCATGTCCATGTGGCTATGAGGATCCTGATAGATTACCTCACCAGGTCAGACCTTTCCTATGTCTCCATATCTGCAATTTGGAATAGGCAATAAATGCTGGCATTTATTAAATAAAAATCTCTGCAGAAGCTGGTATTTCAGGTTGAGGATTCAGAAAAACATGAGATTCCCCAAAATACATGGATCCCCCAACATCCATTTCTGGCTTCGAAACCTTTCATGTGCTGTCCAGATAACGGTACGACTTGTGGTGCTGGGGCACATCTGCCATCCAGTGTAGACACCAACCTGCCATCTGTGGGTTTGGGCAAGCCCCGTTCAGCCGTCGTTGACCTTCTCCCACAACCAGCCCCGTTCAGTCGTTGTTGACCTTCCCCCACAACCAGCGCTACTGTGCTGTAAACCTCTTCCAGGCACTGCGTTCGGCCTCATGGGGCTCATCATGAGGACAGCATTCTCTCTTCACTGTTGACTATAATACACCCCAACAAGGTCAGAACCAGGACAGACTCCTCTATTCACAGTGCACCAGGGAATCAGCCAGACAGCCACCTAGCTATTGCTGCAGCTCCGATACACTCAGTCCCAAAGCGAGACTCCACAAGCAAGGTGAACGGTGCACACCCGCTTCTGCCTTTGAGACCCCTCATGCATACTGATTCTGTGCTCTTCTATCGGTGCTCCCCATTCTATTTCCATTCTTAAAGCGACTGGAGTGTGTGCTCGTCCCACATGAGTGACTGACCACAAAGCTGCATTTTAAAGATGAGTTCAATTGTGAGAGATTTTAACACAAGCATTGGAAAAAGGGACAAGCAATTAATACTCAGTGCAGTTTTACATTAGCTAGTAGGGGTACTGCCTTAGAAAGAGGTGATGGCATGCCCTCCGAATAGTGTGTCTCCTTCCCCTCCTTCTCATTTCTGTGGTCAGACAACATTCTGGATTCAGGATCCGTCAGAGGTACAAGATGGTCATGAGATGAAGTCATGCACAGTCCCCCCACTCACCTACTTCCAAAGCCATCCCTGAACTGGGTCTATGGCCAGTTGATGCTTCCCAGGCTAAACATCTTCATAGTTTGGAATCAGCCATCACCACGATTCTACCCCAAAGTCTATCACCTCCACCCTGTCCCCCTCGCCCCCCTTCATCTTGCCATTTGCACAGTTCCATCAACGTTATGGCCAGGTACACCTAGGAGAGGTGGGGGGGTTGTTTGGGGAATGCTGCCACTATCTCCTCCACAGGTCTGATTTCTTTCAGTCTTGGGGTCCCAGCTCTGGTTTTAGACACTTTGACAATGTTGTGTGTCTTCTTTTTCTGAAGGGAGAGGAGGAAAAGCATAATATGCATCATTCACTGAAACCTGGATCTTGGAGATGTTTCCAAGATGCCTGCAGTATGTCTTCCTCGATGACCTTTATTTATATACATGCATTATTTATTTGCATTGACCAATAGCACACACTGCTTCTGACCCCATGAGCACCAATGCTCTGTGTCCACCTGAGGCCATCTGAGGCACAAAGCAAGGCTAGGCTGTGTGTCAGAAAATTGGGGAGGCCCAGCTTTGGGTAATATGTGAACTTTCTCACTGTCTTGAAGGGTAAATGACGAACAGAGGATTGAGCTGGGCTTGGAGCTTCTTAAACTGCAATTTAACCCAGTTTTGAAGCTGACTTCAGGACTTGCCAGTTGAGTGGCAGCCAGGACACTGAATAAATTGGGCACATCAACCTGCCTTAGGGCATAAGTCAGATACGTTGGCGGGTCCAGGCTAGAATAGCAGCTTACAGCTCAAAGCGTCTGACCTCAAAAAAATGATTTAGCCAAATCAGCATTTTGTTTCTGAGGCTGGGTATGGTGGGACAGATGTGCCTGAAATTTCTGGCTGGGTAGACATGGGCCAGTGATGGCCCAAAGTGATGCTTGCACCCACTTAGCCAATGCAAATGAGACTGCCTCTTTCAACTCCACCAGAGGGCGCAGCTGGACACAGCCCCAGCATATCACTGGGATCCCAAACATATAACACAAGCATCTCCTTTACCTCTGGAAATCTATTATTTCTGACTGGTTAAGAACAAATTGCGTTGAATATTACCTGCTTATCTCATTTCCAGTGTTTGCTTTACATTCTCTCATGATTGAACTTGTCCTTAAAATGCAACTTTGTGGTCAGTCACTCATGTGGGATGAGGCTTTCTGATTTTTAGCAGCTAAAATATTTCCTCTTTCCTTCAGTTGTCAGACATGCATCCCTGAGAAGGGAAAGTCTCAATTGTTTCATTTACAAGTTCTTATTTGAAGTTTTGCAGCTGATGCTAGAGCTTTGTGGTGTTGCTATTTTAATGACAGTTCTGGCCTTTTTACCCCCAAACCCTTGCTGACTTAATCCTTGATTTAGAATTTGAACAGGTTTAATACCAGAAATTAATCAATGTGTCTTGGAGGAAATCTTGTTCCTGATCTTTATAACAGCCGGTAACAGACGACCTGTATATACAGTCTCACCAAAATTGGTGGCATTGTCAACAGTGAAGATTTTCTAAGATAACAAAGGGATTTTGATCAAATGGGTCAATGGGCTGAGAAATGGCAAATGGAGTTCAATCTGGGTAAATATGAGGTATTGTATTTTGTCACAACAAACAAAGGTAGGGCTTATACAATTAATAGTAGGGCCTTGGGTAGTGTTGTAGAACAGAGGGACCTAGGGGTTCAGATACATAATTCTTTCAAGTGTGTGTCAAATGTATACAGGGTGGTTCAAAAGGCATTTGGCATGCTTTCCTTCATTGCTCAGTCCTTTGAATATAGGAGTTGGGAAGTCATGTTGAGATTGGACATTGGTGAGGCCTCTTCTGTAATGCTGTGTTCAGTTCTGGTCACCCAGTTATAGAAAGGATATTGTTAAGCTGGAGAGGGTTCAGAGGAGATTTACCAGGATGTTGCTGGGTATGGAAGTGTTTGAGTTATAAAGAAAGGCTAGGACTTTTTTCACTGGAGCGTAGGGGTTGAGAGGTGACCTTATAAAGGTTTATAAAATCATGAGGGGTATACATAGAGTTAATGGTAGTTGTCTTTTCCCTAGACACAGGATTTCAGGAGTAGAGGGCACATTTTTAAGGTTTGAGGAGAGACATTTAAAAAAGACATGAGGCCCAAATTTTTTTTTTACACAGAGGGTGGTTCGCATCCTGAAAAAGTGGTGGATGTGGGTACATTTGCAACATTTAAAAGACATTTGGATAAGTACATGAATGGGAAAGGTTTGGTGGGTATGGGCCAGGAGCAGGTAGGTGCAACCAGTTTAATTTGGGATTATGTTTGGCATTGACTGGTTGGACTGAGGGTCTGCTTCTGTGCTGTATGACTATGACTCTGTAAAAATTTCTGCTTCTTGAGTTCCCTGTACAAAGGCAGATCTGCCTTAGCGTGGTATTGACGATAGGTAGGGCAAAAAGTACAAGTAGCAAATTCACCAAAGCTAAGGCAACAATCACATCCCATGCTGTTGGTACCAATCTGATCCACACTAGCTGTCTAACCAACTGAGCCATCCAACCTTCCAAAAAGTCTGAGTTGCTGTGTCAACATGGACTTTTACATGCATATTGCAGCCTAGTCCCTACGTAGTGATGGTAGAGACTTCAAATTCTTTCCATGTCATAAGTGACTAGGAAGCTCTCCTGTAGTTATTAACAGCATTTGGCCTATAGCTGGAAGGATTAACCATATGAGTGAACCCTCCTTGGCCATCATGTCCTGACATGGGGCTTGAACCCAGACCTTCTGTTTCAGAGACAGGGACACTACCACGCTGCCAAAACACATACTTTTTAAATGAAATTTATGGCCTGCATGTTTATTGACTTCAAGGCACTTTGACTGAAGAGGACTGAGTGATGCTATTTCAAATCATGGTATCCTATTCAACCCAAAAATAAATTCCTAAATGTTTCTATCATTTCAGTAGCATCACGTGCCTTTGGTTTTATCAGAATGGATTTGCTGCTGAAACCCTGTTCATACCTTTGTCACCTGTTCCAAGTTCCCTTTCTTGGCTTTCCCATCCTCTTCCTGCTGTAAAACTAAACTCTTCCAAATCTTATTGCTGCCTGTACCCTATCCTACACCTAACACTGCTCACTCATCTTTTCTAACCTTCAGTGCCTCAAACCCTCCAATCTAATATGTTTACTTTTTATATTAATGTAGTATGTAAGTGCAAAGTTTTATTGTTATATTTTTATTTATGCGTAGGTTGTCCATTATTTTCTATTGTCTACCAATATATTATGCACAGTTTCAATACTGAAGCAGTGAATATATTGCAACAGAATTGAGATGTAAAGCAATGTGTGTGTCTTAAATTTTGATGTAGAAAGGTTTCCCCATGTAGGAGAGTCTTTGATGTAGAAGGTTATTTCTCCTTGTGGGCATAATCTCAGAAGCAGGGGTTGCACATTGAAGACAGAGGTGAGGAGGAATTTCTTCTCTCGGAGAGTAGTGAGTCTGTGGAATTCTTCACCACAGAGAGTTGTTTTCCCTGGGTCATTAACTGTATTCAAGGCTTGAGATGTACAGTTAATTAATCAACAAAGGAACCAAACATTTTGCAGAAAAAGCAGGAAAGTTGAGGTTTAAGGATTATCAGATCAACCCTGATCTCATTGAATGGTGGAGCAGACTTGATGGGTTTGTATGTCTTACAGTCTTATCAATATCTAAGTCTGGATTAGGTAAAAAGTGTGTGAGTCCTTTGTCTCTTCAAAGAAATCAACACTGACCTTGATATCACATCACTTTGCCTTCATTTACTCAGCATGGTGCTAGTTGCTAATAACTAATAAAATTATTTATCAATTGGATGTGTTTTCAGTGAAACCACACCTCCTCCAAATGCATATAAACTGAGAGAAATTCGCTCCAATTTACATAATCACAATTTCGGTTCTTTTCAGGATTGAATTCTCTTCAATAGCAGCATTTGGGATGAGGAAATGTCAGGGTCATTGTTAAAGGAGAGACATTTACAAATATTCCATACATGTAAAAAATGCATTCCCTGCCTTTTTACTTCATATCTTCTTCAGTTGTTTATGGCCATATGCTGCATAGTGAGAGTCAGGATTTCACAAATCCTTTAACAGTTTTCATGATTTGTAATGCTGATGATAATCAAGATGTTTCATTATTCCCTTGACCATTTTCTGTCAGTGTATAGCATGCTATAGCAAGTGGCAGACATGTTTGCTGCATTATAAATGTCTTTACATCTGCATTATGAATTGCAGTTTTACAGACAGAATTGTGGACTGGATTGCAACATCCCATTGCTCGTTTGGCTGAATGGCTGGTTTGCAACGTAAAGGGATGTTCATGGGTGTGTGAGTTCAACTCCTTTCTCAACCTTGCCCTTTGCTTGAGGTGTGGTGTCTCTTGGGTTAAACTCACCACCTGTCATCACTTTCTAGAGAGCAGCTGTATTCTGGGACTATTGCAACTTTATCTTTCTCTTAATAAATCATCACTAGTGCTGACAGTAATTTAACATTTGCACTACCCTTGAAATCAAAAAAACTAGAAGCGATCAGGAGACAACCCTGCACATTGCCCTTGTCCTCAACTTTTTGATTAGGTCGCCTAAATGGTGCAATCCAGCCATTAGGAAAGTTCCATGATTGGACAACAAAAGTAACTGTTCTTGCACATATCAAGTTATTATTTTGTTGCCTCTGGAGCTGTGAACTCCATTATAAAAGGTAAATGGAACAGGTTCCACACCACTGGGACATCCAGTGAGTCATAGAGATATACAGTGCACAAACAGACCCTTTAGTTCAACTCATCCATGCCAACCCGATATCCTAAATAAATTTAATCCCATTTTCCAGTATTTGGCCCATTTCCCTCTAAGCAGTTCCTATTCATACAGACATCCGGATGCCAAATGAAAGTTGTAATTGTATCAGAATCTGCCACTTCTTCTGGCAGCTCATTTCATACATGCACCACCCTCTGCGTGAAAAAGTTGCCCCTTAAGTCTCTTAAATCTTTCCACTCTCACTTTCAACCTGTGCCCTCCAGTTTTGGACTCCGCCAGGCCCAAGGAAAAGACCTTGCCTGTTTACCCTATCCAGGCCCCTCATGATTTTATAAACCACCATAAAGTGTACTGAAGTAAAAGGAATATCGTAAAATAATAACAGCACTGGGGAAAAAAAAGGCAAACCATATTGATCTTTATCACCTCCAATACAAGTTAACCAAAATATTGGCTGTTGTGTATCCAATTCTAATACAATGAAAAACTTCATGGATGCCCTTCTAAAAATGGTACATTGAGACTATTTTAATCCAAAAGCACATATAGTAATGTAGGTAATCCTTTTCAGCACAGTAATTTTAATTAGTAAATAATTGCTTGGGTCCTGTATTAGGCTAAAATTAATTGCCAGCAGTTATATTCTCCTCTTGGCTCACAGAGAAACAACAGTTCTTTCTTGAAACAATTCAGTTTTTCTGCACATTAGTAATCCCGTCGTCTTCAAAACCAGAAGGTAATTCAGTCGAACAATCTGCTGCAAATCTGGGCTGCCTTGTGAGAAATGGAAATTAATCTTTAAATAGATTTTACTAAGCAGGTTGAAGTTACTTTTGTGAAACAAGTGGGTTTTATTTTAACATTCATTGTATAAACGTACTATATTCAGTGAAAATAAACTAACAAGGAGCAACATGAAATATTAACCATATTGTTAACATATTCTGAGCATTTTTAAGTAAAATGAATTGCACATTGATTTGGCATCCTGTCCCCAACTTTTGTTCTGCCACTGGAAATGCTATGGAAAATCTTGTTTTTGCTTGAAAAGTAGGTTTCTGCTGTATTATTATAGCAGTAGAGTAAGAGCAAATCTAAGAAAGTTCGTGACCATTTTCTCTACATGGAAGGAAATTGAGTTTAAGACCTCACTAATGAAATGGATTATTTTCTCTTTCTGATGGACATAGGTTTCCTGCCTATAATAATTTCAAATTCTTAACCCAGTTTCTAATTTTTGTGGATTACAGAACGAAATGCCCACGCACAGATAATAAATTGGAAGCTCTTTACGGAAGGTGTTGCCAAAAAGAAATGGAAAGGGAGAATCGTAAAAGCACAGGAGGGCTTTTCTTTGAAGAGAAATGTGAAGTAGAATTGTTATACAGGGTCATGGAAATTTTTGCTCAGAGGTGTTTTCTTCTGGTCATGAAATGATCAATATTCAGTACAAAAGAAGAAAAATTATCTGTGTTTACAATTGCCAATGTGTCAGCTGTGGTTCAGTTGGTAAGACTCTTGCGTCTGAATCAATAGTTCGCGGGGACAAAGTCCACTCTGATATTTTTTAATGTGTACAAATCTATTGATCTAAGGTTTGAACATATTCAATGACTGAGCGTGCACAATCCTGTGGGTAGAGAATTCCAAAAGGTCATTCTCCTCTGAGTGAGTAATCAGTCATAAATGGTCAGCCCTTATTCTCAGTCAGTGTCTCTTGGTTCTAGATCTCCCCAACCAAGAGGAAACGTCCTACTGCATAGAAACATAGAAGACAGGAGCAGGAGGAGGCCATTTGGCCCTTTCAGCCTGTTCTGCCATTCTTCACAATCATGGCTTATTGTCCAACTCAGAAGCTTAATCCTGCTTTTTCCCCATAACCTTTGATCCGATTCGACCCAAATGCTGTATCTAGCTGCCTTTTGAATACATTCAGTGTTTTGGCATCAACCAGTTCCTGTGGTAATGAATTCCACAGGCTCACCACTCTTGGGGTGAAGAAATGTCTCCTCATCCCTGTCCTAATTGGTCTACCCCGAATCCGCATACTGTGACCCGTGGTTCTGGATGCACCCACTATCGGGAACATCCTTCCTGCATCCACCCTGTCCAGTCCTGTTAAAATTGTATAAGTCTCTATGAGATCCCCCTCATTCGTCTCAACTCTAGCGAAAACAATCCCAACCCAGTCAATGTCTTCTCATACATCAGTCCCACCATTCCCGGAATCAGCCTGGTAAACCTTTGCTGCACTCCCTCGAGAGCAAGAGCATCCTTCCTCAGAACAGGATACCAAAACTGCACACAATATTCTAGCTGTGGTCTCACCAAGGCCCTGTATAACTGCAACAACACATCCCTGCTCCTGCACTCGAAACCTCTCGAAATGAAGGCCAGCATACTATTTGCCTTCTTTACTGCCTGCTGCACCTGCATGCTTACCTTCAGTGACTGGTGCACAAGGACACTCAGGTCCTGCTGTACACTCCCATCTCACAATTTACAGCCATTCAGGTAGTAATCTGCCTTCTTTTTGCTTCCAAAATGAATAACGTCACATTTATCCAAATTATACTGTGTCTGCCATTGATTTGCTCACTCACCCAACCTGTCCAGATCATACTTAAATATCTCTGCATCCTCATCACAGTTCACCCTCCCAGCCAACTTGGTATCATCTGCAAACTTGGAGATGTTACATTTTGTTCCCTCATCCAAATCATTAATATATATTGTGAATAGCTGGGGTCCCAGCACTGATCCCTATGGCACCCCATTAGTTACTGCCTGCCAATTTGAAAAGGACCCATTAATTCCTATGTTTTTTTCCCTCTCCATCTCAATACACTTCCCCCAATCCCATGTGCTTTAATGTGGGACTTTGTCAAACGCTTTCTGAAAGTCCAAATATACCACATTGACTGGCTTCACCTTGTCAACTCTACTAGTTACATCTTCATAGAATTCCAACAGATTTGTCAAGCATGATTTCCCCTTCATAAATCCATGCTGACTCTGCCTGATCCTGCCACTGCTTCCTAAATGCTCTGCTGTAAAATCTTTGGCAATTGATTTGAGAATTTTCCTACTACCAATGTTAGGCTCACCTATAATTCCCTGTTGCTCTACCTCCCTTTTTGAATATTGGAGTGACATTAGCCACCCTCCAATCTGCAGGGACTGTTCCAGAGTCTATAGAATCCCAAAGATGACCATCAATGCAACCACTATATCTCGAGCTACCTCCTTAAGTACTCTGGGATATAGATTATCAGGCCCTGGGGATTTATCAGGCATCAATCCCAATAATTTTCCCTGCAACATTTCTCTACTAATATTGATCTCCCTCAGTTCTTCCCTCTTAGTAAACCTTGCATCCTCCAACAACTCTGGTATCTGATTTATGTCCTCTTTTGTGAAGACAGAACCCAAAGTATGTATACAGTTCCTCAGCCATTTCTTTGTCCCCTATTGTACATTCCACCATTTCTTTCTGTCGAGGACTTACATTTGTCTTTACCAATCTCTTTCTCTTCATGTACCTATAGAAGCTCTTAGCGTCAGTCTTTTTGTTCCCTGCGTGCTTACTCTCATACCTTATTTTCCACTTCTTAATCCCTTGGTCCTTCTTTGCTGAATTCTAAATTGCTTGTAATCCTCACATTTATTTTTCTTGGCCAATCTGTATGCTTCTTCCTTGGATTGGATATTATCTCTTATTTCCTTTGTAAGCCATGGATTGACCCTCTTACCCATTTTGCTTTTGCGACAAACAGACAGGAATAAACAGTTGTTGCAGTTCCCCCATGTGTTTCTTGAATGTTTGCCATTACCTATCCACTGTCATCCCTTTAAGTAACTGTCCCCAATCTATCAAGGCCAACTCATACCTCATATCCTTTTATTAAGGTTTAGCACCCTAGTCTCCAAATCAACAATCTCATTCTCCATCTTTAGAGAATTTTTTATCATGTTATGGTCGCTCTTCCCCAAGGGGTCTTGCACACTAGATTGGCAGTGATACCCTTCTCATTACACAGCACCCAGTCTAAGATGGCCTGCTCTCTAGTTGATTCTTCCACATATTGGTCAAGAAAACCATCCCGTACACACTCCAGGAATTCCTCCTCTACGCCATTGGGCAAATCAAATTAGCTACAATGTATACGCAGATTAAAATCACCCATGATCACCAATATACCCTGATCACATACATCTCTAATTTCTTGTTTAATGCCATTCTTGACATCACCACTGCGGTTTTGGGGTCTACATATGACACCTACGAATGTGTTTTGCCCCTTTGGTATTTCTCAACTGTACCGATACAAACTCCACAGTGTCAGAGCTAATATCCTTTCTCACTGTGTTTATTTCTTCTTTAACCAGCAATGCCACTCCGCCACCTTTTCCTTTTTGCCTGTCCTTCTTAAATACTGAATACCCTGGGACATTCAGGTGCCATCCCTGATCACCCTACAGCCATGTCTCCATAATCCCAATTATATTGTACCTGTTTACATCTATCCGCAAGATTTAGTTTGTCCACTTGATTGCAGATGCTCCGTGCATTAAGGCACAAAGCCTTTAAGCTTGTCCATTTAACAGTGATTGATTGTCTCCTCCTTTTCTTCTTCTCAAAGCCCTGTTTGAATCTTGTCCTTGGTTTCTCAGCCTACCGCTTTTCTAATTTCTTTTTCTAGCTTTTGTTTTTGTTCTTGCTGCCTTCTTCTCTGACTCTTTGCGTAGGCTCCCATCCGCCTGACATACTAGTTTAAACCCTCCTCAACTGCTATCGCAAACACTCCGTCTCGGACATCAGTCCCAGTCCTGCCCAGGTGTAACCTGTCCAATTTGTCCTCCCCCAGAACCGGTCCCAATACCCCAGGAATCTGAAACCTTCCCCTGCCACCATCTTTGCAGCCATGTATTCATCCAGTATATCCTGTCATTTCTCCTCTGACTAGCACATGGCACCAGTAGTAATCCTGAGATGACTACCTGTAAGGTCTGATTTCTTAACTTTCTTCCTGGCTCCCTGTATTCTGCCTTTAGGACCTCATCCCTCTTTTTTACCTATGTCGTTTGTACCGATGTGTACTACAACCACTGGCTGTTCACCCTCCCCCTTCAGAATGTCCTGTACCCGCTCCGAGACATACCATCCTGGAGTCTCGTTTGTGGCCACAGAAATGCCTGTCTATTCCCCTTTCAATTGAGTTCTCTGTAACTACTACCCTGGCATACATTTTACCCCTCCCCTCTGCAGCAGAACCAACCATGGTGCAATGAGTTTTGCTGCTACTGCTTTCTCCTGAGAGGTTATTCCCCTCAACAGTATCCAAAATGGTATATTTGTTTTGTAGGGGAATGGCCACAGGAAATTCCTGCACTACCTGCTTATCTCTCTTGCTCTGTCTGGTGGTCACCCATTCCCTTTCCACCTGCAGAGTCTCAGCCTGTGGCATGAACCCCCTCTCTATACGTGCTATCCACAATGCTCTCCACCTCGCGGATACTCCACAGTGTCCTCAGTCGCTGATCCAGCTCTGAAACTCAAGCTTCCAGGAGCTGTAGCCAGAGAGACTTCTTACACACATGCTGACCCGGGGGACCGGAACTGTCCCCGGCCTGCCACATGGAGCAAGAGGAGCAAACCAAGACTTGAGCTCTCCTGCCACGGTTTACCTCTTTAAATTAAACGTTGGAGAGTACTTTGTATTAGGTTAAGTCAAATCCAATTATCTGTGGCCCTTCTTTCCTGGTCCACGTACTACCCTTACAAATTAGAAGCCAAAAAGAATACTAGAAGTTGAGGACATTTTACCCACTACTCACCAATCAGCTCTCTGCCTTGTAGTCACCTACAGCAGAACAAAACCACTCACTTTCCCTTGCTTGTGGTCTTCATAGCAGCTTTTTTTTTGTTGATTAGAGGAGGAAGGAAATATTGATGTAGTGTTGACAACACTTCCTCCTCAAACCCCTGTTTGGTAGTGGTGACTGCGCCAATGCAAATCTTCACCCCAATCAGCATCATCCCCACCCTCTGCTGAACACTTGTGCTCACTCGAACCCGGAGGGTGCCTTGCTGAGGTCCTCCTCCTGCTGGTGGTGACTGCGCCGATGCAAATCTTCACCCCAACCACCAATCAGCATCATCATCGCCCTCTGCTGGCCTCTCACATCTACCCTGTGGTATGGACCAGCCAAAGCCCCCAAAATATATTCAGAAGATAGCCTAGACCCTAAGTTTTTCTTATTTTAAAGGTAAATCCCAGGCATTGCATTCCAGATGCAATTCAATTATCCAAACTACCAGTCTTGAAGCAAAACACAATTTATTCATACACTGTAGTTAAAAATACAACAAAACAAAGAAGAAATTGGAATAACTTAACTCTACTGGAAAACTTAACAAAATAATAGATTATTTAACTTCCAAACTTAAAAAAAACTCAAGGCCTCACAAGCTGTTTACTTTATTGAAATTAAATAGATAGCTCAACACCTCTGTCCAAAAACCTCTCTTCAAATAAAAAACAGGATAAAGTACGCTTCTTAAAGCCATAGTATCGGCATATCTGTCAGTCATTGTAAGCATTTTATATGTTAGAATGAGATCACCTCTCATTCTTCTAAACTTCAGAGAATATCGGCCCAAGTTATCTAACCTTTCCTCATTGGACAGACCCTTCATCCTAGGAATTATTTTAGTGAAACTTCATTACACTCCCTCTATGTCTAAGTATGTCTTTCCTTAAAAAGGAAGACCAAAACAACACATAATATTCCACCTGAGGTCTTACCAAGGTTCTGTATAATTGCAGCAAGACATCTTTACTCTTGTACTCATATGCCCTTTTAATAAAGGCCAACATATCATTTGCATTCTCAGTTGGTTGTCGTACCAATATATTAACTTTCAATAACACATGAGCAAGGACACTCAGATCTGTATGCTATTCAACATTTCCCAGCCTCTAAACATTGAAGAAAAACTCAGTACTTTTTCCTTGTTTTCCTTCCAAAGTGAAGAAATTCACATTTTTCCAAATCGTATTCCATCTCCTAAGTTTTTATCCACTCACTTAGCCTCCTCAAATTTCCTTGAAGCATCTTTATATTTTACATATATAACTACTGCTCTCTGGTGGCTTATGAGCAGTCCTACTAGTATTTCCTACCCCTTCCTGCTTCTTAGTTCTTCTGAAACTGATTGTAGTTTAAACTTTAGAACTAAGGTCATTTGGGGCAACAGTTCTCGTGCCCTTTTTATGAAGAGAGCTGCCCTACCTTCTCTTCCCAGCTTCCTGTATTTCCTGAATGTCAGCTACACTTGAATATCAGGACCAGGCTTTGGTTTCTTTGAGCCACAACTCTCTATCTTGACTGTCAGGTCATACCCATCAATTTCTATTTGAAGAGACAGTTCCTCTGTTATTGTTGTGAACACAATGTTATTATGACACGCTTGGGAAATTGAGCTGATTTAAGCCCCTCTACTCCTGGCATCACCACAAAAGTTAATGATTTCATCAAAGTATGTAAAGTTTCCAATTTACTTGTCTCAATTTAACAGGAAGTGTTGACCTAGATGTCTTTAATTAACAAGAACTACTATTTATGTCCAATAAATTTATTCTGATTCTAGGTAGACAACAATTACGTTTAACTCTATTGGTTGAAACTTTCATCCCCTTTTAAACCTCGACACAGATATGCAGGCAGACACAGATAAACAAAAACACATCGCTGTTATAGGTGGAAGGACAAAACGGGGAAGCACTGTTCAATAATGCCAGACCACACAGTTTAACATGGCGCTCCTTCCTAACACCTTCTATTCTTTATTGATTGATTGATTTATTGTTGTCACATGTAACAAGATATAGTGAAAATGTTTGGTCTGCATGCTATACAGGCTGATCGTACTGTACAAAGTGTATCAGGATAGCAGAACAGACTGTAGAATACAGCATTAGAGCCGCAGAGAAGGTGCAGAGAGATCAACAATAACATTTGAGAGGTCCATTCAAAAGTCTGATACAGCAGGGAAGAAGCTGTTCTTGAATCTATTTGTACGTGAATTCAAACTTTTATATTTTCTGCCTCTTGGAAGAGGGTAGAAGAGAGTATAACCGGGGTGGGAGAGGTGTTTGATTATGTTGGTTGCTTTCCCGAGGCAGCGGAAATTATAGATGGAGTCTGCTGCTCTGGTTTCTTTCTTTCATTTGGAGGCAGCACAGGGCAGTTGATACACTGATTATAAAGTCTCACAGTTACTGATTAAAGGCAACAGTTTACAGCAACTGATGGGAGAAAGTAACCAATTTTCTTCAGGCTTCTGCTGCAGAGTAATAGAGACACTGAACCTGTTTTTCCAACAGTCTGGAAAACTTCTGTCCCTGTATTGTTTACATCCACGAGCTGTTCAGCTGCCCAAGAATCAATTAGAGTTATCATCATTTCATAATTTTGATGACTTTTGGCATCCAGAACTGATCACAATTGAATAGACCAATCAGCTACCTGCTACCAGCCAATTCACACGCTACACCACCCACCACCCCTATGCCATGATGTCTTACCTCTCTTCCTACACTGTTTGTATAGCAACAGTGAAAACGCAATTCAGAATAAATTCCTGTCACTTGTTCACAAAGTGCAGTAATTCCTTCCACAGTCCTTGATTTTAAAACAGTTCTTTTTCCTCCTTCAGTCCACAATCAAAAATAAAGAAAACAATAAATAAATGGTGTTTACAGTGGGCATTCAGGAAGAGAGCCCTTAATTCAGTCTTTTTTTAAAAACAGAGACTGTTCTTGTTAAAACTGTATTTGAAAACTCTGGCCCTACCTGCTCGCAGACTCTTAAATTTACAATCTCTGTCTTTCTCTGCCATACTAATTATCATTATCTTTAATGGAGACCCTGTAGTTTACTTAATCTATCACCATATAATACCTCTCTGTCCCTGCTTTTAGTTTACTTCTTCCCCGTTCTTGGCTTCCAGTTTCAATCACAGAGGGGTGATAGCATATAATAGTACTGGTAATCCATGTGGCACTATATTGCAGAGATGTGTAACTATTTATAGAAAGGATAACTTTGACTTCGTTGCCTGTCCCCATCTTTAAAATTTAAATTCTCTGAATTTCACTCTTCAGCTTATTCATAATCCCTCTCAAATGGCTTGTAGTCACAAAGCAAAAAAAAAAGTACAGACTTGATAAGCATTAAAGAATGATAACAAGCCAAAGTGACATTTTGCTTCAGTTACACGTTTGGTTAGTTTCTGGCTACAGGGTTTTTCTGAACTGATATCTCTTTGTTCACTACCTAAAAAAGACTGCTTTTTAAGGCAAAGTTCCTATGTTTTATGGTGTTGATAACTATAATTCCTAAAGACACATTAGTGAAGACTAAGTTTTAGCTTCCTGCTCAGCTTCAGATAAATGTATTTAAGTAGTTTAGGAGAGGGGATGGACTAGCGGTATTATCACTGCAAGATCAATCTAGACAATTTGGGTTCGAATCCCACTACGGCAGATGGTGGGATTTGACTTCAATAAAATTAAAAATGGAATTAAGAGCCTAGTGATGACCATGACTCCATTGTCAATTGTTGAAAAAAATCAATCAGGTTCACTAATATCTTTTAGAGAGGCAAATTGCAATCCTTGCCTGGTTTGGCATGCATTTGACTCTGGACCCACAGCAATGTGGTTGATTCTTAACTGCCCTCTAGGCAATTAGGGATGGACAGTAAATGCTGCCTGGCCAGTGATGCCCCCATCTTGTAAATGGATTTAGAAAAAGGTGAGCTCATACCTCCCGCCCTAAACTCTAATTTCAGTCTGATCTGAACCTGTCCAGATGGGATAAAACAGTCAAGCTCACAATTGAGTACAACTCAATATCCATTTAATTGCTTGTGGTCCCATTGTGTGTGGAGGGGTTGGTTAGTTCAGTTAGCTGGCCAGCTGGTTAGCAATGCAGAGTGACTCCAACAGCATGCGTTCAGTTGCTGAACCAGTTGAGGTTACTATGAGGGCTCTCCTTCTCGGGCTTTCCCCTCACCTGAGGCATGGTGACCCTCAGGTCAAATCACCATCGGCCATCTCTCTCTAATGAGAGAGCAGACCTATAGTCTGACAGGTTTATGGTGACTTTCCTTTTACCTATACCATGGATTAGCATACAAATAGAATTAGCTGCTTCAATTTCGAGCAGCACCCACATGCTCTATTTACATTAGCTCTGCTCAATTTCAAACAGTTATCACCGTAATAATCGTTCAAGTGAAGGATGTTCTCATGTCCATAGAAGATTGATCACTGGCATCCACTGTTATTCTGCTAGTCATTCCCTCCATTTTTAAACCGGATTTTTGTGATACAAAGCTCTGATTGTCAGAAATCTGGACCAATGCCATTTGATTCTTACATCCTAAATCTTGTGTCAATTCCAAATCCTGGGCTACTGAAGAACTTTTTAACCAAATCAAAAAGGTATTGGAGAAACCGAGACAACAAGGTGCAGAGCTGGATGAACACAGCAGGCCAAGCAGCATCATAGGAGCAGGAAGGCTGACGTTTCGGGCCTAGACCCTTCATCAGAAATCCTACTATCTCAGGTTTTGGAGAAATTCTGGGCTTGCCTGTATTATTAATGAATAAGATTTAACTTGTAAAACAATATTTGCAATTAACATTTCTGAGGACTGTGGCAGTCACCTGGACTTAACAGGACCGCAAGAATAATTTTCTAAGTCCTGTTAACAGCTTGACCATGAAGTTCAAGGGTTACAAAGTCACTTACTTAAACTCAGACTGTTATGTTCACTGGGTGCTGCCACTATTTCTTGGCTAACATATTCACGAAATTAATCCAGCATGTCAGTACCTCTGTACCAAGACATTTCATTTCATCCCGCAGCTCATTTAAAAGTTAACATAAAAGTTCAAAGTCTTGTAGATCTCTGGGTTATGAAGTGTGGCCTATTTCTGATGATTATCACTTTGCCAGTTGCCATTTCAATAAAGCCATATGACCCTTTAATGTTGGCCCACTTTCCATTAATTTTTATTTGCTGAAGACTGACTATTTTAATAACAGGAGCATTTTGTGTCAGACCAGTTATAAAGTAATAAGCCACATTTAAGCAAAGGGAACAAAAGTTACCAGGAATGTAGAAAAGTAAATGTTGTGTCCCTGCGATAAGTTATGTTTACATTAATAGCTCTCTATAACAACTGCTGTAACTTATTTAGTGATTTCTGACATTAAGTTCACTCCACATGGGCTACAGATAATCTCACGCTGCCTTGCAATTACCTTTCAAATCTGCGCAGAGAGGTTTTTTAAGAAAAACGCACCTGCTGAGAAGACAATATTGAAAATTTCTCAAGGTGACTGATTTGTGGTTAACATGGGAAAATGGATGGATTACAACGTTTTATCCTTAGGTAAAGATCGAAGAATTGGACATAATAAAGGTAGAATTAACTTAGCCAGTTAATTTTAATGAATATTAGGAATTTATAAATACACAGAATTGTGAAACTAAAGTTCAAAACCCTGAGTAATATGAAAAAAAAATGGTCAATGTCAGTTATTGTTCTATCTTATCCTATGAACCATCTCAAGGAGACAGAAAATTACATGGACTATAATACATCAGTCATGGCTCAGTTGATGATATATTGGCCTCTTCAGAAGATTGTGGACGACATACTGCTGGAAATGCCATCTTTCTGTTGAGCTATTGAACTAAGTCTCTGTCTGGCTTTTTGAAGAAGGGTTATCATGGCACTGCTTTGAAGATCAGCATGGGAGGCATCCCCAATGTCCTGGTCAATAGGTATCTATCAGTCTACATCCATAGAATCCCAACACTGGAAACAGGCCATATGGCCCAAAAAGTCCATACCAACTCACCCTCTCTAACCCTGTATTTTGCATGGCTAATCCACCTAATTTACACAACCCTGAACACTATGGGGTAATTTAGCATGTCCAATCCACCTAACCTGCACGTCTTTGGACTGTCCGAAGAAACTGGAGCACCCAGAGGAAACCCACACAGACAAAGGAAAATGTACAAACTCCGCGCAGACAGTCACCCAGACTAGAATCAAACCCTGGTCCATAGTGCTGTGAGGCAGCAGTGCTAACCAGTGACCCACCCTGTCTTTAATGAATGGCAACTCTGATGATGGAGATTTCCTCTCACTGCACTGGTGTGGCAGTCTAAATAGCTGGGACCTCACCTGACTTAGACATGACCTGAGTCAGTTGACATGAATGTAGCTAATGCGGTGGTTAAAACAAGGTGAAACGTCAAATATGATGCTGGGCAGTTTTAGATTTTTAGCTGCAGAGATTGTTCCTGGTTAGAGTGGCCAGCCTAAATCCAGCTTAGAGCAACTTATTCATAATCCTGCCTGAGTGCCTTAGAATTGGTCACAATACAAGATAATTGTGATAGACACAAAGGGTATATTGATTTAACCTTCTAATTACAACTTTAAATGACTTGATAGAATAAGAAGACCTCTATTAAATTTCCTCCTTAGCCAGAAAACATGGCTGATTCTGTTACATGACTCATTTCTATAATTCTGTCAAATTAGTTATAGGAGACAGGGGGTAGCAGTGGAAGGAAGCTTTTTCAGAATGGGGGATTGTGTCTAGTGGTGTTCCACAGGGATCAGTGCTAGGAACTCTGTTGTTCATGATCGACATAAATGATTTGGAGGAAAACATAGCTGGTCTAATTAGTAAGTTTGCAGATGATACAAAGATTGGTGGAGTTACAGATAGTGAGGAGGATTGTCAAAGGAAACAGTATAGATCAGTTGGAGGCATGGGCAGAAAAATGGCAGATAGAGTTTAATCCGGACAAATGTGAGGTGATGCATTTCGGAAGGTCAAGTACAGGGAGAAATTATACAGTGAATGGCAGAATCCTTAGGAATATTGATGTATAGAGGGATCTGGGTGTGCAGTTCCATAGATCACTGAAGGTAACAGCCCAGGTAGATAAAGTAATAAAAAAAAGGCCTATGGCATGCTTGCCTTCATTGGAAGGAGCATTGACTATAAGAATAGACAAGTTATGCTACAGCTTTATAGAACTTTAATTAGACCACACTTGGAATATTGTATACAGTTCTGGAAAGATGTGGATGCTTTGGAGATGGTACAGAAAATGTTTACCAGGATATTGCCTGGTATGGGGGAATTTAGCTATGAAGGTTGGATAGACTGGGTTTGTTTGCACTGGAACACAGGAAGTTGAGAGGCAACCTGATAGAAGTTTATAAGATTGTGAATGGCATGGATAGAGTGGAAAGTTTGAGGCTTTTTCCCAGGGTGGAAGGGTCAATTACTGGGGGACACTGATTCAAGGTGCAAGGGGGTAATGTTGAAAAGAGATGTGTGAGGCAAGTTTTTCACACAAAGGATAGTGAATGCGTGGAACACGCTGCCAGAGGAGGTGGTGGAAGCAGACACAATAGAAGCATTCATGAAGCACCTGGATGACTAAATGAATAGGAAGGGAATAGAAGGATACGGCTCCTGTAAGTGAAGACAGTTTTAATATGGAAGGGCAAAATGTGTCGGCACAGGTTTGGAGGGCTGAAGGGCCTGATCCTGTGTGGTGTTGGTCTTTGTTCTATCAACATTCATTCTGATCCTGAAAGTATTTGTTGAATTGGGATTTGGATATCCTACAGGATGACTTGTGGTTGGCTGTTTTTACTGCTAACCATCCCCTTTTCTATTAAAAAAAAACTAAAATCAGGTTACTCAGTACCTGATGGGGCACTGCAACAAAATGCCAACTAATGGTCAATGGAAACTCATAATAGATTATCAAAAACTTATTAAATCACAACAAAATGTTCTGGGGTGCATGGGCAGGAGGAATACACTTCCACCCTGCGCCTGCCACGCCCCCCCCAAAACGAGAATGTGCAGATTTTCCTGTCTGGTTTCAAACTGCAAACCTTCCTGTGTTAGGCAAACGTGATAACTGCTACACTACAAAAACATTGCATTAAATAAGGACTACACCATGACACCAGCAACTCATAAATATTTCCAACTGGTTTTGAACAAGGGTCCTTTCGTAACATCAGTGAATGCAATAAACAGTTCACTACCGAAACAGAGGCCAAATCCTCCTTTCTTTGCTGAGTCTTAGGGCCTATCTAATTAGCAATGGGTAGGCGATAAGACTGGAGAGTCTTAACAAGAAGAGGCATCTGTCTTACGTGACAAAGTAGAGTTTCATGATAGCAATTGGCACAATAAATGCTAACCAGTTATGCATAATTACAACTATCAGGAACCAGAGATGACATGTCTGTCCATCAAGACCTCATACTAGTCTACCCACCTCTCTACCCAAAGACTGTGTGGCATCATCAAACTATGCAGTGCAACTTCGATTTAACTTATACAATCCAATAATAATAACAATGAAGAGATGCAACCTTTTCTCTTACCAGACTGAAAAAGAATAGGTTTTAAAACACATCCACTTAGGAGCTTGTCCCAGTTTACTAACTCATAAAGGGGCGGATTCAACTGATCATGAGGCTCCAGCTTATAAAGGCTGGAAAATGTGTAACTTTAGAAACTGCTGCGAAAGGAAATGACGAAGAAGGTGCTAACAATAATAAGTTATAATTAATAATAAATCTTTGTTAATGCAAGCACAGTGACAGCCAACAATCCAGTCTTAATAAGATATGGATATAATACAAAATTAATATGTGGGACATCAGATTTTTAAGCAATGAAAGAAAGGATGCTTGAACTCTGTGCTGTGTGACATGCTCTGACAAATGTGAATTTCTTGTGTAAAGCAAATGGACTTTGTGAACAGCAATGTTCAGTGCTTAGTTGAATAGATTCAGTATCCATTTCAGCATAATGTGCATATTGACCAAACAGATTATTTCCAATTTTCTTGTATGCTATTAAATGATTTTATTTTGAAGCTTAACTCTCAGATAAGCAAAATGATGTGCTGCTACAAAATATCAATTAAAGGACATGGAGGAGCACTGATTTAGAGCATGAAAGCAATAATTCAGGTTAAAAAAATGAATACTGGAAGTCCTGGGTGCATGAAAAATTACTGGCCCCTTCAGATTATGTTTTGTATTATAGGGATTAGCGAATTATACTGATTATTCTTAAAAACAAAATAATATGCATTAGTTTGGGAAAAGATGGATAAATTGCTTATGCTTTTCACCACTTAAGTTTTGTTGTCCAGATTTTGAAAAGAGATATAATTTGATTGAAATTCTCCTGTTGTGCATCAGAGTTTAGCTTGTATTATTCTCTTCTTTCAGATCTCTGAGTGTCTCACACATATCTATTTTATAATGTGGCAAAATAGAAATCAAGTTGCCTTACAATTAATGTAAATTCATAAAACCTTTCAAATATGGTTAGTAATTACTCTTTGGTCATTTGAAGAGCTTTCAGTTTCTTGATTTGTTTGGAAATGTGTAGTAAGATATTGAATTCTAATCTAGTTTTGTTACTGCTTTTTGCAATAGCATCATTTAGTTTAACGTAAACATAATGAATTGTATGATTCCATCTGGGACTGGAAGATCCAGATCTCAGGGTTAAAATGGCTGAAGGTATGGCTAACATGGTAGGATGAAGGAAGGGAGGGTATGCAAGAGTCCAAAGATGAAAAATAAGAGAATTCTATCAATGGTTATGGAGCCAAATGAGGTTACATAAACAGACGGGACAGACAAATGATGGCATTTTGACAATAGGATAAGAATTGTAAGGTTGAGGTGATGGTAGACCAGGCATCAGTTTAGATCAGCAAGCGCAGGGTGATTGGAATTTGGAGTGGTTTAGAATAAGAATGACAGAGTTTTGGATGAGTTCAGGTTTATGAGGTTGAAAGGTGAGAGACCAACTGTTGAAATAGTTCGGTCTGGCGGGAGCTTGGAAGAGGGTTTCAGCATCAGATGGTTTGAGACGGGGACGAGTCAGGTAAGGTTAGGGAGGAGAAAGCAAAAATCAGATAATGTTCAAAGACCAAAGAGAGAGTAAACATGTATTGATTAATATTGTGATTTACACAATGCAGTTTCATTGGAAAATATGTAATGGTTGGATAATTGTCATCTTATTAAAATATCAAAAATCAAGTATTGACTGTTCTGAAGGGCGACAATATAAACATACTTCACAAAAATTTATTTCCAAAGTACATGGACATTTATTTCTGTAACTGCTGACAAATAAGAATGTTGTATTATGTGAAAATTGCATTGCCAATCTAGTTTATAGTTCCCTCAGGCTATAATTTCATTCCTACATATGTGCATGCAGAATGATCCTTTTCACCAGCTATGTTTAACCAGGCTGTCAAGCTACAGAGACTAACTCTGTAAAAACTTGGTTACAACTGTTCATTGTACCTCTGTACAAGGGCGGCCTACCTGTTCCTCACCGACAAGTTGTCACTCAGCAAGATGTGATGCCAAATTCTGCCTGTACACTGATGACAACCAGCTTTACCTCACCACCACTTCTCCGATCCCCCCACTGCCTCTCTGATGTCGGGTTGCTCATCTGACATCGAGTGCAGGATAAACTTCAATTTTCTCAAATTAATCGTCAGAAAATCAAAGCCATTTTCTTCAGTTTTCACCACAACCTCTGATACCTATTCACTAATTCCATTCTCCATCTTGGCCACCATCTCAGACTGAATAAGACTATTTGCAACATTAGCTGGTTGGTTGATTTTGAGCTGAGCTTCCAGATCCTCTCAATCACAAAGATCATTAGTTTCCACCACAGTAACATCTCCTTATTGCTGCTTCAGCTTACCTCTTAGCTCAGAAACACTCATCCAGCTGTTGCCACTTCCAGATTTGACTATTCCAATACTTTGTACCCAACTTCCACCCTCTTAACTTTCAGTTCATCCAAGTCTGTATTGTCTATATGCTGAACAGCATAAAATCTAATGCATCATTTGTCTTTCCGCTCACTGGCCTATGTTGGCTCCTCATCCAGCAACACCTTGAAATTTAAAATGCTCAATCTGTCCATTGCCTCACTCTTCACTATGTCCAACTATGTCTGTAATTTCCATAGAATTGCATCTCTCCCTTTAACTCTGGCCTCTAGTTTGTTCCCCACTCATTTTGCACATGCTGTCTGTGCCTAAAATCTGGAATTGGCTATTTAAACCTTTCTGCCCTGGAACTCCCTCCCTCTTAAAATGTTAAAATGCCATCATTTACCAAGTTTTTACCTATCCTAATAAAACTGTCTTTGACTTAGCGCTAATTTTTTTGTCTGACTATGACCCACTATATCCTTTGGGACATTAAAAACACTTTATAAATGCAACTTCTCGCTGTACTTAAAATCTATAGTCTAGTAGGCCAAAGATTACATAGAAGCTAATAGCATAAGCAGGTGAAAGGGCTGTTGACCAGATTCCTTATATGAGTTGCCCCTGTTATATTCATTATTCCCCTGAAGAAGTGAAGAGGTTGAATAACTGAATTGGAATATCTACAGTCATCTGCAAATTAATCTTTTGACTATATTGCACCGGATTGAGGGTACAAATATTAAACACTTGTACAGATTGAAAGCTTTCCAGGGGAACAGCGAGTAAGAGCCAGCCTTCACAGCTATCTAATTGTAGAAATAGGAACTTTTTTTATAGCTGTGCAAAACTGTGTGACAGAGTACTGCTCAAGGTATTTGTGTTCAATAAAATGTCTGTTCTATATGGAGGTACCTATATTGGTGGCTTTTATATCAATACATGAGACACCAATCGTACATACAATCCTTACCTGGAAGTTCATTAATAATAGCAAACTCAGAAACCTGGAAAAACAATAATGAACTTTGATGACTCTCTTCAAACTGCAAATGAAAAACATCCCTGTTGGACCTGAGTTCAATACAAAAAGAGCAAAATCAGAAAACAGTGCAAATTTATTGTTGATTATTTGAATAAATTAAGACATCGCCGTTGCAGTTTTTCCAAGTTGCCTGTGGGCTTGCCAGCGTTATACTGATGAGACCTGAGCTCCATTTTTAGTCTAAGTGTGCTGCCTATTTCAGAGCTGTAATTCAGCTGAATATACTGTCACAGTTAGTTGGCTAAATAAGAACAGAAGATGGAAGTAAAATGGCATTCTCTTAGTGGAAATTTATGCGATTGGCAAGTTTTTCTTACGGTTTTTTCCATCTGCACTCAATGTAGCTCTATGTAGGTACTTACAGAACATGAGCCTATGTAAGCGAAATATATAAACACGGAGATTGATTGAAGTTTGTAGAAAAGGAGTACAACTTTCAACTTTCCATCTCTTAAGTTCTGAATTTGCGAATAGTTACACACCAGGACTATGGTGAGCATCAGCTACATGTTTATTTTTAGCAGTTATTAAATTTCAAACTACTTCTTGTGGTTATTCACATTTAAGAAATCATGGGATCCTGATTTATCCATAGAATCCCTACAGTGTGGAAACAGGCCCTTCGGCCCAACAAGACCACACTGACTCTCAAAGCATTCCCCCCAGACCAACGCCCCCCATAACCCACCTAATCTACACATCCCTGAACACTATGGGCAATTTAGCATGGCCAATCCACCGAGCCTGTACATCTTTGGACTGTGGGAGGAAACCAGAGCACCTGGAGGAAACCCATGCAGACACAGGGAGAACGTGCAAACTCCACATGAACAGTCGCCCAAGGGTGGAATCAAACCCAGGTCCCTGGCGCTGTGAGGCAGCAGTGCTAATCAATGAGCCACCATGTCGCATCTGAATTAATATTCCTGATAATGCAGGGAAAAATTAATCATCCAATTCCTAGATTGGTACAGTGCAATTCTGACAACCAGAACATCTTTTCTGCATTTAAGTCTACTCTAGGTGCTAAGTATCTTACCTCACCTTTTGTAGAATTTGTTGATAGGGTGTCGGCATTGCTGGCGTTGTATATATTGTGATGCCAACCACTACCAAAACATGATTGGGATAGTTTGCTGCTACTGCCCTTTTTCTTTGACTGGGTCTAAGGGCTGACCTGGCTTACAACAGTTGTGGAAAACCATTGAGAAGAGGTTCTTTTATTAAACAGGAAGCACTTTATTGCATAACAACAATCAATTGCAAGTCACATTAATAAGTTAAATATTTTTACTAAGATCATGAGGATACCTAGGATGTAGTTGCTCCCTTAACAAGATCCAAAGATGTTCTGCCTTTCCCATCAAGTCTATGCGACCTCATCAGATTGGGTAAATTTTAATGCAGTCTCCAATATTAACCCTTTTATAATGATTATCTTTTGCAATATCTTCTCCCAAGCTATTTTCCCATATATAACAGTTGTATATGGCTACAGTTACAATTATCCCAATCCCTTACCCCCAAAAGTCCCTGATTTCACGAATTCAGGTGGTCTGGAAATTTCACAGTTCTTCCAGAATGCATTCTCTTTGGACTTGGAAGAACGGTAGGTCTTTGGCTGATGACTGTTGATCTTGATTCTGCCCTTAACACTGCATTGTCTATAAAGTCTCTCTACACTGAAGGATTTTTTTTTCTCTTGGATATCCATCACTGAAGACTTTGTTCCCATTAAACCAACTAACTTGTTCATTATTTGAGCTGGAACACCCTTATCTCCTGAATTTCAGAGGAACTGTTCTCTATTGAGTCAAGTAGATGACCCATAACATCATCTGGTGACCTTTAATCTCATGAATTCCCTTCGCGGTAAATGGATGCTCTGTTAAAACAGGTTTTCGTTCAGTATCATTGATTTTTGGATCAGGCATTGACTGTGTCCTTAATCTGTGGATGTTTATCCTCATTCCTCAGCACAGGCTCCCCTGGAGTTGTAAGAAGCTGATCTTCAATTTGTGAAAGCAAGCTTTTATTCTGCTGATACATCTTTGTTGAAGTATGTAAACTCTTTACTGAAACTCATAGATTCAGATGAATGTCTTAATTGACCCTCCGTGGTTGTCTGACTGGTGAATCCAGCGAGCTTACATTCTCACAATCACAATCGTGCTACTTAGGGATTGCAGCTAACTTAGTTCTGTCACGGTTGCCAATATTTCTTCCTTGACAGAAAAACAATTGAAATATTCCTTTTAAACTTGTTTTAAACTTTTAGCAACCAACATCAAATTTGAATCTGCTGTTACAATTTCCTCATCATGCCGTGTTGGTGCCCGAATTATTTCTGTTAAATATTCATCCGTGAGCTCAAGTGGGTTATCTTTTATCCTAATCTACATCTACTCTCAAATTTTACTGCTTACTGTCATATGAATTTTTTTTAGTAATGATAGGAGTGGAATGTATTTTCATTGGTCTTGTTTAATCACTGATTTTCATTCTGTTGACAATATGAGACAATTCTCTCAGGCCACCATAACTCATAACAATTGATTCTTTCTTCTTTTTGAGTTCTTCATTTATGAAGCTCAATGAAATCTTCTGCCAATTAGTTTCTCACTGGTTGTTCAACAACTGTTTATTCCTGGATCAGTAGTTTTCAGACTGGTTTTAATTTGGGTTGAGTTAGCATAGGTTGGTCTCTCTTGACATGTTCACTGTCCATTGTCAGAATTGTAAGCCTTTTTAAATATCTAGGCACTTTGCTGATGCCTATGATATTTCCTTCTTCCATAACGTTGACACTGATTTTTAATATATACTGTTATACCTTATTCTATTGCTCTCTTATGATAAGGTTGTCCGTCTCTTTTCATGTTATCTCTGTGAATCTTACTGGTTTCTGCTTTCAGCACAACGTGAACAACTTTCTCCAACATCAAATCTGCTTTGCACTGTACTAAATTGAACAATGGTCCATCAGTAATTCCAAAAACAATTCTGTCTTATAAATTCTGATTTAAAAGTTTCATAGTCACAGATTTCTACTAACCTGTTGTAATCATTCATCAACTTATAGGTAAATTCTCTTGGATTCTGAAGTCTTCTGTAAAATCTTGATGTTTCATTCTTTTTATAAAAATCAGTTTAAAGTAATTATTAAAAGCTTGTAGAACTTTGTCAAAAGTATCTGTGCCTTCTTTAATATTTTTTTGAGCTATAATGCTATTGAATGATGATTGTATTGAAGAAGGTCATATATTTACTTGTTTAGTTTATGATATATTGTGTAGTATGAAAGCAGTTCTGTATCTTAAGAATGGTTTTCCCCTAGATGTCCAATCCAGTGTTCTACTTGGCCCATCAATGATATAAATAATATCCGCCCATTGTCACACCTTTTTGAGGTAGCACATTCAATATTAAGCCCTGTTATTTCTAGAGTCATTACAAAAGTTAAAGATTTTATTAAAGCATGGTATTGTGGGTAGGAAAAACTGCAAGGACAATTCACTGATCCTGTGCACAGGGTTCACTGATATGATCCTTTTGGCTTGTCAGAACTTTGCTGCTCCTTAATATTTCTTTTCCAGGTACTTTTACTGGCTTTCAGGAGGCATAGGTCAACTGGTTCACAAAAAAAAAGTCTCTGACATATTGGTTAAAAGTAACAGCTTATAACAGCTTACACCACCTCTCCTTTCAGACGTTCGAAGGCTTCTGGCTATCTTGTTCACACACATAAATTGTTTCGCTTCTTGGGAGCCAATCACATAGTTGTTGGCAAGAGTCTTTGTCATTCGCAACCAGTCATCACACCACAAGTATCATCAGATACTTCTTGCCAGCTGAATCTCATTTTGTACACATTCCCTGTTGCCAGTTCATCTGCAAATAAACTTTCCAGCAGGATAAATGAACCGCGATATAAATAGCAATCTTTAGTTTTTGAAATTGTCCTTTTCCCATATCAGTCCACAATCATAAATAAAGAAAAATACAATGATGTGGCCTTTACACAGGCAATTTTACTTCTCCTGCCATTTCTTCCTAATGTTATTATTTATTCATTTTACTTTAAAAGTTTATTTTAATTCTGTGGTACTTCAATGCTACTTTTATTCATGGTCCAAAGTAGGTTCCAAAGTAGCAAACCAATTTTGTTTGATTTTCCTTCCTCTTCAGGTCTTTGATACAGCTATCATAACTATCATAAATCATTGCTTACCAGGAATTTTCCTGCACTTTTGCAGTCGAGATGGAGGTTTCTTACCTTCCACAGGTAAAATGGATCTTTTGCACAGGCAATATTGACAATTTTGGACTTTTCACAGTCTAATTATGCAAGTTTTTTTTTAATGAGTGTTCCAGGTAAAGTTCAGGGCTTGCAGTAATGGTAAATTCTTCCCACCTGAGTAGCTGAAATTGTGGATCTCTGTCTCTTATCGTGGGTTCAAAAATCTTATTATTATCTTTTCTCTGTTAAACCGCATCTGTTTAGACGTTTAAATTCTTCCCTCATTCCTTGAATTTCTGGCTTCAGAATGTTACCAGTGCTGTGACCTTGGTTTAGGGAACTTGGATAGCCATGGATTCCACTACAGCAATCCATGCCTCATCATATCTGTGTACCATGGCAGCAACACTTGTTGTGAACTTAGGTTTCTGTTTTAACTTCTAGCCTTCTCAGCCAGTTCTGTAGCATGAATTTGAAGTGTTCTTCTTAAACAAGATTTGTTTTATTGCTTGATAGCAATCATGTACCAGTTACATTAATAAGACAGACATAGCTTTAGTAATTATTATGAAACCTAAGATATAGGTCTTCAGTCCACAAGATCTTAGGCTGGTCAGCCTTTATCTCCCCAAGTGCAAATGCCATCATCAGATTGGGTGGAGCTTTCTGCATTCTCTAACATAAACCCTTTCAGAATCATTACCTTATACAACAGCTGGCTAGGCAAGTACTTATTGCATATCTTTTGTACTTGTGAAGGTGGTGCATCATTTTCTTAAGGCACTGCAGTCTGTTTGATGTATGTACATGCAAAATGCAGTTCAAGAGGGAATTCCAGGATTTAGGCTCAGTGACTGGAATGATGATATAGTTTCAAGTCACCAATTGCATGTGACTCAGATGTACAAAACAGGGAAGGGTCATACAGTCATAATGCACTGTGATTTGGGCTAAACCTATAATAACATTGAATGTATATGAATAAATCAACTACCATTAAAACAAATATAATGCAATCCAGCAAATATTGCAATATGCAATGAAGTTGAGATTTCTCTTGAAGCTAAGGGGAAGTGATCTAATAGTTTCTGAAGCAGATCTAATTTGAGAATTACCAAGTATAAAACCATCAGCATTATTTTAATAATTCTATGTTTTCTATGAAATTAGAATCTTATTTATAGAGTGGGATTTCCCACTGGGGCAATGCGTAGTGTTCCTGGAGTGATGTTAAATTTTAATGTTTTTTAAAGTATGCACTTTAGTGTTTATTTCACTGCTACAGTACCTCAATGCACTTGTATTTCAGACCAAGGTTGATAGAAAACATGTACTGGACAAGGATTATTATTTATTACAAGTAATTAGTCAATTGCAACAAGTAAACTGATATAAACCATTGGCATATGATGCTACTAAACATACACACACATTCCCCTCTATACATGAACCATATCAGAGATTTCTGTCAACACTTCACCTTTTCACATAGCATCAATGTCTTTTCTCTCTCATTCCATAACCTAGCCTTTACTTGCACTCCATTTACAGTCTGTAAATCTCCCTGAAAAACCATCTTGATGCACTTCAGCCTATGAATCAAAAAACTATTCACTTGACAACAGTTAAGGAGCCTGACTGTACACTCCTGGATTCACAGAAATCCTTCTCATCAGCATCCAGAATGCGAAGAATTTTTTCACAAAATGATCCTCAATGGAACAGCTCTACTTGTGAAACATCTGCATTCTTCTGTCTGTTTTCTAGCACTTACGTCTTCAGCTGCATTAAGTTTATTTCCACCCCATCTCTAGTTTTACATCCTCACCCACAATAAAACATGTTATCAAATTACTTCTCTACACCCCCAAAATTATGCCTGGTGGCCATCATCCAATTTGTAAGGTGACTACCCAGTTCTAGTTGGTCAGTTGGAGCCTGCCTTGTTCAGTGTGGTCTGTCAATCCCTCGCTGTAAGTGTAGGATCAGAATCCTCTCCAACTGAACTCTGTGCAATGTGAAAGAAAGGAACAACAAAACTCATGGGTAAGGTGTTGCAAATGGTAGCAACTTTTGGCACAAATGTGAAATACAGGCAGTGGTTTTGCATGAGCTATTCAACCTTATCTGACTGCTATCATGGCCCAATGGTGCAGGGAAATGCCATTTCCTGTCTTTGCCTGATGCAATTGCATTGGAATTTGGTCATTGTTTCTGCAATGATTTTCCATTGAGGAGGGAAATGGAGAATTCAAACCTTTATCCATCAAAGGGCTATTATTTTGTGTGCCATTGCTGTGTCATTTCCAAACTGTAGGAGAAATATTGTGGATTGACAGTACACCTTTTATTCATGTTTAACTGACCATGACCAGCTAAACTGGGTGAAATACATCAAGGAAGATTAGTTCTCAGACATAGTGATCGAGAGGAAAATGTTCGATGTTTTATGATGTGCTTTATAACTTTTTATAAAATGGGGTGAAATTGAAGTACCTAGATTTTAAGGTGAGAGGAGAAAGATTTAAAAGGGACCTGTGGGACAACTTCTTCACACAGAGGGTCGTTCACATATGGAATGAACTACCAGAGAAAGTGGTAGATGGAGGTACTGGTACAACTTTTAAAAGACATTTGGACAGGTACATGAATAGGAAAAAGGTTTAGATGGATATGGGTTAAATGCAGGTAAATGAGATGGACCAGTTTAGTTTGGGAAACTTGGTCAACATGAATGAGTTGGACCAAAGGGTCTGTTTCTGTGTTGTACGGCTCTATGACTATGACTATGACTGTAGTTGGAAGAAGAATCAGGATCCGTCAGTCTGATTATAGGTCAACCTATATTCAATGTTGGATTGACCAGTCATGTTGGAGATAGTAAATGTTCCAGCCAAATCATAGTGATCTTGTCTGGAGGGGTCTGCAGCCATGAACAAAGGTCAGAAATGGTCAACCTGTCTTGTAGACCTACAGTTTGCACCAGTATGATCAACTGCATGATAGATTGTAAGTTATCAGCTAACTCCGGGGAGTATTAGAGCTGAAAGGTTAAGATAACCTAAGGGTAATCACCAAATCCAAGAGGTTTGGGACTGGACATTAGGTTTGCAGAAATACCAAGTTTTGGAGTGAAGGTTTTTCTCCTAATACATCATAGTGATTTTATGTGTTTTGGGTAGGAGCGAAGCTTAATTTGTGGAGAGATTTAAACTGGACACACCAATCAAGGTGTTATGTAGTTTAGAGATAACAAGGTGTAGAGCTGGATGAACACAGCAGGCCAAGCAGCATCAGAGGAGCAGGAAAACTGATGTTTCGGGTCTAGACCCTTCTTCATTAGTTTAAGAAGTTTTTAATCAGGCCATTAGGAAGTTTATTTTAATAAACAAGTTCATAGGTGAGCCAAATGCAGTATCTTGTGATTTTGTTATTTGTGAAATCCTAAAGTTCAAGGACAATTGTAAGGGGCGGATCAGGAATGTGAACTACTTATAGAAGTAAAGGAGCTTGTTAATCAAAGGTGGTCAAGTTTAACCTCTGGGTAATTCAAGCTCTGCTAGCATTTGCATCCCCATCCAATTTAATGGGCAATGATGATGGATCTGTCTTGTTCAGTGCTTTAATTAGTATATGCTGCATTGTCTCTCTGAGGATCTGGGGAGATGCAAGAGTGATTGACAGAGGTAAGGGCCAAGCGTAAAGGCCCAAGTAGAGCACAACTCCCTGATAGATAGCTAGGCAATGCGATGTAAAAATCAAAGAGCATGCTCAACCAATGGCTTTATGGAGGTGCTTATCATCACTATCCTCCTCACTGAGCGTACGTTCTACCTTCAACTCCAACCTGTTACGTCAACTTTCCTGTTTAATTGCCAACTTCTAAAGTTCCCACTCTCTGTCTTTCTCCCTTTATTCTCTTTCTTTTTCTCTCTGTTCTGCTTGGGTTCTTCTTTCCCTTTCTTTTTCTTCAGCTAGAGCAGTTCTTTCTTTTTCTTTTTGTTCTGCCAGGGTGATTCTTTCCTTTTTCTCTTTCCTGTGCTTTTAACCATAATTTATACTGATTCAGCTCCCTTTCTTTATCTTCAGCTCGGAATTTTCTTTCCCTTTCTTTACCCTATAACTCCAATTGTCTCATTTGCAATTTAATTTTTTTAACTCCACTGCACTTGACTGTTTCTCTGAAATACCTAAATGCTTGGCTAACTCTGTTACAGTGTCAGCTTTCTTATTATCCCTAGTTAAACCCAATTTTAGCCTGTCTGCTAATTCTAAAATTATAGCCTTTTTCTGTTTTTCGAAACTTTCTGGGCAAATTTGGAAAGTATCATCGATCCCCAGAACTCACTTAGCAATGTTAAGAGCCATTTCCTCACTTTTGATGTAACCAATAGCAAGCAATTGAAATTAAACAGATTTTGCACTTCTCACTTAAGTTTTATTTAAAGATCTTGGACACTAGTCCCCAAGTCTGTTTAAATCTGCTGGGACCTTCCGTACCCTAAATCTGTTCAAATCTGTCCAAATCCCGTATGACAAGCCCCCAATCTGTTATAAAGCGGAAGTTGACCCCCCCTCCAAGAACTAAAACCAAAATACCCAGAGAGGAGCACCTCGCCTCAATCTGTGAATGGAAAAGTGTGAAAAGTGGTGTAACGTGCTTTGCAGTAACTTCTAGTGGTTGCATAAAATAAATCCCTAACACTCACTTTACAATCAACAAGTAACAATTTATTTATCCAACTGTAACAGTGAACAAATTAACTAAACTATTAACAAACAGAGTAAATCCCTTCTAACTATTAACTATTCCTGAATACAGCAAGATTCTAATGGCATGCTGTTCCAGTAAATAAAAGTCCCACTTAATTCTATTTTTTATATATTAGTCTCTCGAAATGACAGCCATGTTACTTGTCTTCTGGAATGTTCTGTGCCTTCTCCATTGATTCTTCTGTCAGGAATATTAACTCGTGGTGCCATTGGTACCATTGATATTTAGATGGTGCTTTCTCTTAGACATAGAGGAAGCTATGTGAGCCAGCAATTCTCTCACATGCTGAGGGCTGTTAGCCCTGGCACATAGCAGTTAGCTCAATGTCTTGTCCAACTGCCCCCTTCATTTATGCCCTTGATGACATATCAGTATTTCTTACAATAGGATTGGTCCTATGTTGCCAAAACTGTCAGATTTAAATTTAATTGGTTTTTGGCATCTAAGTTCCTGGTTCAAATTTATTGGCAACTTCAAAAGCCTGGTAAAAACTGCTGTGTGACCTATGGCATTTCAATACAAATGTTTCAATTCGGGTACTCTCTGTGTACTTGCAAACATTCAAGCTGCTGCTCACAGACATCCATTTTAAATCTGTAAGCGTAGAAAAAGCATATCATCTTTTAAAGGGAGCGCACAATGTTTCCCTCCCGCGCATTTTACAGACACCAAGTTCTAACTTTCTGCCTCCCAATCCACAAGTACTCTACCCAACTTCTCAACAGTTGGACATATTCTGTGAGATGCCATCACATGACCTGCCACCATAAACTGTCCATCTTTTAGAGCCCTGTGATTGCCCAACAGGGTAGCATCATGGAGGCCTGACTTCCAAGATTCTTCAACTGTCCCAGTTTTGGTATTTGAAAATCTGGTTATCCCCAACCCTAACTCCACACACTCCCATTCCAATCCCCCATCACCCCCCACCCCCACCATCTCTTAAACTGTGCAGTGGCAACATCCATAAAATGCGCTGCCTCAGAATTTCTTGACCATGTGGATGTGCTGCAGTGATGCTGCTCAAGTGCCAATACTCGAAGCTCAAATTGTTGTAATTGACGTTTCTTCCTGCTCGTGTGGTTATCCAGGACATAGGAAATGTTGATGAGAAACTGTATTTTCTCCTGTTTAATAGCTCACAAATAACCTGTAGTTTCTTCTCTCTCTGCTGACCACACCAGCTGTTATTTTTTTCATCTCTCTTCCTTCTGGTGAACGGTTTGAAGCCAGCAAGTCTTTACTATCAGCGCAGCTATGGTTGCCTTTGTTTCCCAATGTGAGAACTTTGCACCTTGCTCAGCAGTTCCCTTGACTAAATTAGGTCTGTTATCAGGCAGCATTTGGAGTCGTCACTTAATTGTAACAGGATAAAGAAGTTTCTTCTGAATTTGAATTTCCTATTGAACTTTTTGTTGATTTTCAATTATGCTCTTTTTCATAAGGTGGAACAGTATCTCTGTAGCCACTTGACTAACATGCTTCATGATGTTAAAGCCACCTTTCAGGCCAGTCCCCATCTGCCGCTGTACAAAATGGAGACTCAGGCTTGTTGACAGAAGAACTTGAAAAGCCACATGAAATTACACTGTTGTAATACCAGCCACATGGTCACTATAGTTAATTTTGTTACAGCTTGAACAAATAAACTGCAAAGATTTTATCTTCCTTTTCTATAGCACCACAGTCAGTAGCAGCATTTTGGAGCAGATTACTCCTGGCCATTCCAGGATGCAGACTATAAGCCAATATAGTTACGGTGTTTTAAAATCCCAAAGCTGCTTTCATTAAACATATTTGATCTCCCAAGCAAGGACTGGGATCACTGTTGTGGTGATACTGAGTGAGAAGCATTGCCCATTGCAGCGCTACTCTCCCATTACTGCCACTGTGAAAAATGCCTAATATATCCAACCTTCTGCATTTTGTTTGCAACACATTCCCTCTCCTTTCTCCTGCTGTTACCAGTGGCATCAGTTCAGACTCAGTGACAAAGGAGGCCGGTCTCACAAGACATGCCCCCCTCCCCGCCCCCCACTCCCTTACATCTGAATAAGGCAGATGCACCAGCAAGGCTGCCATCTTCAATCCCCTCCCCCAGAACACTGATACCTCGGTGGGTATTTTATCTGGATTCATAGCAGAGCACCTGTTCATGGGCACTTCTTTGCCATGTCTCCACAGCAGGCAGTGGAAGAAATGCTTCAGGTCACTGGCACTCAGAGTACTGCTTGAGACCAGGCACCTGGTAGCAGCAATTAAACAACTTCATTTAAATGCACAAGCAGATGCAGAAGCTGCAGGCAGCTTTGTTCCAGGCCCTGGGCAAACTGACGCAAAAAGTTGTAGAACTATACCGCACCATTTAGATGTTCTGCCTCTGGCAGAACATAGTTGTTTGGTTACCTGTCTGGGCAGCTTGGTGGCTGCCTTGCAGATCCAGGCCTAATAGTCTCAGATCAGCTCCTGCACCACGAGCAGGTTATGGGAACTCCGAAGATGCTTGCAACTTAGGCAACAAAGGTGAACCTTTCCAAGATGCAATATATTACTGGTGCATCACAGCCATCAGTGGGATTGGGATCCGGAGGAGCAAGTGGTAAGTTGGATTCGCCAGGAACAACTTTGACTTCCACACTGGGAGTTGTCACCACCTAGTTTCAGTTCTGTGGCTGGGACAATGGGAAAATGTACATTAATGGAGCAAGCTTGGGTCATGATGAAAATAGACCTCCTGCTGCTCACTGATGAGAATCTTGTCTTGATGTTCAACATTTGGTTGGAAAGTGGACCATTTTGCTCATGATGGCGAGATGTTCCTTGCTGGCTTTTCCAACTTTCTCACTACGGCCCATTGTCATTTAGCAGCTGGGTAAATTCTACCCATGGAATTCTGATGGTTCTTAAGGTCGTATTTTGAATGTTCCATTGTGGGTTTGTTTGCTGCTATCCAGTTAATATTATTAGTGCTACATTTGTTAACAAAATCCTAATATATAGTCAGTTTGCAGGATTTAAATTGCATTAATCTTCAGAGCTAGTCACATAAGGGAATTGCAGTGCCTTCAGTGCTGATTGTAAGTTATCACACATGAACACAGCATTTCCCTCACTCATACCTGAAGTAAATTTGCCTACATAATGGAGAATCATTTCCTTCACTGATATAGCTCAGTGTTCATAGTTCAGAAACTCAGTTTCCAGCTGGACTTCAAAAACTGTGAGAGATATCAGAGTTAGTTTGGTTTATGAATCACAGGAGCAGGACGCATTTATTTCTTTTATTTATTTATTTATTTATTTATTGCCAAGGAAATGTCTAACACTAAATCAGAATGATTAAGAAATCTCTCTAGCATCTGTTGGATCCTAATCATCCTTGAACTGGACTCAGAATCAAAGTTTCTTGCTGCAGTGCACGAAATTTATGAAACAAAGGGGAAGAGGAAAGAGCTTGCTTATCAGCGAAACATCACACATTAGAAGCAGGCCTAATATTTGCACATGGGGACTGACCTTGTGTTGAATGTGTAGGTAATGTATCAAAACATATTGGAATATTTTCTTGCATGTAGTTCCTTGGGTTTTGTATAAAATCAGACCATTGCTATTGTAGGTTTATGTGTGAATATTCTGACATATTTCTGAAGTAATCATGTTCTATGAATGCCATTTTTTATGTGAAGTCCTGCAGTTATGTGGAGTAGAAATCTCTCTTACTGGTTTGTTTTTGGTCCCAGAGTTAGTATTGCACAGTAGCACAGACTTAATCAACCGGCACAATCAATACACCTGCTCACAGGCTCTCATTAAGATGGAATAAATGAGCCTCCCATGTAGCACATTGGCAGTATTATCTTACCTAGAGCATAAATATCACAATTTTGACTTCAATTTAAAGCCAGCTTATGCCTGCGGGCATCTACTCAGCAGAGCTGCCCAGGGAGAAGTATCAGGGATAGTCACTCCCCAGGTACCAGCCTCCCCTTTCAATGTTTGGAGGTCTTCATAGGGGAGGTCAATAGAAGAAGCAAGATCTTCAACCCATCAAGGGGTAGGAAATTAACCAGGCAATTTGCTCAGCAGCAGTGAGTATGAGTGGCGGAATGGGTCAGGAAACAAACTTCGCCCCATTGGTATGGACCACAATGTCTTGCCTGACCAACATGGCTAAAGCTAAGACATATAACTCCTAATTTGCTTTACTCACTGCATAACTCTGCATTACCAGATCACTAACATTAAAATTTACACGTTTAAGAAAAAGACTTGTCAATCATATCAGGCAGTTGTTATAGAGACATAAGAATCATTTTAATTATATAGCAGCAATGACATTTCTTGCATACTTGCTACATGGCATGTGGAACATTAATTTAGTGACTGAAAACTACGTTACATATAATCACTTTTCTACCAGTTGTAAGAACCATGTCTTGTGTCTTGAAAAATTGGGGACTGCAAGGAGAAAAAGCTGTTTTTAAAAACAAAGATTTATCAGGATGATTGCATAATTCCACAACTAGGAATTTGATACTTATTTTGAATTCTGTTTTTTGTGTCGATGAGTTCCTGTAATGTGCAGACGATTAGGAGCTGAGAAGTTGTTGACAAGTGGAACTGATTAATTCTCAGCTAACTGAACAGGTTGGAACTGGAAACAAGTTACAGAGACATAGATTCAAAGGGAATGAAGAGTGTGTTGTTCTCCCCAGTAGAAGCTGTCTGTTCTCTGCAGTAAAAACTCAATTTAAACCCAAAGAAAACTAGTTAGCTTTCCTGCAGCAGTTGTTGTGAACTGAATTTTGAATTAGAACATAGAACTGTACAGCACAGTACAGGCCCTTCGGCCCACGATGTTGTGCTGAACTTCTACCCTAAACCTAAGGTCTATCTAACCTCCAGTTTTTTTTCTGATTAGGACAAAAAATATAAAACATAGATATTTTTCAAGTGAATCAGTCACTCTGTGTTTCTTACAAACCAGTGGAAGCCTCCAAACAGTGAAAACTGAACAACAAGGGCCTGGCTAGATGGAGTGGGATTATTTCAACATCAGAATCAAGAAGCAAAGACCACTGAACTAACTTTCCAGTTTCTCTACCTTTGCTACTAATCTATTTTCCCTATTTATTTAGGTGTGTATGTGGAGCTATTTTAAGAAAGTTGTCAGGGCACTGAGACATTTCATGAAAAACCAAGACTGTGTGGGTCTAGGCCCGAAACGTCGGCCTTCCTGCTCCTCTGATGCTGCTTGGCCTGCTGTGTTCATCCAGCTCTACACCTTGTTATCTCAGATTCTCCAGCATCTGCAGTTCCAACTATCTCTGTCCCATAAAGGCCGGGTTGTCTGGCCACCATATGTGTCCAAGCAGTCAAGAAGAAACTATAGGTAGTGAGGAGTCCCTGATCTCCCACCAGAGTTTAGTTCTGAATATAGATGAAAGCTCATCTGGAGAGTATAATGAGTCAGGTCTCGGGCTGTACATGACTCCAGCTTGGTGCCAGGGTCAAAGACATCACCAAACAGCATCCCAAGGGACGAGAATGAACAGCCAGCATTCATGATCTGTATTGGTACCAGCAATAAAAATGGAGAAACCTAGTGTAGCAATTAATATTTAGGGAGCTAGATAGAAGTTAACGAGCAGAACCTCAAAAGTAACAATCTCTGGAACACTCACAGTATTATGTACAACTGAGTAAAAAACATAAGAGTTTAAAGGAGATGATTGCATGACTGGAGAGATTGTGCAGGAGAGAGAGCTTTGTGTCTTGGAAATTTGCCATCAGTTCTTGGGGAGATGGAACCTCTTTAGGCTGAACAGGTTGCAATTAAACAGAGCTGGGAACAATTCTCTTGAGGGACAATTTGCTAAGAAGGGTTCAAACTAACTTGGCAGTGAGATGGAAACCAGGAGATCACACTAGAGAAGAATAGCAAGGTACAAAGAATGTTGTAATATAGCTCTAAAATAGGAAATATTTATTCGGTGGATTCAGCATAAGCAGGAAAATAATAAAGTCTAAATTAGTGTTACAGTACTGTATGTTGTTGTGGGTAAATCACCACAAGTTATCTTTAAATCGGCTAATTATTGAAAAATCTCACAGACTATCAAGTACTGAAACAATGATTTAAACTTCATTGCATGAAGCCACCAAACTAAGACCCTAAGAAAGTTAAGTCTCACAAATTGGCTATGACCTGATTAATTGTGGAATTTAGCTACAATTTCAACCAACAGGATAAGTCTTTGGAAGTGTCCAGGATTTGATCCATATGCAGTGTTTTCTTTGAAGTCCTGTTGCTGAATTGTTCTGGTGTTAGATTCTTATACAGCTTTTCGTCCTTCAGGTCTATGATGTGATGTTATTGATGATTCTTTAGATTCTTTCACCCACAATATTGCAAGTCTGCAGCTTGCCTTCTTATTAGAAGTAGCTTCTTTGTTCCTTGTTACATTTGGCCTTAACTGTCTGTTTGAAAACATTGCTTTCCTGCGGTTAACTCCTAAATTCTTCTGCATTCGTCCTTGTAGCAATAAAGCAGCCAGTTATCGAGCAGATATCAAAACAATATTGTTATAGAGTCATAGAGTCATATAGCACAGAAACAGACCCTTCAGTCCAACCAGTCCATGCCGAACATAATCCCAAACTAAACTAGTCCCACCTGCCTGCTCCTGGCCTGTATCCCTCCAAACCTTTCCTATTCACCTATCTATCCAAATGTCTTTTACATGTTGTAATTGTACCCACTACCACCACTTCCTCAGGAAGTTCATTCCATATGTGAACCACCCTCTGTGTAAAAAAATTGCCTCTCATGTCTTTTTTAAATCTCTCTCCTTAAAAATATATTCCCTAGTCTTGAAATCCCCCATCCGAGGGAAAAGATAACTCCCATTAACTCTGTCTATATCTCTCATTATGTTATAAACTTCTATCAGGTCGCCTCTTAACCTCCGACACTCCAGTGAGAAAGGTCCCAGCCTATCCAGCCTTTCTTTATAATGCAAACCTTCTATACCTGGCAACATCCTGGTAAATCTCTTCTGAACCCTCTCTACTTAATAATATTGTTCCTCCTCTTTTCCTAGGCATGGCTAATTGCTTTCAATTCCTGTATAAATTTATCCTTGACCCTTAATAGTTTATTCCAGACAGACTTATTGCTGCTTCTTGTGTAAGCAGTTTATCTTTGTTGATTCTCTCAATCCATGAACAGTTATTAAAGTTCTGGAGTTTATAATATCACAAGGTGAACATTTGTTACTGTGTTATGAAACAGATAGCCACATTGATATATGATTCTGTGATAATATCAGAGACCTTGCGTAAAGAACGAGTATAAAATATTCCTGGATTGAATGGCCCAGATCTTCTGAAGGGACAATAGTCATTGCAACAGCATAGGCAGGAGATGTATGCCAGCACCATATGGAAATCCCGGTGCAGGAAGTTGAAACACTGATGTGCAATTACTCAGCATCTGGAATCCTCTGAAAAAGCCCCCCAATCCTGAAAGACTTTGGTTTCCATCTACCTCCTGTCGCCCTACTCACCTGCCATTGTACCCACTCCCACAGCACCAGCCTGCAATTCTGCCCTCTTAACCACTCATATCATTTGCTCGCAAACAATCACTGGAAATCATGAAATAACATTGAATATTAATATAAATCAGTGAAACCAATTGCACTTTGAAATTATTATTTAATAACAATTCTTTAAATATTTAAATTAAAAATTAAATCCTACATATAGTCAATGAGGTTTTGGAGTAGATCTGTAGCTCGGGTTGTGGGTGTTGAGGTTGGTTGGCTCGCCGAGCTGGTTTGTTGTTTCGCAGACGGCATTACCTTGCTTGGTAACATCCTCAGTGCAGCCTCCGATGAAGCATCGGCGTGTTCTCCTGCTTGGTTTTTAAACTCTGGGCTCCGTTGAGATGGATTGCCTCACTTCCGGTTTTCCTTCGTAGTGGAATGTATATGGGGTCAAGTTCTATATGTTTATTAATAGCATGCTTCGTGGAGTGCCATGCTTCTAGGAATTCTCATGCCTGTCTCTGCCTAGCCTGTCCCATGATCTTGGTGTTGTCCCAGTCGAAGTCGTGGTTCTCCTTATCCATGTGGATTGAGATGAGTGTGTATTGGTCGTGTCTTTTTGTAGCCAGTTGGTGTTCATGTACTCTTGTTGTTAGTTTCCTTCCTGTTTTTCTGATGTAGTGTTTCTCGCAGTCTCTGCAGGGGATCTTGTAGATGACATTGGTCCTGTCCATGGTGGGGAGTGGGTCTTTAGTTTGGGTGAGCATTTGTCATAGGGTTGACGTTGGCTTGTGTGCCACTCTGATGCCCAGTGTTCGTAGGAGTCTTGTGGTGAGTTCAGACATGTTTCTGATATAGGGCAGTGTGATGAGTGTATCAGGGCATGTAGTCTCTTTCTGATGCTGTTCCTGTAGGCATCTTCTGACCCAATTCTTTGGATATCCATTATCCTTGAAAACCTGGAAGAGCTATTCCTCCTCCTCTTGGCATAGTTCCATGTTGCTGCAGTGTGTTGTGCCCTTTTAAATGGTGTTTGCACACAGCTTCGTTTGTGTGTGCTGGGATGGTTACTGTTGAAGTTCAATACCTGGTCTGTGTGTGTGGCTTTTTGGTGTACTTTCGTTTGCAGTTCCCCATTTGTCTTGCGCTCTAACATGACATCCAGGAATGGGAGCTGTTTGTTCTTCTCCTCCTCTCTGGTGAATCTTATTCCGGTGAGGGTGTTGTTTATAAGTTTGTGTGTCTCCTCTAATTTGGTCCGTTTAATGATGACAACGGTGTTGTCTATGTAGCGTATCCATAGTTTTGGTTGCATTTGCGGAAGGGCAGTCCTTTCTAGCCTTTGCATCACTGCTTCTGCTATGAGTCCGGAGATAGGCGATCCCATGGGTGTCGCGTTGATTTGCTCGTATGTTTGGCCATTGAAAGTGAAGTGGGTGGTCAGGCATAGATCCAATAGTTTGAGCATGTTGTCCTTGGAGATGGTTTCACTGGGGTCTTGTTCTTATTCCAGTAGTGTTGTCATTGTTTCCCTTGCTAGTGGTATGTCTATTGATGTGAATAGGGCAGTGACATCAGACAATATCATGGACTCTTCGTCCTCTATCTTTATGTCTTTGATGGAGTTGAGGAATTCTTGGGCTGAGTGGATAGAGTGGGGTGACTTGTTGACTAGGTGCCTGAGTCTTCTTTGTAGGTCTTTGGCTAGTGGAGGAGGAGAAGAACAAACAGCTACCATACCTGGATGTCATGGTAGAGCGCAAGACAAATGGGGAACTGCAAACGAAAGTACACAGAAAAGCCACAGACACAGACCAGGTACTGAACTTCAACAGTAACCATCCCAGCACACACAAACGAAGCTGCATGCAAACACTATTTAAAAGGGCAACAACACACTGCAGCAACACGGAACTATGCCAAGAGGAGGAGGAATACCTCTTCCAGGTTTTCAAGGATAATGGATATCCAAAGAATTGGGTCAGAAGATGCCTATACGAACAGCATCAGAAAGAGACTACATGCCCCGACACACTCATCACACTACCCTACATCAGGAACACGTCTGAACTCACCACAAGATTCCTACGAACACTGGGCATCAGCGTGGCACACAAGCCCACGACAACCCTACGACAACTGCTCAGCCGAACTAAGGACCCACTCCGCGCCATGGACAGGACCAATGTCATCTACAAGATCCCCTGCAGAGACTGCGAGAAACACTACATCAGACAAACAGGAAGGAAACTAACAACAAGAGTACATGAACACCAACTGACTACAAAAAAGACACGACCAATACTCACTCATCTCAATCCACATGGACAAGGAGAACCACGACTTCGACTGAGACAACACCAAGATTGTGGGACAGGCTAGGCAGAGACAGGCATGAGAATTCCTAGAAGCACGGCACTCCATGAAACATGCTATTAATAAACATATAGAACTCGACCCCATATACATTCCACTACGAAGGAAAACCGGAAGTGAGGCAATCCATCTCAACGGAGCCCAGAGTTTAAAAACCAGGCAGGAGAACACACCGATGCTTCATCGGAGGCTGCACTGAGGATGTTACCAAGCACGGTAATGAAACGTCTGCAAAACAACAAACCAGCTCGGCGAGCCAACCAACCTCAACAACCTCAATTAGTCAATGAAAATAGCATTAAATGTTAAAAAATACAGAGGAAATAATCATTTTAAAAAGCTGTATAATACCTACAGACGTTTCACTACATTCACTTTTTCTGTGTTAATCTCTCTGTTGTTCACTGTTGCTCTTAAAAGACACTCCCAAGTGTTCTGGTGTCAGGAGGGTATTTGGCTTCACCTCCCTAGGACTGTTTAAAGGCCTAAACAGCAGACTGAGATGATGGCAGGCTTGAGCCTGGCCTTGAAAAGCATGAAAAGTAGGCATTTTTGATCCAATTACTGTTAGTTGGAAGATCTGGGCCATGGTGTGCAGGAGAGAATAAAGCAAGGAAAGAAGGAGAGGTGAGTATTGATTAAGAAGCGCATTGCAATGCTGGCAAGAGAGAGAAAGTCCCAGAAAGGTCAAGAACAGAATCAATTTGGCTAGAGCTAAGAACAAAAATGCAGGGTAATCTGCTATAACATGTTAGTTGTGTTCCAGCGCAACATTGTGTTATAGAAAATTGCGCTATATAAATAATTGGGGCTATGGGAAAAGCAGGGTTGGGGCAGATCACCAAAAAAGTGTAACACAAAGGATATCATCACTGTTAGCAGCGGTAAAGACGGATTGGTCTGACTGTGACAGCAGCTTCACAGCTCCTTCTCGGATTGACACAACTGTCCTCACTATTTCCAAAAAGTGCAGGACAATTACCCAGGTGTCCCAGTCAAGACTTATCCCTCAGTCAGCAACACAATGACAGATTGTCTGGTCATTATCACACTGTTGCTTGTGGGAGAGTGTTGTGTGAAAATTAGCTGCTGTATTTTCTACAATGACTGCATTTCAAAAATACTTCAGTGGCTGTCAAACTCTTTGTAACATCCTGAGGTTGTGAAAGGTGTAAGCCTTAAGAAGCAAGAAGATCTAGGTTTAAGTCCTGCCTCAGAACTCAATGGCCAGGGAAGGTGTGTTCACAATGTGGCTAAAAAGATTGAGTATCAATCAGTAAATTCTTCCAACACTTCCAGTAGCACACTGTAAGATTGGGACAGATTCCTGGTCAGCCATGTAACTAAAAGAACATTGGAGACTCTACCAGCACTATCCATAGTTCCAGGCTGCAACATATACGTATGTGTATGTTGCCGTAGCAACTCAGACTCCTTCAACAATCTTATCACCTCACCACAAGGGTGTTGAGGGATATGGAGCAAAGGTGGGAAAATCAAGTTGAAACATAAGTCAACCACGATCTGACTAATTACTTAAACAGGCTACTGGAGCCTCTTGTTGTACCCAGGCCCTGTGCCTCCCAGAGTTTCCTTTCAAGGTAGGTTAAATATATTGTTTTTCACTCTCCTCTGCACCCTACTTTTCCTGATAACAGACCTGCTGGCTTCTTACTTGTCAGTTTTAATGAAGGCTGACAGGGAGAATTTCTCTGGGACTGTCAGAATCACAGCATTGTACAAGTACACTGTAGGTATCATTTAGCAAAGGGCTCTTGACAGCAAGATGCCTACTCATTGGAATTGCGTTATAGCCAACACAAATTCGCGTTTTAGCAATAGCGTTCCCCTATTCATCAATCGCATTATAGCCAACTCGCGTTGCCAGAATATGCGTTATAGCAGAACCCCCTGTAGTGCTAATACATTGCTTATTGCAGTCGGGGTACCAATTAATTTGAAAGAGGTACAAGAACAAATTTGCAAGGAAACTGTAAACAAGTGCAAATGTTATAGAACAGTTATTATGGGGTATTTTAAATATTTAAATATATTTTGGATAATTGTGGTGTAAGGGGCAGGGAGGGACAAGAGTTATTAAAGTGTGTTCACGTGAATTTTCTACAGCAGTGCATTTGCAACCCAGTGATAAAAGAGGTGGGTCTTGGAAATGAGGTGAGCCAACTGGATGAAATGTTAGGAGAGGGAAATGTTTCGGGTCATTGTATCATGAGGTTTTAGGTTGGATATGCAAAAGGACAGCATGTATTCCAGCGTAAGAATAGTTAATTGAGGGAAAAGTCAACTTCGGTAAGAATGGATCGAGAAAGTGGATTCAAAACTTAGCAGGCAAAATTGTAACTGAACAATGGGCTGCTTTTAAAGAAGTGATCATCCAAGTGCAGTCGAGGTATATTCCCATGAAAACGAAAGAGAGGACAAACAAATTCAGAGCTCCCTGTTTGATCAAGGAGATAATGATTAAGATGAAAATTTGTGCTTCTGATTAAAGTTAGTTGAAAAATGGGTTGAATGTAGAAGATTCAGAAGGGAATTTTAAAAATAAGTGACAGAAATAAAGTGGAGTATGAGCAGAGACGAGCAGCTAACTTAAAACGAAATCTGAAAGTCCTTTGTAGGCCTATAAACATTAATATGGTTACAGGAAATTAGGGACTATGGAGGCAGGTATAAAGCTGATGTTTTAAACTAATATTTTGCATCTGTCTTTACTAAAGAAGAATATGCTGATCAGGTTATGGTGAAAGAGAAGGCAGTTGAGACACTTGAAGTGTTTCAGTTGATAAGGAGATGGTATTGAATTCACTGTCTGAACTTAAATTCAATAAGGCAGCAAAACCAGACGAGATGCACTCAAGGGCATTAAAGGAAGTGAGGGTAGAAATTGTGGAGAGACTGGCCATCATTTTTCTATCTTCTTTAGATTCATGGGCTGTTACCAAACAACTGAAGAATTGTGAATGTTACAGCCTAATTCAGGAAAGGAAATAAAGAATAAATCCAATAACTACAGGTCAGTCAGTTAATCTTGGTGGTGGGAAAGCTATTAGAAACTATAATACAGGACAAAAATTAACAAGACACTGGGGCAATTTAGGGTGAATTAAGGCAGCATGGCTTTGTTAAGGGCAAATTTGCATTTGAGGAGCTCCAACATACCACCAGTACAGCAGCCAGCAGCATTTCCTTCCATTTATTACAACTCTGAAAGAATCCCATCACCAAGTCATCCTTTATTTACATGTGGAGAGTCCTTGACATTGATCCGGCTCCCTCAGAGCCAGCTCTCAGAGTGAATAGGATGTCTGACGCCCATGTTTATATCTGTCAGCCAGGGCTCCCTGATTGGACCGGATTAACAAGCCCAGAATGAAAACTCATGTTCTGTGTGGTCCAGCTGGCTGACCTCGTTACATTCACTACATTCCTCCCTCTCGGAGTCCGAGGACATAGGCCGGTATTTTTTTTGCTCCTCCTGAGCTGTTTTAACACTGGCTCAAGGTTGCTCGAACTTTGCCTCTGATATGGGAGGTGTGTAACACATACTAGCTTGACTCTTGTGCCCGGAACATCTCTGAAGAAATTCGTTCTCTTCAGGTGGTAAAGGCATCAAGACAGTGACATCTGCTGTGTCCATCTACGTTCCGAGGTATCTTCAATGCTTGACAGAGAGGGAGAACCCACACATTCCAGAACAATTGGAAGCCTATGAGTTCTCTTACTCAGTTTCGGTCTAAGTGGGACTCTTTTACTGTCTTGAGTCCATTTACTGGCGGCAACCATCATCGCTTGCCAGCCAGGATCCTGAAGAAAATGTTAATTGTTTGGCTAAGGCTTGGCTTTGTTTTGGGGTTTTGCTGTGGGCTATCCTCGGGTCCCTCTGTTCAGGATATGTCCTGAGTGAGACTGTGCAATTGCCTTCACTCAAGTGGTGTTCCTCAAGTTCAGTTGGATTAGCTAGAGTGTCCACTTCCATCGGAATACCCTGCAACTCATACGCTCCACTTGCTGCGTTTTCCAACGATAAAGCCAGTTGTAGTGCCTATTCAAAGTTCAGGTGGGCTTCAGCTAGTAGGCGCTTTGGCATGGTTACATCATTAAACTCGCATGCCAAGCAGTCTGTCAGCGTCTCATTAAGGGTTAAACCAAAGTTATATGTCTCTACAAGTCACCTTAACCTAGTCAAAAATCCTGAGACAGATTCCGCTGGATCTCGAATTGCTGAGTACAACCGATAGCATCTCCGAATTAGTGGAGGCTCGGGTCATAATATTCCTTAACTAAATCTGTCAGCTCTCGAAGGGTTTTAGTATCTGGTGCCTCAGGGAAAGTTAGGTTCATTATAACCGAAAAAAAAACTACAGGTCCACAGGCTGTCAGGAGAATTACTTGTTATTTTTCATCTGCCCCAATATCATTTGCTAGGAAAAAATTAATGCATTATTTCCACATACTGGGCCCAGTCTTTGACAGCAGGATCGAACGAGTCAAGCTTCCCAAATACTGCATGATGCCAGAAATGGTTCCCCCAGCTCAAAGATGAATGTTGCAAGTGAATTTCTTCAGGAGTATGCTTTTCTCTCATCGGCACTGAAATAACTTCCCAGAGGCCAGTATCCCATCACCAAGTCACCCTTTATTTACACGTAGAGTGTCTTTGACACTGATCCAGCTCCATCACAGCCAGCTCTCAGAGTGAACAGGATGTCTGACACACCTGTTTATATCTGTCAACCAGGGCTCCCTGACTGGATCAGATTAACAGTCCATATTTTATATATTCTCTCTATATATACTCATTTTCTATGAGGTCTACTTGGCTGACCTCATTATAATCACAACACAACTTTAAAATAGAGGGTGATGTTCTCTTTAAGAGACCAGGCTGGCTGCACTGGTTATCACTACATGTTGCGTGACTCTCCTGCCAGGAGCTCAGGGAGCCAGCAGCATGGATCCCGTTTGGACTAAGATTACAATCAAATAAATGAGGAAGTTGCTCCAAGTTTGCAGGTTGGGTGCCTCAACAGCAATGCACATGGGCAGCTCACAAATTGTGATTCCATGGCCCAAGAACAGGCAGTATTGATCGTTAAATCCTTCTGTCTTTTTTAAAAGAACAAGTTTATTTTTAATAGGTAGTGTATGGTTCAAGATGACAACCAGAAAGCTGTTTCAAAATTGACTTTGAGCAGTTTGATTTTGGCAGCCATTGTTAGCTGTTGGTTTTCATTTGCAATTATTGTTTATGATTAATTTTCATTTCTGTTGCAATTTGCTGATTGGCGCTTTCTGTACCTGTTTGGTTGGGATTTTCTTTGTTAACACATTTGAAATGTTGAAGCAATCAGTTGCAATTATGTGTCCTGAATATGACCCAGGATTTATACACCATAAAATAGTTCTTTGCTCCATCTACAAATAGATTACTTCAGTAATATTTTTCTTTTGCAATGCCATTTAAGATTGGATTTTCTGGCCACAAACAGATGAATATAATTAACTCCTTCAACATATTCATTCACTTACTGCTTTAATTGGAAGAAAATGTTGACAGAAGTAACTAAAACAAATCTCTTACTGGTTTCTCAGAAGCAAGAAGTGCAGCATTTGCTTTGAGCCTACTCATATATCGACAAGGTTTTTTGAGATGCTGTAACGGGAATGAATGTATACTGTCAGTGAGGCAGTGGTCTATCTTCTATATCATTTTGATTAAGCAGTGGTCAGAATTTCACAACACTTTGTGGTTTTGCAAGATTGCAGTCTTGTTCCATCTTATTTGATATCACAGTTACAAATTTGTAACGCTCAGACAGTGATCCTAGTCTCCTTGTTCCTCACTCATGTTGGGGACAAGTTTGTGTGGTTTCCCATTCCTAAAAGTAAAGCTTTATTTTGCAGCTGGCTGACTATTTGAAACCATAGGAAATTATGAGGGACACACTCAGTTGGGTTTCTAAGATTATGTAATATTACTCTGAGTACCCCTCAATCATTCTTTATTGTACCTTTCTCATTTCATAAAGAATTACATTGATCTTACTCCTTAGGTTTAGGAATTGACTATATCCCTTGGAAGGACTCTAGTTGTTGATTATACCATTAAATTTCTGTCCGATTTCAGAGAGAGGATCTAGATAATGTGTGAGAACAGTTACCTGGTATATATTGAAGCCTATTACGTTTCCAAGGTCAAATCAAGATACTGTTTGATGTATTTCCATTGACATTTGGCATGGGCAGTTTGCTTCCAAAATTCAATGGCTTTGCTCCTATTTTTCATCCAGATTTCCAGCACGGTGAGATTATACCCACAAGAATCTACATGCATCCGAAGTTCTGTCAAACTTCAATTTTCCTCCGCTCACAGTTCTATCAGCTCTCCCAGTGATGTCAGACAGAATCTCCCCTAACACTGCAAAATCCCAATAATCCACTGCAGTGCTGCTAAATTTCAGGATGTCCCAACGATAGGAGAGGTAATCACCACTTCACATCCCAATGTCTGACGTTGGAATGGACCAGGTGCTGGGACCCAATCAATGTCGAGCACTGGGATGCCACCAGCAGAGGTCACTGTCCCGGGCGGATACCAGGCAGGAAAATTGGTTGGGCTCTTGGTCCCCTTGCGATATTGAGACCAAGTTGTTGGCAGGCTGGGGGCAGAGCTTGTAACTAGAGCGCAAGCTGAAGAAGGGATGGAGCTTGGAGGCTGGGAGAAAAAGGAGGAGAAGTTCATTTTGGAAGTGAGGAGCAGGAGCAGGAGTAGGAGTAGAAGTGCAGGGCTGGTGAGCCACAGCATTGAGTAGCGAAAACCATGAATAGGGCAAACAGAAGCTTCTGCCGATTGCTAGAGAACAGAGAACTAGAATTGGAGTGGATATGCAGCTGCTGGAGCTGCTGGTGCCAACTGCCTGGACAGCACTCCTGAGTTTAAGAGGCTACAAGGAGAGAGGCTCCCTTTCGTTTTGGGGTAGTGTACACAATCTGATTCACGTGGCCATGGGAAATTTGCTGTACAACTTGCTATTGACTGAACTCTGTTCCACATCTGATTAAAGATAAGGAATGAAGCCTTGTTGAGTTTGGTTGGCTCGCCGAGCTGGTTTGTTGTTTTGCAGACGTTTCGTTACCATGTTGGGTAACATCCTCAGTGCAGCCTCCGATGAAGCGTCAGTGTGTTTTCCTGCCTGATTTTTAAACTCTGGGGTCCGTTGAGATAGATTGCCTCACTTCTGGTTTTCCTTCATAGTGGAATGTATATGGGGTCGAGTTCAATATGTTTATTAATAGCATGCTTCATGGAGTGCCAGGCTTCTAGGAATTCTCGTGCCTGGCTCTGCCTAGCTTGTCCCAGGATTTTGATGTTGTCCCAGTCGAAGCGGTGGTTCTGCTTGTCAATGTGGATTGAGATGAGTGAGTATTGGTCGTGTCTTTTTGTAGCCAGTTGGTGTTCATGTACTCTCGTTGTTAGTTTCCTTCCTGTTTGTCCGATATAGTGTTTCTCGCAGTCTCTGCAGGGGATCTTGTAGATGACATTGGTCCTGTCCATGGCGCAGAGTGGGTCTTTAGTTTGGGTGAGCAGTTGTCGTAGGGTTGTCGTGGGCTTGTGTGCCACTCTGATGCCCAGCGGTCGTAGTGAAGCCTCTTTCTAGATTTGGGACATCAGCCATGAAGGTCCATTGTCAATAGTTTGTTTCCCTGAGTTAAGCTCTGCCATTAATGTTTATAAAGTTTTGATGTCTATTGGAATATAGGGACCCTGTTGTATAACCTCCATGTAGTCTATATTGCAGGAATCTCAGGGAACATCAAGTTCTGCCAAAGCCAAAGATTATCTTCCGGAGCTAAAAAACAGTCTTATCCAGTGTAACTGAACTCCAGTCATCTATACCCTTTTGCTCCAGATCTTCGTCTTTAAAAGTGTCAGTGTTAAAATTAATTATTATGTAAGGGGATAGATCACTACAAGGCCATTCATTTGTTGTGTTTGTAAAATTTTGGTGCAGTTGTGGAATTCAATCCTTAATCCACCAGTAAAAATCTCAGCAATACCATTTAATAAAATTGGATTCTGATTTATTCAGCAAATCAGCAGATTACCTCCAACCTGAAATAAGCACCTCTAACTGTTATAGAACCGTGTGTCTTACAGGTCATCATCAGTACTGTGCTATAGCTTCTGGTTGCACAGTAAAGATGAAAATTTGTTCACAATTCACCAATGTTTACTTTAATTTGGTGACATTGATTGGTGCTCTGCAGCACTGAATAAAATAACCTCATCCAATCACTGAGAAGGATTGTGGACGTAAGTGTATGTCCTCAGTTGCAGTAAGAGGACATTATGTTTTGCCTTCGTTTAAAATAGCTTCTCTATCACACGTTGCAAATCAACAACATCTATTCAGACTGATGATGTTAGCAATTTGCTCAACTTGATTAGTGATGGAGCGCTGGAGTTCTTGTGGGCTATGTTTTGGCAGAATTGTCTGTCATGATTGCCCTCCTTGTATGAAGAACAGTCTTGTTCCTATCTCCAAATATTTTATCAGAAAGAGATTATTATAAGAGAGATAGAAATGCACAGATGAATCTGCAACAGACCTTGGAAGATAATTACTTCTTATTATGCTGTATTATCTGAGGTATAAATTATTGATCCTCACACAGAGACCAGTTTCACAACTGAGAGAATTGATCTGTAATACCGTAATTGTTGTGTTTCTTGTGTTGCAGTCTGAATCTTAACTTGAATAGTATAAACTGCTATGCAATTTCTGATCCTGAGACGGATGAATATAGACATGTTGAAGCATATTTAAATACTCCTGACACTGCATGATCAAATACAGTTGTTTTTCATTTTAATTGCAATTTGGCCTTGTTTGTAATCTAAAACAGTGTTGCATAGTTCATTGGCCCAATGTATTTTGTTTTGAATCAGTATGTGTGGGTTATGCTGCTGCCTTAATATGTTACTTGATTAGAGAAATTTGAAGAACATTTGTGTTAGTTATTGGTGAGCATTCCTTCCTTCTTGTCCCAATGTAGCCTTATAGAATGAATCAGTTATAATAATAGTTTATTGTTGTATTATTTACGTTGCCAGTGCGGCCTGGCTTCTTCCAGATGTAAATTCACTCATAGCTCATTCGGGCACCATCTTTCTTAAATCTGACTGTTCTAGGGTGACATCACGAAGGAATATCCAACTTCAGGTCATAAGCAATATAACTCTTTCTCTTCTCTAGTTCTACCTCCTCCCTGAGCTACACTTCTTAAACAATTTCTCCTGTCCACAGCACAAAGCCACTATTAACTGAAGTGAGCTCTATTTGTGTAACAGGCTGAATTTGGAAAAAAAATCATTTGCGAAGTAAAGATCAATTGACAGTGATTATTGCTGGTTTAATGTTTTGTTTACATCGCAACTCACCTCATTAATATTTAGCCTCCCATCTAACTAAACTCACCAGATAAGTTCAATGATGGGAAAACTGGACGTTGGAAACCAGAGAGAGAGTGCCGAGTGAATTCAGTTCTCCATCTGTTCCAAATGATCTCCGTGTTATACACCAGGCACCAACATGTCAGGTCACGCTTCATGGACCCGCACACATCCCATGTCCACAGATATTGGTATCTGATATGTGCCAGCCTTTAAGAGCCCTCATATGTTCCATTTACAAGATGCTTCTGTGCTTTAATGCTGCACCTCAACAACTTCCGTTGTAATAGTTCAGCAAGGACACTGTGCATTCAGGCACATCCGCCCAGCCTGTAGATGGGGCCAGGCTGCAACTCTGGACTCCATGCTTGCTATCATGGCATTCTCTTGCCCTGAGGGGCTTACCTGGATGCCCACAGCATCCCTACCATACCTCTTCCCCTAAGCCAGCGATACTAGACTCACATTTCTGCTGTCATCAGTCAAATAAGGGGGATAGCCTTAGCTCCAGCGTTCCCGGCATAGTAATTTAATGGCAGCCTCCAATACAAGTCCAGGTCAAGCTAGTCAGAGTCAGAAACCCCTCCACATAAGCAGAACTATGGGCAGCCCACTACTCGTCTTAACTCTTCTGGCCTGTTGTGGGCTGTTTTCCTCCTGGAATGAGAGAGACAGGTATTATTTGAGATGAAAGTTGGTAAAACCGCTATTATTGTTGGTGTTAGTGGGGACTGAGTGACTGCGTAGTGTAGGCAGCATGAGGAGTTAGTGGTGAAGGGGATTGGGGTAGCTGAGAGTGAGTAGGGGAAGATGTTGCAGGCAATAATGAGAGTAGTAGAGTATAAAGCCTTGATGGGACGTGGGTACAGTGGCAGAGATAGAGTCAGTACAAGGTATCGGAGAGAAGATAATGGCACTTGGCACTTAGCCTGACAGTGTGGAGAAGGACACTGACCTATTTTAACGGTTCTGAGTTTTCTCCATTTGGCTGGAACTCCATGGTTTGGTATTGTACCCTCCAGTGCTGGACCTTGCACAAGAGGAAGTCACGCCCAGCCAGCAGGCCCTCCAGCATCCTGCCCGCGAAGCAGGGCACTGATTCTCCTCTTTCGGTCATGTCCAGGGCAAACGTCAGCAATTGTAAAAGGTAGTTCCAGATTGAAAGCACTTGTCCAGGTTCGCAACGGACTTTCAAAGATGGTGCAGATGCAAGGAATGATGGTGAACTCTGTGATATCTGCAGCGCGGAGAGTTGTTCGGTGAATAGCGCATCATAGGATGGGGTAGAAATTGGACAAGAGAGATACTGTGCATTTGTGGTGGTAATTAATTATATGAATTTGGTAAAGATATTGTGAGAGAACTTGCTTAGCCTTCTGGCACCAAATCGTCCAAAAACCTCAGTTCAAACTCAGACTGAGCCAAACAAAAATCAAAAACAGAGGGTTGAATTGTATGAAGTCCAATTACCACATGACTTGCAACACACTCGCTTTAGTGTTAAAAGAAGTAATGGCATCTATTCAAGTATTCAAACCTGAGGGATATATTTTTGCAACCTATACACACAAGTACGAAACATACAAGTAAGAAAGAGTAAAGGATTAAATGATTTTTTAGAACCTGATATGGTAATAAAGAAGGTTTACCAGGCTGATTCCGGGGAATGATGGGACTGATGTATGAGGAGAGGTTGACTAGGTTGGGATTGTTTTTGCTAGACTTCAGACAAATGAGGAGGGATCTCATAGAGACTTATAAAATTCTAACAGGACTGGACAGGGTAGATGCAGGGAGGATGTTCCCAATGGTGGGTGTGTACAGAACCAAGGGTCACAGTATGAGGATTCGGAGTAGGGATGGAGATGAGGAGATATTTCTTCACCCAAAGAGCGGTGAGCCTGTGGAATTCATTACCACAGGAAGTAGTTGATTCCAAAACATTGAATGTATTCAAGAGATGACTAGATTTAGCACTTGGGGTGAATGGGATCAAAGGTTATGGGGAGAAAGCAGGATTAGGCTAATGAGTTGGAGGATCAGCCATGATCGTGAAGAATGGCGCAGCAGGCTCAAAGGGCCGAATGGCCTCCTCCTGCTCCTATTTTCTATGTTTCTATGTGAGTCAGAGTCCATTTAAGTCAATGTTCTTGCTGTTGGCTAACCTGGCAGAATATATTCGTGTAAGAGTTCAGAGGCAGGTGGATGCAGTTGAAGGCAATAACAACATGCTCTTTGAAGATGGAACTTAGTTCACTTTTCAGGTCAAATACAGGATTTATCGTGGAAGTTATGTTTCAAGAGAGGTTAGAACTAAAGCCAGGCTTTAACTGATAAAGCAAAAATACTGCAGCTGCCAAAAATATGAAATAAAAAGAGAAAATGTTTGAGAAACACAGCAGGTCTAGCAGAATTTGTTGACAAAGAAAGAGTTGATGTTTCAAATCCGATATGACTGATCTTCAGAAAATTCTGAAGAAAAGTCAAATTGGCTTGAACTGAGCCTGGAACTGCTTGTCATCTCTTCCAATAGTAAAATGCCACCTCAATAAAAGAGTTCAAAATTGTGTACTTAAAGCTGTTCAGAAAAACAGAAGTTTCAGTCAAAAGGCAGAGTTGCAAGATTGGGCAAGCCACCTGAACAAAACGGTTTCAACATGTTTTGTCAAAGCCATTGTGTGTTGGAGGAGATTACTTCAGCCATAATAGTTGTTCAGAACTGACTAGAGTAGGTGCAGTTACTATTGCTTCTTTATATAGGCCTTACTGTCATATCCATACAAAAGGGAAGGGTGGAATTCTAAAGGGATGAGTTAGCTTTTGTCCTGCTAGTTGCTGGAAGTTTCTAGAAGAAGCCAATTGGCCCATTCACTGATCAGTAGTGGCGATTTTAAATCCAACAAGTGACCATATCAAAACTTAAACAAGGAACTATAATTTGCTTAACAAAAAAAAATCAAATTTAGGAACTCGCCTCATGGGCACGGCAATTTGATACTTTCCAACTTTGACTTGGAATAAATTTTAACTTGTGCAGATAGCATCGCAATATTTAAATATATTCCTAAATTGTTTCCATGAAGCCAACAGAAATGTAAATAAAAATTCTAGAATGTGATACCAATGCTTGGTAAATACTTGCAGAGATAGTACGAACTGCTGATGCTTCCTGAAGAAGGATCTAGACCCGAAACGTCAGCTTTCCTGCTCCTCTGATGCTGCTTGGCCTGCTGTGCTCATTCAGCTCTACACCTTGTTGTCTCTTGGTAAATACTGTCAGGTTTTCAGAAGTTCATTGAAAAAGTGAGAAGAAAATTTGCGTTGTATTAACTATGACAATCAACCGACTGCTTTTGTCATTTAGCTGCGGATAGTAATCTCACCACAACCTAAGTACGTTTTGTTATGATCTCAGCTGATGGTAATACAAGCTAATTTCAGAATAAAACCTGACTTGATAAGCCATAAGTTTTATTTTTGCAATTTTTTTTTCACCTTGTTGGTTAGTCACTGAACATGTGCACAAGAGACTGTCAATGAACTTTTGACAAAAGGTATTTAAAAGTTTATTTCATGAAAGCAACAATAGATGAACAATATTACACAAGCAAGGAGTATTTGAAACTGCTTATTACAAATATCAAAAATAAAGATTGAACCCTTTTACCTTCAACAAGTGAAAGTAATGAATGTAGAGAGCTATGGAGATAGGGCTGGAGAATGGGACTACCTTAGTAGCGCTTTTAGGAGTCCTAATAGACATGATGGGTCAAATGGCCCCCTTCTGTACAGAAAAATTCTATGGTTCTATAACAACCCTACAGATAGTCAAGCCTCCATGATGGTTTACCTAGCTACCTCTTTAAAGTTCATTGTTCAGTCGGAACAGCTGTATGAGCTTTCTTCTTACTGACTTCTGAGCACTTTCAGAGCAAGCAAGGAGATACCACCACTTGAAAGTTCCACTCCATGCCACTCACTGTTCTGACATGGAAATGTATTGCCATTCCTTTACAGCTTCTAGGACAAAATATTGGAATTCCCTCCTTGACAGCACCATGGATATTATCTGCACCAAATGGACTGCAGCAGTTCAAGAAGGTAGCTCACCACATGTTCTGAAAGGCAATTAAGGATAAGCAATTAATGTCAGGGAAGCCTGCATCTGAAGGATTGAGCAAAAATCCCTATCATTTAAAATACTGGACCAAAACCCTGGACTTCTCAAAGAGCTTTTAAAAAGTTTAAAAAAGAAAGGCAACTAGGCTCTGCTCTGGGAAAATTACACAGGCACGGAGATAGCATTCAGCCCGAAAATCCAATTCAGACATCCACTCTAAAAGAACAATCAGCCAGGCCTAAACCCCACCCAACCCCCAGACAGAATGGGACCTCCGCAGATACCAGACATTCAACTTCAATCAATATTCATGCACAGAGCTACCAGACATTCCACTTAATCAAAAGACATTTTCACCTACTCTTACATATCAGGAATTCAATTGCCTCAAAGCAGTAACACAATGGCAAGATGATAAGAGACCCACAAATAAATAATTGCAGGGCCTAACTTCACCTGGGAGAGCTATCTCCCCAAGAGCTATCTGCACAGATACCTCCGGAAGAGGGATCCATCTGAAGAAGGGTCTAGGCCCAAAACGTCAGCCTTCATGCTCCTCTGATGCTGCTTGGCCTGCTGCGTTCATCCAGCTCTACACCTTGTTATCCAGGAGAGCAATTTTCCCCGGGAGCTATCCCCACAGCTTCCACCAAGAGATGGATCCGAAAGAGCTACAGCCCAAGAACTGTCTGCAAAGCCATCTCTGGAAGATCCTGACGGCAACTCCAAAATCTACCGACACAGGCCTGTTCCGTACTGAGGGAACCAATGGCAACCGACCACGACCAGCAGACCAGGCAACCAACAACCTCTGAAAACCACCGACCAACTGACAAGGCCTCAGATACATCCTGAGGTGAAAACTGGCTCACAAAACCACCACAAGTAAGGAAAACCAAGTACTCACCGGATAAATCCAAAACGTGTCCTTCCGCATTAGCGGACTCAACCCAGACTGAAGGCCTATACCGTCCAAAGTCTTTATTGAGGCATCGGGTACGGCAAGCGGGAATTGCCAGCTGTACTTCAAAATTATGTTTTTCCCCAGTGGTGAGCTTATATTCTCGAGACCCCAGAGTTTCCAACCTAGCTAGCAGGAAGGGGAAGGTGGGTGGTGGCAGCGCAGGGAACCCCAGGGGTAGGAAGTTTCTGTGATTAAAACTACTGTTTAGCTTCTAATAGTTCTTAACCTGTGTTTAATTTTATACTGTATTTAAGTACTGTCCTCTGTGTAATTGATAGTGTCAATTTCACTGTTTTGTATTTGTTTTTTTTTCTTGTAATATACTCATCTTTTGTTTTTAATAAATGCAGAGATGCTTTTGCCCTGAAACACCTGTCTCCTACCTTCTTCATTTTACATTTCTAAATAAGTCTAGTGTCAGAACCAGGGATCTGGGGGTGATTCGAACCACCTTAAAATCAGCAGATTACTGATTGCAAATCAGACCCCTACACATCCTCTGAATTAATAAAACTAATAAAAATTAATAAAAAAAACCCATGGGTTTCCAACCCATCAGCTTCCAGGAATTGCCTGGCAAGTCTTCTTACTGACCTAGCACTTTATTTTCCTCTGTCCAGTATTCATGTACATAAAGTCACTAATTTTCAGGATGCTTTTCTCTTAAGTTACTCAGAGTTTGATTCCCAGCTGTATCTGTTTAGGGATTGCTAAAATTGCAGCAACTAATCACTTTGACTGGACCTGCATGTTACCTGACCTTCTGGATGATTGTGTCTTTCTGTGATACTGGAATCTAGGCAATGGCATTTTGTTTTTCTCCCTTCTACCTTTGTTACTACAACACTGATCTATTCAACTCTAGGCTTCTGAAAGCTCATTGAAATGCATATAAACAAACCTCCAGATAACCCTGCATAACTCAAGATCTCAAAAATGAAACCAAATGATGTCCTCTTCTTAACATATACAATATCGAAATATGAATCAAACTTGATGCTTTGCAAAGTTCTTCATATTTAGAGCTCAAGTTTCAACTAGTAGTAAGAATGTATCATGAACTTTCATCACAATTTAGATATGCTTCATGATGCATTCAGGAATACATCGTTGTTGTCTTTCAGACAAGGTATTAAACTCACTTGAAGAAAGGTTGTAAATTTCCCAATTCCTTGCCTAATATTTATTCCTTGCCCAACAACAGCAGAAGTATTTTCTAATCAACCTCAACAGAGGTTGGACTTGAATTCAGACCTCCTAGTTCACAGGTAGAGACACCACCACTGTGCCTTAAGACCCACACCCCCCCACCCCAAACATGACCAGAATAGGTTTAACTAGTCATTGATTTCATTTGCAGTTTGTAAATCGCCTGTTATGTCTTTTACATGGCAACAGCACCTACACTTCAAAAGTAATTTGTTTGTTGTGAAATGTTTTGCAGTGTCCTTGGCATATGAACAATGCTCTTTAAATGCAAGTTCTTCAGAGCAAACTAATATTTGCACACTTTTGGAGAGAGTACAGGATCCGTTTTGAAATCATGTGAATGACATTAATCATATTGATGGATTCTCAATTCAGTGCCTGCAATTCTAATATTATATTCCTGTATGGCAAAGAATGCTATTCTAAACAATTCCCTTCACCCCCGCTCAGACTTTGTTCTGTAACCATAATAAAGAACCACTTTTAATTGATAATTTTCTGGAATATTGAGATGACAGATTTAACTACAGGACAAAGATGGAAAAGATGTCAGTTCGTGAACGTTATAGCCTTGATGGCTCGAAAGCATGACAGCAGCATATTTAAATAAGATTTATAATTTATTTGAGCATGTCTTGATTAATTATATGCCATGACTTTATTAGATTAGTTTTTTATATCATGGCATACACAATTTATCAAGAGCAGTAGCTATTCACAGTGGAAGTCTGCTCATAAAACAAAGAGAAATTATCATTTTTTTAGACTAGAAACTCATAAATATTGTCTATTTAAGCCTCTTGAACTGCATTTTGTGATCCAGGTGACAGCATTGCTGCCTCACAGCGCCAGACACCCGGGTTCGATTCCACCCTCGGGTGACTGTATGGAGTTTGCACATTCTCCCCATGTCTGTGTGGGTTTCCTCTGGGTGCTCCAGTTTCCTCCCACAATCCAAAGATGTGCCGGCTAGATGGATTGGCCATGAAAAATTGACCATAGTGTTCAGGGATGTATAGATTAAGTAGGTCATAGTGGTATTGGTCTGTGGGAGATACTCTCAGGGTCAGTGTGGACTTGTTGGGCTGAAGGGCCTGTTTCCACACTGTAGGGATTCTATGATTCTATGATTTGTTAAGTGCCTATGAGAGTATATTTCAGTGAATTTTGATGTAATTTGGAAATCAAATCCGAGGAGAAAATGTTCGTCGCTTGAGTATGATTTTGCTGTTATACACAGAATTAAAACTGTAGTAAGGACTGTATTTGAGAACTGATATTTGCAGTGTGCCAATATCCATTCAGTTGAGAAAGGCACTGTACAATATCTGGTAGTGTCTTCTCTTTTATATGAGAGCAGCACTAACACAAGTGGGGCCGAGACTGCTGCTTGCCGGAATACTCAGCTTGCACTGATATCACGTGGCACTGCCAAAGAGGAGCCACACTTGGCAAGACATAACTACTGCTGACTGCTTGTACTGACATTAAATATGGGCACTACACAAATGGTGTGTCAAAGAAAAAGAAAGAGTTCCATGCTTCAAAAATTTGGCACAGGTGACCTTAGAGCACATAGACAAGAGGGGAGATGTCATGTTTCCTGATGTGCTTCATGGTTTTCTATATATTAGTCTATGTAATGTAGATAACAGAGTCAGGTTCATTTTAGTTAGATATCTGGAAGTTTATTAACAACCAATTACATATTATATCATAACGTCTCAGACACACATGTTCAGTCTGGGTGCTATTTTTACTTAGCTTACTATTACATTATCTATATAGCTTACTGACTGACTAATGAATGGGCACACGCTTGACTGTCAGTTAAATATATAGAGAGATAAGGTGAAGGCCTTTTGGACTAGAGTGTCACCATGTTGTGATGTCATCTAGCTACCTTAAAGACATTGTGACTTTCTGAGAACTGTGCAATAATTTATATCCTACTTGCCCATTGAAAAATAGGAAACCTATTCAGATAAATATGTACAAAGATATATAGCAATATGTTATATTTACACATTAAGATAATGCTTTATTAGACATACAATATGACTGGATCTAGTCCTTATAGAATATCATGACTTGGCTATGTAACTTCAAACTGTAATGAACCATTTGTTATTGTGAATGGATGACTGGTTACTGTCTGCTATGATACTTTTAGTATCAGAGTCATTACTTTCAGTGAAGGAGGGTTAGTCATGTACAATTCAGATGTGTCATCTGTTTTGTTGGAGGATTTGACCATTTAAGGCTCTTGAGTAGATTTGTAGCTCGGGTTGTGGATGCTGTGGTTGGTTGGCTCGCCGAACTGGTTTGTTAGTTCACAGGCATTTCATTACCCTGCTGGGTAACATCATCAGTGCAGCCTCCGATCAAGCGCTATTGTGTTTTCCTGCTTGTTATTTAAACTCTTGTGTCCGTTGGAATTGATTACCTCATTTCTGGTTTTCCTTTGCAGTGGTGTATATATCGGGTCCAATTCTACCTGTTTGTTGATGGTCTTCTTGGTGGAGAACCAAGCCTCTAGAAATTCCCATGCTTGTCTCTGTTTGGCCTGTCCTAGGATCCTGATGTTGTCCCAATCGAACTGGTGGTTCTCCTTATCCATGTGAATGGAGACAATGGTCATGTCTTTTTGTCGCTAGTTGGTGTTCATGTATTCTTGTGGCCAGTTTCCTTCCTGTCAGTCCAATGTAATGTTTGTTGCAGTCTTTGCATGGGATCTTGTATATCACTGTCCATAGTGGGTAAGGGATCTTTGGTTCGAGTTAACAGTTGGCGTAGGATTGACATAGGTTTGTGTGCCACTCTGATGCCCAATGGTCGTAGGAGTCTTGTGGTCAGTTCAGATATGTTCTTGATGTATGGTAATGTGATGAGTGTGTCAGGGCGTACTGTATCTTCCTGTTGTTGTTTGTGTGTTAGGCATCATCAGACCCAGCTGTTCGGGTATCTGTTGTCCTTAAATACTTGGTGGAGGTATTCATCTTCGTTTTGATGTAGTTCCGGGTTGCTGCAGTGTGTTGTCGCTCGTTTAAATAGTGTTCTTACGCAACTCCGTTTGTAAATGTTGGGGTGGTTACTTTTGAAATTCAGGACTTGATCCATGTGTGTGGCCTTTCTGGGTACCTTTGTCAGAAATTCCCCGTTGGCCCTGCGTTCTACTATGACGTCCAGGAATGGGAGCTGTTCGTTCTTTTCTTCTTCCCTGTTGAATTTGATTTGACATAAGAATAGACGAGGACGAGATCACGGTGTCCTTTGACGTTACCGTCCTATTCACGTCGATGGACATACCACTGACAAGAGAAACTCTAGCAGCACTCCTAAAAGAACAAGACCTGAGTGACACCATCTCCACAGACAATATGCTGAAGTTCTTGGACCTATGCCTCATGACCCACTTTACCTTTAATGGCAAGATCTGTGAACAAATCAATGGGACACCCATGGGGTCACCTATCACTGGACTAATAGCAGAAGCGGTGATGCAGAGACTTGAAAGCATGGCCCTTCTGCAGATCCAACCAAAACTATGGATCCAATACGTGGACAACACTTTCGTCATCATCAAACGGACTAAACTAGAGGAGGCACACCAACTTATAAACAACACTCTCACCGGCATCAAATTCACCAGGGAAGAAGAAAAGAACGAACAGCTCCCATTCCTAGACGTTATGGTAGAATGCAGGGCCAACGGGGAATTCCTGATGAAGGTACATAGAAAGGTCACACACGCTGATTAAGTCCTGAATTTCAGCAGTAACCACCCCAACACCCACAAATGGAGTTGCGTAAAAACACTATTTAAACAAGCGACAACACACTGCAGCAACCGGAACTACGCCAAAACGAAGATTAATACCTCTACCAAGTATTTAAGGACAACGGATACCCGAACAGCTGGGTCCGACAATGCCTATTACACAAACAACAGGAAGATGCAGTACGCCCTGACACACTCATCACATTATCATACATCAAGAACATATCTGAACTGACCACAAGACTCCTACGACCATTGGGCATCCGAGTGGCACACAAACCTACATCAACCCTACGCCAACTGCTAACTCTAACCACAGACCCTTTACCCACTACGGACAGAACTAGCGTTATATACAAGATTCCATGCAAAGACTGCAACAAACATTACATTGGACAGACAGGAAGGAAACTGGCCACAAGAATACATGAACACCATCTAGCAACAAAAAGACATGACCAATACTCACTCGTCTCCATTCATATGGATAAGGAGAACCACCAGTTCCGTTGGGACAACATCAGGATCCTAGGACAGGCCAAACAGAGACATGCATGGGAATTTCTAGAGGCTTCGTTCGCCACCAAGAAGGCCATCAATAAACGCGTAGAATTAGACCCTATATGTATACACCACTGCGAAGAAAAACTGGAAATGAGGTAACCCATTCCAATGGACCCCAGAGTTTAAATACCAGGCAGGAAAATACAACAGCGCTACATCAGAGGCTGCACTGATGATGTTACCCAGCAGGGTACTGAAATGTCTGTGAACTAACGAACCAGTTCGGGGAGCCAGCAAACCACACATTTGACCATTATTTGTGACAAAATTGTATGACCTTGGCTGTACACAATGTCATAGTATCCTTCTACAGGCAAATTTATTCATACAAATTTTGGTGCTTTGTCTTGGTTCAAGTTTGAATAGCTGTTAGTATGCTCATTGATCCTGATATTGTACTATTTTCTTCCTTCTTTCTAACACCACTTCACATACATGTGAATGGGTAGGAAGAGTGTGTGATTAAAGGATGATTTAGATCTGTCGTCCAAATATGAGAGCTGTTAGTGAGGGTAAAACATTGCCTTGAGGAGCAGCACATAGATTTAACACGGCTATCCAGAAATCTTGGCCAGTAGCATTACATTTAATGATCATGGACTTCATCATTACCTACATGTCTTGGAAGGGAGTGTTAGTGTACCATGGGATTGTTGACAGAACATCAAACATTCTAAATATGGCAGTTAATGCATCAACATCTGTTGCACTCGTTTTTTTGATTTGTCCCACAAAAAGGAATTTGGTAAACTAGTCAGTCACCAAGGGTAGTCATATCCTGGGACATGTAAAACATTAGTTGCAATTTTGCACTACAACACAGAAGGAATTTTATGTAGAATGGGAAATTCCCATGAGTGTTGATGTTGATGGATTGACATGTTTTCACATAATGTGTCCAGTTAAGCGATGTCCTTATTGGTGCTGAGCCAATAGATGAAATCTTCTGTTCCCAAGTGATTTATGTGTATATGATCAAGCATATCGTGACATACAGCTTGTAGAATAACTTGTTTGCCTTTGAAAATTACATTCCAAGACAGTCCTAAATAGTCTTAGCATGACCAGAAGAAATGTGCTTGCTCAGGGACTGTCGAATATGATCGAACTATCCACTGAGGATGATCTTCTTGAGCTGTCAGAGCTGGATATCTTCAGATGTAGCTTGCTAAATCTACTTAGTTATGATCAGACGAATGAGATTGATGTAAGACCACCTGTAAACCTGGATGCAATAATATCCACTTGTAAACCTCAGGGATTATTTGTGTTCTTAGCTGTATTTGGAAGTCTGCTAAGAGCATCAGAAATGTGAGCCTGGTTTATATTGTCCTTCAAGATCATAACTTAGGACGTGTAATTGCTGTAGCTGTGAAGGTGCACAGCAAGAAAGTTTTCAACACATAATTTACGATGGCATGTTGTTGGCAAGAACACTTGTCAAATTGTCAATAGAATCTTGGTATTCTAAAAACTGGAGGGAATATTTTGTTTTCATTGTTGGATTAGTTTCCCTGAGCTGTCATAGGGACTTTGAAACCAAATCCAATAAGTTCAACATCCTACAATAGACATAACGTCCAGACCTTTGTGGGATTCATCTATGTACAATGTGGCACGTGTGGAGGGATCATAATATTGGAAAACTGTTTTTGTGGAAGATAAATCATTTAGAGAGATTGAAAAATACACTATTGATCTTCCAGCCACATGTAAAGTGTATCTTTGCGGAATAGATCTCTAAGAGGAGATACTTGTGTCACAGAATTCAGAATGTAAGTGTAAGAAATTGAAGAAACTAAGGCATCTTTGCAACTCATCTTTGATGTGTGAGTGAGTGGGCAAAGGTCTGGCAGATGGAATACAATGTAAATAAATGTGAAGTCTTACATTTTGGTAGGCGTAATAGTAAAAAGGATTATTACTTGAATGGTAAAAAGTTGCAGCATGCTGCTATGCAGAGGGACCTGGGTGTCCTTGTGCGTGAATCACAGAAGGTAGGTCTGCAGGTACAACAAGTAATTAGGAAGGCAAATGGAATTTTGTCCTTCGTTGCTAAAGGGATTGAAATAAAAAGCAGGGAGGTTATGTTGCAGCTGTACAAGGTGCTGGTGAGGCCACACCTGGAGTACTGTGTGCAGTTTGGTCTCCTTACTTGAGACAGGATGTACTGGCACTGGAGGGGGTGCAAAGGAGGTTCACTAGGTTGATTCCGGAGTTGAGGGGGTTGGTTTATGAGGAGAGACTGAGTAGATTGGGATTATATTCATTGGAATTCAGAAGATTGAGGGGGCATCTTATAGAAACATATAAAATTATGAAGGGAATAGATAAGATAGAAGTAGAGAGGATGTTTCCACTGGCAGGTGAAGCTAGGACAAGAGGGCATAGCCTCAAGATTAGAGGGAGCAGATTTAGGACTGAACTGAGAAGGAATTTCTTCACCCAGAGGGTTGTTAATCTGTGGAATTCTTTGCCCAGTGAAGTAGTTGACGCTACTTCAGTAAACGTTTTTAAAGATAAGGTAGATTTTTTTTGAACAATAAAGGAATTAAGGGATACGGTGAGAACGTGGGTAAGTGGATCTGAGTCCATGAAAGGATCAGCCATGATCTTATTGAATGGTGGAGCAGGCTCGAAGGGCCAGACGGCCTACTCCTGCTGCTAGTTCTTGTGTTCTTGTGTTCTTGTTGGCATCTTTTGTACATCTTTTATCTTGTCAGGATCAGGTCTAATATAGTTTGAAGAACATGTTGATTTAAAGAACTTGGTTTGTCTCAGATCGTGGTGATTTGACACTTTTTGCTGTTGAAGACCGATTCTGTAGAAGGTTTGTGCCATGCGCATGTTTAGTTTTCTCGAGAACTGCAGTGTCATACAATGAGGAGGTACCCTGGTACATTCTCTATGATATGATCCATAAATTAATGCAATATATCCTGGCTAATCCAAATGGTAATGTGAGAAAACATTAACTCCCAAAAAGTCTTCTAAAAATTATCAAATGTCCACAAATATTGCTTGTTACATCAAGCTTGAAAAAAAATGTTTCATGCCTGAAAACTTGGGATTAAGTTCTTTCCGGGTAGGAAGCTTGTATGGGCATCTTTTCACTACAATGTTTAGTTGCAATGACTTTAAACATACATATAGAATGCTATCTTTCTTCAAAGCACAAGTAATAGATTTGCAGCAATCAGTGTGCTGTAATCATAGGGGTCTACAGCACAGAAAAAGATCTTTAGCTGATCAAGTACAAAACAAGCCGGTAACTATTCAAATTCCATTTTGCAGCACTTGGCCCACAGCCCTTGTATGCCTTGTATGTATTACAAGAGAACATCTAAAGGCTTTTTCAAGATGGCAGTGGTGGAGTAGACAGCTTCTGGGCTCCTACACCCAGACTTGTTCCCTTGGTCCATTTCTTCTTTTCCTTTTTGCCCCTTCTTCTTTTCTCAGTTTTTAAAAAAAGTTTTCACATACGTAGAGACCTCTTTTGGTAGGAAGGTGGTTTCAATGGGGTCTTGAGCGACTACGTCTTCTGTGGCAGTGTGGTTACAGAGTCAGCTGGCATGTGGAGCCTGGACTGGTACTCTTGCTTCAGTGGAGCATGGGCTGGTGAATCCCAGAGCGGGATTGTAGTGGCGGAGAAGGAAGAGTTGAATTCTCTTTCAGTCAACTTTCTTTTTTTTATTTTAAGTTAATGAGAATGGCACCGATGCTTAGCAATGGTATAAACTTTTCGCTGTGTTTTATATTGAATATGTGTGGCAATAAATGATTCAATTCAAATGTTTGAATTCAGTTTCAAATGCCATGAGGGTTTCTGCCTTTACCACTCTTACAGGCTGTGAGTTGCAGATTCCCAACATCCTTTCTTGGTGAAAAGAATGTTTCCTCATAATCCCGTTAAACCTCCTGCCCCTTACCTTACATCTATGCCCCCTGGTCGTTGAACCACCCACCTAAGGGAAAGGTTTCTACCTGTCTACCCTATCTGTGCCCCTCATAATTTTATACATCTCAACCATGTCCCCCCTCAGTCTCCTCTGATGTAAGGAAAACAGCCCTGGGTTTTCCAATCTTCATAACTAAAACTCTTCAGCCTAGGCAATATCCTGGTAAATCTCCTCTGCACCCCCTCCAGTGCAATCACATCTCTCCTATAATGTGAATTCCAGAACTGCACACAATACTCTAGCTATGACTGAACCAATGATGGAAGGACTATGCAGTGAAGAACTAAATGCTGAGAACATGTACCATTATCCTTTCCTCGAAATGTCAATTATTATCGAAAGTGTGACATTTTGCAGAAGTCTGACCATTGCAGTTGCTGCAGCTTAGGGTAAGCAGCGATATGAAAATTGAAACTGACAACAAAAGAAGGAACATGCAACATTAATGTGAGATGAGTGCTGTAAAGCAAGCAGAATCTGAACAGGCTTGGTACATGTGAACGTTTACTGCCTATATAACATGAAACCCACTTTGCACGCATACTAAATTTGGAAGGCAAATTGAGTGTTAAAGGCCAGTTGACACTGAAGCAAAACAAAGTAAGATTTCCTCAAAGAGTAAAGTATTCATGAAATAGTTGTCTGTGTGTCTTTTAACGTTGGAAAGGCCCCATGTATTTTTATTCTGGCTCAAAAGATTTTCTTGCAGCTGGTATCACATTGTTCATTTGAAAGTGACCATGCCCTCCTTCTGTTCAGGCTACGAAAGGCATATGACAAGAGTTTGTGAACTAAGGCCCAAGGCCTTCAATGTAGCAATCAAAGTTTCATTTGTGCTTAGTTTCTCAATTGCTGCATCCCCTTCAAAGTGATGGTCTATATTCAGCAAGGCGGATGTACCAAAGTCGATGTTTGATAACAACCTGTATGACTTATTACCAGAAAATAAATTAATGTTGGCAGCAGAACCCTCCTTCAAACAGTCACACAGCTAATAATATGGCAGGATGTGATAGAATGTGTGTAATTAAGTGAGTGGAGTGATGAGGTTACAGTTTTCCTGTTATTAAGGAGCTTTAAATTGTAAGCTGGATCACTTCTCTCATACTTTCAGGACCCAGAGCATTGACCCAGACATATTAAATCAGGACAGTGAGCTAATATTGGTGGGGTTGAGGGGAAAATGGGCCTCTTCTCAATGAGCCTCTCCTCTTCCTCCTCCTCAGTCCCTCAAGCAGAGAGAAAGCTGAGAGAATTGAAATTTCCATGACGAAGATAGCCTTCTGTAACATTGCAAATGACATGAAAGTATGACAAGTGAATATATTTAACATATACAAGATACAGGTCAGCCAAAATCTAAAGTAATGGTGGAGAATGCTCAAGCTCCCATGTTCCTAAGTTACACTGAAACTTGGCAGTGTCGAGGAGCCCATTGAGTGACCACATGATCACCTTTTGTAAAATATTTGAATATTCAGGTTATGCTTTAATTTTGTTTTTTTAAGCTCACTTCATCAATCATAGCATGACAGGAATAGTCAATTTTACTTGTCAATACAACACAACATTTTTTGGAAGGGCTTTTCTCTGAGGACTTTGCATATAGCCTAAGTTATGATCTAATTGCTTGAGAGGAGCTTTTCTTTTGAATGCATTACTTGCCCACTGACTTTGGTGACATACTGATTGGTGTTACCTTTTCTCCTGAAACTATGCATGTCCTAGTGCATTGCACCCACAGCCTTCACATCCACCCACATTGCTTGTCACAGCCTGGATTGTGTTTCTTATCCTTGGATAAAGTAAAGTGCATTGTTCTCTGGATTGCGGGAGAATCTCGGAGACAGCAACCTTCCTTTGCTTGAGTCAAAGTATCCATAGTCGGGTTTGTAAAATGGAAGTATGCTGTACCATTTCTCTTCAAGTTTATGCAATCAACAGTGAATCAGCCCTTTTTTTGATAAGGACTGCAGTGGTGAGCTATTTCCTGCTGCTGTTGACAATGATCTCCCACAAGCAGGTCCAATCCAACATGAGGGCTCTCTACTATCGTTTTAATGAGACAGACCTTTGGGATCTTCCTATGCTGACATGGCACACAGGAGGTTGCTTTAGCATCAAGTCTGGTCAATTGTCCTCTTATTTTTTACTGCAAACAGTTTGAAAAGGAAAGGCATACTTGTTGCCCTTCTTGAGAATATTTGCACTGGCTTTGATATTACAATAAGTTTCTGGTCGCTTTGGATAACGAACAGAAAGCCTTTCTGTAAATTATACTGGTTTCATGTACTTCAATGGACATGTCATAGTTCTGAGCACAACTTTTTTTTTCTATTGCTTACAGAAACATACCTTTGTTATATACTTATGGAATGCCCATCCGAGGAAGCACACCCACGTTCCCTTGGCCCTGTGTTAATGGTTTTGTTTCTAGGTGAATAGAGGCGCTCACTTGAACAATGCCAGAAAAAGTCTCCTAAGAAAGGCATCACCATAACCAGCCATCACACTTGGATCTTGGCTGAAGACTGGTCCATCCATCAATGCCCCAGTTTTGTAATGGTTGGACTGGAGGAGAAGTGGATTTTGCCTCCCACTGCAAATCAGCATTAGCAGCCCTCAGTAGTATGAACAGGTTCAGAGTGAAGTTCATTTTATTCTGCCAACAGCATATTCCCTAAACATTTTACTTAACTGCATCTTGGAGTAGCACGGTTGCTCAGTGGTTAGCACTGTTGCCTCACAGTGCCAGGGACCTGGGATCAATTCCAGCCTCGGGTGACTGTCTGCGTGGAGTTTGCACATTCTCCCTGTGTCTGCATAGGTTTTCTCCAAGTGCTCCGGTTTTCTCCCACAGTCCAAGGATGTGCAGGTTAGGTGGTTTGGCCACAGGAAATGCAGGGTTACAGGGATAGGATAGGGGGTGGGTCTGGGTGGGATGCTCTTCAGAGGGTCAGTTGTGGACTCGATTGGCTGAATGGCCTGTTTCCACACCGTAGGGATCCTATGATTCTAATTGAACTAATGTGATATTTGCCATTTCACGAAGTGTCCAATTCATCATACAGTTGTCAGAGGATTCATCTGAGTTGTGTTATAACTGACATTAGCAGTGAATTGCCAGAATCGAAGCCACTGCGTCAATCACCGTCCAGGCGACATCTCCCTCAGCAAACATTCAGAAGTTTTATGACATTGCAACAGTGGTTCCTCTGCTGACAATTCCAAAAAAAGCTTATGCAAATGTTCATCTTATTAATAAAGGTTGAAAACAAAATTGTGGAGGCATACTTCTCTCTTCATAGCACTCACTGAATATTTTTGTTGAAACCAAGAATTTGTGCAAGTTTCTACGCACGCAGAATTTATTATTGGTGCGAACCTGAAAAGCAAAGAAAATGAAAGCTGTTAGTTTAAGCCTGTGGGGAGGTGTTAATGCTATAAAATATCTGTGCTAAATGTTGCTTCAGTTCACTGCAAGAATTGCCTTTTGTAGATCAACACATTCTGTTCTTTATTTTCGCTTTAGAAGTTTATTGTCTCGCCAGTACCTAAGATATCCAAGGCCTATTAGTACAACGAGCTGAAATGTTAGTATTCAACTGCAGGGAAGATTTTCAATCAGGAAACCCTCAGCCATGAGCAACAGAAGGAGCATTTGTTCCAAGATTTTTCTTCCTGGATTTGTGTAAAAAAAAAACTCAATTTATTGGTGGCCTGGCTTATACATGACAAATACTCTCAGTCACAGAGTATTGGTGTGATGTTAAAACGATTCTCACTTACAACAGAAATAGATTTGGTCTGACATTGGCCATTGAGAATGTTGCAAAATAATTCACAATGAAAGGTGCCTTTTATACAAGTCAATTACTGTACCGATAAGTGATATTAGAAGCACCTATAAGTTTGCATGAAGCACCACTCTTGCCCATACAATCCAGCAGGTATTACCAACTGAAAATGCTGGAAATATACAATCACATCCATTAGGGCTAATAAATCAGACAGATTAATATTTTGGATGCATGTATGAAAAGTTAAATTGTCCTTTCCCTTTATAATTGCTGACAAGTCTGTCATGCATCAAGAATATTATCTATTTTCAGTGTAGCAACCTTTACGCTTTTTCTTCTCGGGCAATTATATAGTTTGCAAATCCAGAAGCACCCAATCCTAGTGCTTTGTTTAACATATAGTTATCTTCCGGGTGAAAAGCAAAGCTTAGAAAATTTTCTTAAATATGGACAAGTGAAATTGAAACCTCTGTAATAACTTTATCTGCATGAATACCAGATTTCCATGGCACTCAGTTCCCTTTGAGCTGTATCAACGGTATAAATGTAAGTGCATGTTGTGTGAATGCGCAGATCATTTGAATGAGTCAAGACTACACTTTGCCTCTTCAGTTTTGAATTGAAGACAGTTTGTCAGGATGTTTAGATGCTGGTTTAAGACGTTTTGTGGTAGTTGAATGATGTTCAATCATTTTCACAGCTGGAGCTGAGCTATGAACCTAGTCAGAATTTATGAGTGAGATTCTCCTTCCTCCACTCATTCTGAAGGGTGTCTATAAAATATGTTGGGACCTATTCAGCCCATCCCTATTCTCTTCTTCTTCTTAGGCAGTCCTTCAAGATTAAGAATATCTTGTTTCCCCTTCAATTCAATGGGGTATAAAGTTCTGTAATGACCTTTAGGGAAGGAAACTGCCATCTTTACCTGGTCTGGCCTACATGCGACACCAGACCCAAAACAATGTGGTTGACTCTTAACTGCCCTCTGGGCAATTAGGGATGGGCAATAAATGCTGCTTAGCCAGCAATGCCCTCATCCCGTGAATGAATAAAGAAATAAAAACCATCATTCTTGACAAGGATCAACTAGATCCTGGTTGATTTGTTACAGTAGAGGAAAACCACCTAGTCGTGCAATGAGAAAAGACTCTTGTCTCAAACAATAATTAGTTTACTGGTTAATAAGCTCTAAATACATGATTGACATTGTCATAAAGACTATAAGGGAGACCTTGAAGTTACGTTTTACTCATTTGAGGTCCACAGCTGTTCTCCCTGCCTGGGTCCAAATGATGTAATCATACTGGGCAACACCTAAAGCACTCCTCAGCATTAAACCTTTCAGAACAATGGCAAACACAGTCCCTTCAACCTCCTTATTAAGATTTGGTGGCTAGAGTCAAACTTGGGAGAGCTGTGATGGGTTAGGATCTCACAGACTAGTTAAGCAACAGTCTGACATAGTCATCATCGTGGAATCGTACCTGACAGACAGGTTCCTAGACACCAGCATCACCAGTGCTGGATATATCTTGTTTCATTTGCAGGACAGACCCAGCAGAGATGGCGGTTCAGTGGAATACAGTCGGAAAGAGTTGCCGTAGGCTTCCTCAACATTGATACCGTAAAATCTCATGGTATCTAATTAAACATGGGCAAGGAAGCCTCCTGCTGATTAGCATGTAACATGTTCCCTCAACTAATGCATCAGCACTCCTCCATGTTAAACACCACTTGGAGGAATCACTGATGATGTTAAGGATGCAGAATGTCCTTTGGGTTGGGGGACTTCAATGTCCACCACAAAAATATGCCTCAGCAACACCACTACTGATCGGGTTGATGGAGTCCTAAAGGACATATCTGCTAAAATGGGACTGTGGCAGGTGGTGAGGGAACAAACAAGAGGAAAAAACATACTTGACCGCATCCTCACTAATCTGTCACAGACTTACCTGTCCATGATGGTACACATAAAAGTGACCACTACACAATCCTTGCAGACATCAAGCACTACCTACACATTGATAATGTCTTAAATTTTGGTGGTGCTATCACCATGCTCATGGGATAATCTTCAAACAAATCTAACAGGTCAAGACTCGACACCTATGAGGTACTGTGAGCTCTCAACAGCAGCAGAATTGTACTTCCACACAATCTGCAAACTCATGGTCTGGCATATCCCCCACTCCACCATTACTATCTAGCGAGGGGATCAACCCTGGTTCAATGGAGAGTGCAAGAGGTCATGCCAGGAACAGCACTAGGCATGCCTAAAAACTAAGTTTCAACCTGGTGAAGATACAACACAAGACTAACAGCAGAAACAGCAAGCAATTGATAAAACAAAGTGATACGGATTAGATCTAAGCTCTGCAGTCCTGCCACATCCAGTCATGAATGAAGGTGGACAGTTAGACAACTCTATGGAGGAGAACGCTCCACAAATATCTCCATCCCCAATGATGGGTGAGCCCAGCACATCATTGCACAAGACAAGGTTGAAGTGTTCATAACAATTTTCAGCCTGAAGTGCTGAGTAGATCATCCATCTTGGCATCCTTCAAATGTCCCCAGCATTGCAGATACCAGTCTTCAGCTGCTAATACAAAACAAAGAACTGCAGGTGCTGGAGAGCTAACACAAACAAAAAGAACAATTGCTGTGGAAACTCAGCAGGTCTGGCAGCATCTATGGAGAGAAAGTGGAGTTAAAATCACTGGTCATTGGACTCAAAATGTTATTTCTGTTTTCTTTTCACATATGCTGCCCAACCTGTAGTCTTTTCCTACCACTTTCTGCCTTTGTTTCAGTCTTCAGCCAGGTCAGTTCACTTCACGAGTTGGAGGCACTGGATACTGCAAAGGCTATGGGCTCTGACGACATTTCGGAAATAGTATTGAAAATACGTGTTCCAGAACTTGTAGCTCTGCTAGCCAAGCTGTTCCAGCCAGTTACAACACTGACGTCTACCAGACAGTGTGAAAAATTACCCAAGTCCTGTTCACAAAAAGCAGGACAAATCCATGGCAGCAAATTAACACCCCATCAGTCTACTCTTGATAACCATTTAACTGATGGAAGGTGTTGTTAACGGTACTATCAAACAGTACTCGATTAGGAATAACCTGTTCACTGACATTCAGTTTGAGTTCCGCCAGGGCTGCTCAGCTCCGTCTCACTGTAGCCATGGTTTAAATATGGAGAAATGAACTGAATCCCAGAGTTGACAGGTCTTGACGTCAAGGCTGCATTTGACCAAGTGCGGCATCAGGATCCCCAGCAAAATTGGAGTCAATGGAAATGGGAAGGGGAGAACTCTCTGCTGGTGGAGTCATACCTGGCGCAAAGGAAGATGACTGTGGGGTTTGTAAGAGGTCAGTCAACTCAGCTCTAGGCCATTTCTGCAGGAGGTCCTTCGGGTCCACCAAGTTCTCAAGGGCAAATAATGATGGACAATAAATGCTGGCCCAACTAGCGATAGCCACATCGCTTGAATGAATAGAAAGAAATAGAATTTTAATCCTCACTCAGCAGTGAGAATTACTGTTGCTTGACAAATCACGACCTTAGTCATAAATCTGAGATGCTGGTCTTCACATACTCTTTTCTCCATGTATCACCCAGTCCAGGTTAGGGACCTTGGAGTTAAAAATTAACAATGTGCATAGCCATTTTGTGTCTGAACTGTTATCATCATATCTGTTGACTGAATGCTGAGGTAACACATTGGATACAATAAGAACATTTTTATATTTGTATGTGTTTGCCTAGAGGATGCTCCTAATTATTGGAAGCTGGTCCACACTTTCCAATATCTTGTCATTGTTCTTAACTGACAGCAGGAGGTGATTTGCTGAGACAGCAAATTATAAGACCATTTTAATTTTTTTGGGTGTTTACTGAAAAGGCCATTTTTTTACATGCTTTGAAGAGGGAGTTAACAATGACCTGAAATTCCATTTCTGACTGAATGCACACAGCATCATCTGGGGCTAGGGATGGAGGGGGAGCTCAGTGAAGTTGGATTTGTTCTTATCCAGCTCCTCCTGACTGTGGATATTCTAATGAAATTGCGAAATGTTTGCCATTTTCCGCACCAATTAGAATATGCTCTTATGAGGCTAGTGTTAAAGTACATTTGAGCAGAGGTGAGGGATTTGACCAAATGCCACCATTGAATTTTAAAATTGGAAAGAAACTTCTTTTCCAGTACTGAGTGAAAAAGATTTATGCCTTGAAAATGTATGAATCCCTAGATTTATAGATTTGCTAAATCCGTGGTGTTTGCTTTACCACATTTAAGCATCATTAGGTCGATGGTATCATGAATCATGACTTTTGTCATTACTAGTCTCTATTTGGCACTGTCAAAACAAACTAAGCAAATATTTCATTGTTAATTGCACAAACAGTGTAAAAGTCAGATTTAAAGGCAAGATTTTCTTGCTAATACTTGTAGATTTGAGGTTTGACATTAAGTAAGTGCAGATATTGTTTCCTACCACATACCTGCTTCAAAAAATAGCAAAGAAAATGTTGGTGTTGCTGTGCACCTGGAGTCTAAGTTACTGTGGAGTCCAATTTCACAGATGTAAACAGTGGTTAGATGATCATCATAAAGGTTTTGACAGCAACTTTAGCTTTGGCTAAATGCCAATAATCTGAAGATTGAGGCCCAGGATTCAAAATTATTCTGATGTCATCTACTGCAGGCAGGTGGGAAACTAACAAGAACTGTGTCAAAACGCACTGTATCTTAAAATACACCTCTCCCCAACTCTTCCCCTCTAACAACCCACACAATTTGTTTTAATAGAAGTTTTCTTGATAATTATTTTTGATTATTAATTCACTATTTCTCCAAGCAGCTATTTGAAAACTAGGTGATCAATTGTAAAAAGAAAATCCGCAGTCAATATGTTGCCTTTATTTCTTAGTCTTGTGGTGCAGTAGAACCACATCGTCCAACTCCCTAACAGAAGATTTAGGGTCAAGTCCCAAGCCAGAATTTGTTAACCCCAGAAGGAGCATTCATGACATACATTAACATGCTGATAATCAGCCTGGGAATCTTACCATCATCTCTTCTGCTTAAGCATATATGTGAAAATATGCTTAAAAATGATTTTAATAAAACCTTTTAAGGTGCCATAAGTGTCAAAGCAGAAATATTTTAATATCTTACTTGAGATTTGAGAATTTTGGATAAATAATCTAATTAGAAGGAACTAAATGGCTGGGTTGTGTATGGATTATTTCAATTTCATGATCAGAACCAACAACCGTGTGCAAGTGTCCTTTTCATGAACCCAATATGTGAAGAAGATCGGTTCACAGAGTCACTATGCAGCACTGGAATTTGATCCACTGACTACTTAATAGATTAATGGCTTTTCAGATAAACTGAGAATGAAAACATTACAGAGCTGTTCTGCCCTTAATACAGACACTGTTTCAAACATAGAAACAAAACACTTTCACATCCAAAAACCCCTTCTTCTTTCACTTCCTTGACTATTTCAAACCTGTAGTAAGTGCTTCACAGTCATTAATACCTTTTCATACCTATTGCCTACTATGTTTTTGAGGCAGAGCTTGGAGCTTCATATTTTCAGCAGTGATCTTAGCACTGATCATTTTATTCAGAATCCTACTCTTCCAAACTAATGTGTTTTATAATATTATCATCTAAGAGCGTTCAAATGAACTGTGGTATGCTTTGAGTTGATGTATTGGGACTAGGTACTTAGAAATCAGAGATAGTAAGAACTGCAGATGCTGGAGTCAGATAACACATTGTGGTGCTGGAGGAATACAGCAGGCCAGGCAGCATCAGAGGAGCACGAAAGTTGACGTTTCGGAATGGTCCTGACCTGAAATCCACACTGTACTTAGAAATCAGTTGTTTCTGTGTTTGTCCTAATTTTGTTGACTAATTAGAATACAAAGAGCATAAACAAAGGAGAAGCAAAGCCCACAAATTCAATGAAGTTTTTCTTTGCACAATCCTAAAACTCCCAGTCGAAAACCAAGCCTCATTTTAAAAAATATGTTTTTGACTCTGTGTTTTCTTGGCAGATTCAACCTCATGTCTATCTGAAAACTGGAAATCATTAGTATAAAATTATGCTGCCCCTTTTCTGGGGTATCCACAATTCTTTGTCAATGTTACAGGTTTGATTGGAAAACAAAACATGACGATTTACCCATTTACTCAACCACTTCCACTTTGCATCATCAGCTTATAGAAATGCAATGAATTCAGTAAGTAACAAAAAATGTGAGTCATGCTCAGCGTGTAAGACAGCATCCAACAATAGAGAAATAGGATTAATGGGAGAAAATTTAATAAGAGGAATGTGGGTGCGCCAGGAGCCAGTTCACATGTAATTCAAATTAAAACTTAAAAAGCCGTTGGCGGTCATGGGAGATGTGCAATTATAGGGGGGGTCGGGGAAGGTGGTATTCATTAGTGGATCATGCCAACAGGTAACAATGAAGCAGGTATGAGCAGACTATCAAAGGATCCCTTGATATACAGGGAGGCTCTGCATCAAGGCAATAACATTCCTGTGCATTTCCATTCTATCAATACTCTGTTCAATTTCTTCTTACTAGCCTTTATCTCCCTCAATACCCCCTCTCACCACTACACTGTCCTTATTACATCTTTGGTGTCCTGCCTTTCCCCAATGTCCCTATCAAATCTTAGGCCTACCTACTCCATATAAGTCTGCGCTTAGACAGAGAGTGACCATCTAAGAGACAGTGCTTACAGATTCTTCTTCAGGCCATCCACAAATATTATGAGATACTCTCCCCAAGGATTGACCTTCCGGATTGACAAAGCAGCCTGGAGAGACACCATAGAGGAAGTGAGAAACAACGAGATTCTCCAAAGGTCCTATTCTTCGGAAAATAACAATTTCATCCTTATAAAGCTTCATTTTTGTCCAGTTTCTTTACACAGATCCTTTCGTGCCCCACCCAAGGGTACAATTGATCAGCTACTGACAATGCAATCCCATTTACTCCTTCCCAGTGGAAGTTTTGTTCCGAGAGGTTGCAGATATCAGCAATGACTTGCCATGAAAGCCTCAGTCTCCTGTGATATTTCAAGAGAGCTGATCCTCTGCTTGTAGACATGTGGCTCTCTCACCTGTTTCCAGTTGGATCTCAGTGTCCTTCCCTTCTGTGAATACTGCGTTCAGTCCTGGTCTCCCTCCTATAGGAAAGATGTTGCTAAACTTGAAAGGGTGCAGAAAAGATTTACAAAGATGTTGCTGGAGTTGGAGGGTTTGAGCTATAGAAAGAGGCTAACTAGGCTGGGGCTATTTTTCCTAGACCATCGGAGTCTGAGGAGCAACTTAATAGAAGCTTCTGAAATCATGAGGGGCATGGATAGGGTGAAAAGCTAAGATCTTTTCCCCAGGGTAGTGGAGTTCAAAACTAGAGGGCATAGCTTTAAGTTGAGAGGGAATAAGTTTAAAAGGGACTTAAGGGGCAACTTTTTCACACAGAGGGTGGTGCATGAATGGAACGAGTTTCCAGAGAAAGTGGGAGAATCTGGTACAATTATAACATTTGAAAGGCATCTGGATGGGTATATGAATAGTAAGTGTTTAGAGGGATATGGGCCAAATGCTGGCAAATGGGACTGGATTAATTTAGGCTATCTGGTCAGCAGTAGTGCTGGTTCTAGGTGACTTCTGCCAGCGCTGCTGGAGCTGGTGCTGTCAGTGTTGCTTTTGCTCATGCCCTTGATAAGAGGTGTATCAGCTATTCCCATGCTATGGTGAAGGTTGCTAGCAGGGAAGTACAACTGTAGCTGAGCAAAGTGCAAGGCAGCTGAATTTCAGTCTCTGGTGAAAACACTGTCTGGTAAATGGAAAGTTTTGTACCTTCCCACCTGACCTTGGCTGAAGATCTTCTGTTTCACGGATCAACATCTTTCCAGCTTGTGAGTTTCACTGAAGTAGCTCTTTCTGCTGAGCAGTCACCATAGCGAGCTGCTGACCTGTCAGCTAATAGGTTTCCTGGTTGAAGAATGAGAGAAATAAAGGGAGGAAGGAGAGACGAAGGAAGAAATGCAGGAAGAGAGGGAGAAATAAGTTTTATCAGGTAGTGGATCTGAAATGGTTAATATTTATTTGCAATTACCTTACAGTTCCATCTGATGATGTCATAAAGATTTATTGGAAAACCAGAACATCTTAGGATCTTAAAGAGGACAAGCCTGTTCTTCATAGTCTTCATAACAAATTACTAGTGTAATTTGTATCTGATCTGCAATAAACTACATCTTCTTTAAGATAGGAGCTTCTTCTCATTAAGATTCATCAGAGGTTTTTCTCTAATACTGTAAATAAAGTTGGCCCTTAGACACATTGCTGAAATGAGAGTGGTGACTGCAAATTATCCTAAATACAAGCTGTTGACATTGCAATAGAAACAACAGGAAGGAGGGAGGGAAGGAAGGAAGAAAGGACAAAGGAAGGAAACATGTAGGAAATCAATGTGATTGGGCAGTATGAAAGCAAAATCATACCTCCTGAAACAACACTAAAAGCTATTAATGTGTTAGGAGAATAAAGAAGAGCCTACAGATTTGGTGTGCTTGGATTTCCAAATGGCACTTGATAAGGTACCATGTCAGAGGTTACTACACAATCTGAAAAGCATATGGCATCGAGGTTACAGCTTTGCATGGATACAACATTCGTAAGCTAACAGGAAGCAGAGAGTAAGGATAAGTGGTTCTGTTTTCTATTGGCATGTTGTAACTAATGATTGTTAGTACCAAAAGTGCCATATGGAGCAGACCTGGTGTCTCAGATATTTTCAATCTGTTAAAACAGTTTGGATGCAGGAACTGAAAATATAGTAGTTAAATTTGTTGTTGATATCAGATAGATAATTGTTGATAGATAGATAAGGGACATGAGGAGCCTGGAACATAGGTTAAATGAATAAGTAAAAATTCTTAAATGGAGTATAATGTGAGCATGTCAACATTAACAGGAAGAGTTGAAAAGCAATGTACTATTTAAATGGGAAGAGATTGCAGATTTTTGAGGTACTGAGTAAATTGGATATTCTAGTACATTAGTCATAAAGTTATACAACAGTGATAAGGAAGGCAAATAGAAAGTTATTGTTTATTCTATGGAGAATGGATTATAACATTAGACAAGTTTTACTGTTCTTATGTGTTAGGTCTTTTTCAGGGCTTTTTACACTTTTGTTTTATTTTTATGGTCCTTATTGTGTGAAACTGTGAATAGGTAGACATTGGTACTGTAATGGGAGGTATGATGCAGAGAATGAAAAGCACATGTAAGCAAATTCATGAACAGCAATTTGGTGAAGAGCAGGAGTTTATTAGCATGTTATCAGATATTCTGTATGTACCTGAGAAAGTGGAAAGGGCCTCAGTTTATTGTCTCATCTGAAAGAGGCACCTCTGATAGGTCAGCACTGCACTACAGCATCAACCATAAGCTTTTCTTCTCAATCCCTGGATTGGAACCTGAATCCACGAGCTTTTAATTTAAATACAAGAATCCTATCAACTGAGAGACGGCTAAGACCAACCATAATTGAGGTTTAAACATCAATCAATAGTCTATTTGATTATCCTAAAATCCAAAAGATATAGGAACAGAATTAGGCCATTTGGCTCATAACCTTAATCTGAAAGCACCTTAGAATGGGTATTCAAATTCAAATGCCAATAAAATTATGGTTTTTCTTGTGATATCACTTTTTTTTTTCACTGTTTCTGATCCCTGAGTCTCCTCCACCACTGGCTCCTCCATCACTCTCTCTCTCTCTCTCTCTGTCTCCAGGCTCCCATGTAACCTCAGTCTCAATTTTTATTTCCTGCACAGTCTCAGTGTCCTGCCCACTAGCTCTGCTTTCCCCTTATACCCCAAATTCCCTCAGACCTTACACGGATATTACATAGCAGAAGTACTCACTGGTGAAAAAAAAGGAGGGACTGACCACATCCTCCCCATTTCATCTAACTCCCTGTTTCACAAAATTCTGCCTCCACAAACCCATCTTCAGGCCACTCCTGGTAAAGTCTGGAAGTTTCCTGTGGGCTTCTGATCTGAATTCATTTTTAGGGATTTCACCTTTCTGCACACTCTTATGCACTTTCCTTTGCCTTTGAAAATTCCACACTGTGATATTGTAAAATTTGACTTAGAACTAAAAAATAGGCATTTCTCAATCATTTGATAGCCTGTTTTTAATATTTGATACAAATACTCTATAGCTTCTGATCAATAACAATATTTAAGGTTTATTAATAAGGTTAATAACAATAATACAATGCCTTGCTTTCGATCCCAATATTTGAATTTTTTAGGTTAAATAAAATGTGCATTTATTGCAATGTTTTTATTAAAAATTAAGCAGAAATTGTTCAGCCTGAAAGAATAAAAGTGCATATACATGTTATTATAGGGTCATCATAGTGATTACTGAAAAGAAAGGGCACCAAGACCAATCTAACTTAACAAGCTGGGCAAATACAATGTGTAACCACAAAATGGTTCTCTGATGATCTACAGGATCAGAAAAGGTAACTTTGAGCTAAATAAGATCTCTGACACGATCAAACAGTAGGTGAATATGACAGTAGCTGGGAGCCTGTGACATGCACGCTGAATAGTATAGTGATAGAATAAATGAGAGGTTCACAGGAGGCAAGATAATTTTTGAGGACATACTGGGAAGTCTCTTTGGAGCCCTGCTGGAAATGTTTCATTCCATCTCTATGTCTCCAGGCTCCCATGTAACCTCAGTCTCAATTTTGATTTTACAGCCACCCATGTTCAAACCACAACATAACTCTAACCCTTGCTTGAGATATTGTCAGCTTGTTAATGTCTGACAAACATGCAACTTAATTTAATTAACCCACAGCTGAAATTTAGACAGTTACAAAAGGAATAGCACTATTTTACATCAGTTGCCGTCTTGTGTGTATCAGAAATCTGTGTGATCTAGTGCAGAGAAC
>NC_063340.1:41470076-41487086 GCF_021869965.1 Rhincodon typus | reverse complement strand
GGTCTAGGCCCGAAGCGTCAGCTTTCCTGCCCCTCTGATGCTGCTTGGTCTGCTGCGTTCATCCAGCTCTACACCTTGTTATATCAAAGGGTGAACTGTCCTTTGATATATTTCCACTGGGTATTACTAGAAGATTTATTAGCTGGACATATGCATTGCTGCATTGAAAAGCTTAGGAATTTAAGAGATTGATGTGTTATGAATGTCTCTCAAGTAACTCACTCCTTGGTATCAATACTATTATATACAGATTTAAACTGAAGATTCATTGGAATTAAACTCAAATTAGTACTGAAAACTGATGATGTCTTATGTCTGTGGCATATAGCATTGTAAGTTAAAAATGATTTATGAAATGTTAGATCTATAAATGGTTTTTATGAAGTACCAGTTAAGATATTCATCCTTCAGGAATGTGGAGTGAATAAGATTGGTATTAAAGCTATAAGTAGGACCAGGAAAATGTTTCAATTAATCATTTTGTTTGTTTAATTTATTTGTAGAATTTTTCATAGAATTCATAGAATCCCTACAATGCAGAAACAGGCAATTTCTTGCAAACGTAAGATTTTATTCAACAATTCACATGCTTACCTATTTTCACCCAATACTATAAATTAACAATTTTAATCTGATATATATATGAAATACCTGAATTCACACAAAAGCATTATGCTCAAAACTATTACTGGTGTTTGACAAAAAATGTCTATTCTTGCCATGAATATACTTACATCTAGTTTCCTTGGTTTCACTCAATTAGATTTACAATTTTTAATGTAAGATTCCATTAATCAGTCTCTACACCCTCAGAAAATCCTCAGCATCAAAATTTACATCTGCAGTTATTTCATCAATGTTTGTTAATACTCTCAGTGTTTCATTATCATTGTCAAAGGCAACATCGATAATATCACGCTCTCCATGAAGTATTAGCCTCGATCTTCTTGGTCTCCAGATCATTGGGCACCAGATGTATGACCCAAGGAGCAGGTTGGATCTCTGCTGATCACCACAATGATCATTCCCACCTATCCTTCTGACCCTGACATGACCTGCCCATACTCCAGGCCACTGACTACTCCTTGACCTGACCTGACTAGCCCACATGACCAGATACTCCTTGCAACTCGAACACTACCCACTTACACATTGACTTCACCCATTTAGTCACTCACTTATTCATCATCTCACCCATTCACTAACATTCACCCATTCTGTAGCATTCAGACTGGACATTGAAACTTACCTTACCATAGCTAGTGTCATTGATTGGATGTGGGGCTTGACTTGCCCGACACTACAGTGATGGATCAGCCATGTTAAATACTGGGTGAGGGGATACGGTGGGATGGTGGGATGTTCTTTGGAAGGTCAATGCAGACTTGATGGGCCAAGTGGCCTCTGTTTGTGCTGTAGGAATTCTATGATTCTGTGATTGTATCATCCACAAGAGCGATTAGATAGATACTGTGCTCTGGAGTTCTGAAGAAGCTGAGCTCAGAAGACACAACGAGAAATGTAGGGAAACATTGGAGAGGAGAAAAGTAGGTGCAAAGTAGCAACTTGACAACGGTTGCTACTTTGGGGAGATCGAAGCCATTGAATATTTCTTAGATGTTATATATTTTGAGCCAAAATGAAAAGATATTTTCATGATCCTACACAACTGTTTTTAATTTTATGGCCCTTTCCTTCAGATGGTTCACTTAAGGGTGATGACTGCGCTTTACCATTTATATAACACATTGAAGATGGCTTTTTTTTCACCTCTTTGTGCACAATGTTCACATCTCTCTAATCTATCTGGGTCTGACTCAGATTATCACGGGGATCATAGATGGCAGTTAACTTCTGCAATTTACTTGTGGTACTGGTCCTTTTTGCTTTCTGATGCTCCCTGTCAATCTCTTACATTTGAGCTCTCGTCCCTTCATCTTCCCTTTCTCTCATCACTTAACTATTGATTTCTGTCAACTTTTCGCCTTTCTTTCTTTAAATCTTCCATGGCTCTGCATGACACGTTCCCTTATTAAGCAGTAATAGATCATGTCTCCGATTATAACTTTCGTGAAATAAACAAAATATGAGGAGAAAATACATATGTGATTTATAATGTAAATATGTCGTCTTTATTGGAATGTATGGTTTAGGTCATTTGAAATGCAGTATCGTCAGGGACACAGTATAGGGAGCAATGCAGGATTCCCTCCAGTGGGGATAGTTTAATGTCAACTCCCCTGTGACATGCGCCTTGGCTGAAGGTATCATCTCAGTAAGTTTAGTTGAGAAGATCCACGGATATCAAAGGAGTTTGTCAACAAACATGCCATACAGGTAAATCAGCATTAATGATGGAGCAGTTTCCAGATTTGTGAATATCACATTTGTACTCCTGTCAGATCAATTCAAATTAATTGTGTAGAATTATCAACAAAAATACTGAATATAAGTTCTTATGTTTGAGGCTGTGGCTTAATCTTATGGTTCAGATGACATTGCAAATCATTTCTGATATGAATTTTGTTTCATTCAGTCTGTTTCACATTTTTCACTGTAAAAGTAGTAATAATTTGGTGGGCAAGGAATTGACATTGTAAGAATTTGTAATTATTTTATCTTTCAGTCTGTTCAAGTTTGTTGTGGAGAAGGATATGGAAGCTAGAGAATTTTGAGAAATAAAGAGTTGACATCTTAAGTGTCCATATTACAGAGGATGAAGTGCTGGACATCTTAAAATACATAAAAGGATAAATCCCTGGGGCCTGATCATGTGTATCCCAGAACTTTGTGGGAACCTATGGAAGTGATTGCTGGGCCCCTTGCTGAGATATTTATATCATCGATAGCTACGGGTGAGGTGCTGGGAGATTAGATAGTGGCAAAGATGGTGCCATTATTTAAGAAAAGTAGTAAGGAAAAAGCCAGGAAACTATAGACTGGTGAACCTGACATCAGTGGTTTGTAAGTTGTTGGAGGGGATTCTGAGGGACAGGATATACATGTATTTAGAAAGGTAAGGACTGATTAGGAATATTGTGGGAAATCGTGTCTCGATAACTTGATTGAGCTTTTTGAAGAAGTGACAAAGAAAATTGATGAAGGCAGAACGGTGGACATTGTCTATATGGACTTCAGCTAAGCGTTCAACAAGGTTCTGCATGGGAGACTGGTTAGCAAGATTAGGTCACAATGGAATCCAGGGAAGGCTAACCAATTGGATACAAAATTGGCTTGAAGGTAGGAGACAGAGGGTGGTGATGGAGGGTTCTTTTTCGGACTGGAGGCCCATGTCCACCGGTGTGCCACAAGGATGGGTGCTGGGTCCACTGCTTTTCATCATATATATAAATGGCTTGGATGTGAATACAGCAGGAATGGTTAGTAAGTTTGCAGATGAAACCAAAATTGGTGGTGTAGTGGGCAGTGAAAAAGGTTATCTCAGAGTACAATAGGACGTTAATCAGATGGACCTATGGACGGAGGAGTGGCAGATCGAATTTAGTTTGGATAAATGTAAGGTGTTGCATTTTGGTAAGGCAAATCAGGGCATGACTTATACACTTAATGGTAGGGTCCTGGGGAGTGTTGCTGAAGGAAGAGACCATGAGGCGCAGGTACATAATTCCTTGAAGGTGAGTCACAGGTAGACAGAGTGGTGAAGCTGTTTGGTACACTGGTCTTTATTGGTCAGTGCATTGAGTATAGGAGTTGGGATGTAATGTTGTGGCTGTACAGGACGTTGGTTGGGCCACTTTTGGAATACTGTGTTCAGTTCTGATCTCCTTGCTATAGGAAAGATGTTATTTAACTTGAAAACATTTACAAGCATATTGCCAGGGTTGGAGGGCTTGAACTAAAGGGAGAGGCTGAAGAGATTGGGGCTGTTGTCCCTGGAACATCGGAGGCTGGGCATTGACCTTATTGAGGTTTATAAAATCATGAGGGGCATAGACAGGGTGAATAGCCAAGGTTTTATTTTTCCCAGGGTAGGGGAGTCTAAAACTAGAGGGTATAAGTTTAATGTGAGGGGGCAACATATAAAAGGGGACAAGACGTAAAAGGGACCTAAGTGGCAATTTGTTCATGCAAAAGGTGGTGAGTGTATGGAATGAGCTGCCAGAGGCTGTTACAATTACAACATTTAAAAGGCATCTGGATGGGCATATGAATAAAAAAGGTTTAGAGGGATGTGGGCCAAATGCTGACAAATGGGACTAGATTGATTTAGCATATCTGGTCAGTATGGATGAATTGGACTAAAGGGTCTGTTTCTGTGCTGTACATCTCTATGGCTCCATGATTTCTTAAATCTACTCTTTAAAATTCTGAAGAGAATAGATAATCCTATGTTTTAGCCTAAGACAGTAATTGTAGGGCAAATGTTGCTGCTAGGAACATCTTTGCCAAATAAGCAAATGTGAATGTTTACATTGGTTTCTAACATAACACAATAAGATAAATCCATGCTGCTTGCTAACTTTATTGAATGCCTGTAGAGATATACTGGGGAGGTCTGATCTCACTTTATTGCCTTTTTGTTAATATATTCAAGTATTCAGGTTCATCCAACAGACTTCATTTCGGGCAAGAATGACTGTGTGCTAACCATAGAGTGAAGCACTTTGTCCTGCTGTAATGGTCCCTGTCGCTAAAAATTTACTGTGGACTTGAAGTAATTGATATGAGGGTGAAAACGCTGAAGTCATTTAAGAGGATGTGAAAGAGTTGATTTCATGGCATGTTAAGCACCGTTAAGTACTTTGAAATAGAAAATTAATCAACTGTACAATGTAAAAAAAAAGTCATACTTGTATACCTAGAATATTTGAAAATGTAAAACAGTAGGCACTAGCAAGGAAGCTACATTCAAATATTGATGTGGCTTTTCAAAGGACAACTCAGCAGTTATATTTCAAATGAGGTAACATTAATACCCATAACAGCTGTCCATATACAATATGAATAGGAAATACGATTTACTGTGAGAAAGAGATGGAATGCAATAAGATTGAAATAAAACAACAATAATACTGTATCATGAAATCATTCACCGTGCTCCAAATACTTCAAATAGAATCTGTTGGCTGTATTCTTGAGATTGCTCTGATATGATTATTCTTTTCAAAGTCCTGGGGCTGTACTTTCATCTAGCTCCATTTTTAAGCCTTGACAGAACACAACGTGAGCAGCCCATACAGCACAATGACAGGAATTTGTCCTTGGGCCTCAGCAACATAACTCATGACAAGCTGACCACCCTTTCGCAAAAGTCCATTTTGGTCAGCAGTCTGTAGCTGTAGACTGCATGGGAGGTTACAATGTTGTGATCCCAGCTAATGTTATTTCTCAACATGTTGGATCACAGCCTGAAATCTGGCCTGATAGATCATATTTGGGTCTATTGTTTTAATTAGGTGGTCTTTCACCAAAACACAAACACACAATGTGACAGGAGCGGTCTTAACAATAAAACAAAAGTTTATTGTGCAAAAGAAATGAAGATAAGATGGAACAAACCAAAGTACATATAACCTAAAATTAAAGATTTAGAAACATCTGGTTGAATATAATCCCATTATTCCCAAAAGCATTCCTATACAGTGTTCATATTTTCTTTTCTATCACATCCATAGGGCGTAATTTCAATTCCCCATTTTCACAACTTGATAAACTCTTCCTTGAGTCTTCCTACAACCAAGAACAGATTTTCTCAGCTTGAAATAACTCTTCAGCATTTTAACCAAACATTTCTGTTGTGGAACTTACAAACTAAATTGTTCACACTGACATAACTTGTATCCTAACATTTTGTCAACCCTCTCTTTTCATTAAGAGCAACTGTTTTATATATTCAGCTTCAGCCAGACCTTCTGCAAAGCTCCAAACTTAAAATAGAATGCTATCTTTTCAAGGAATGGGTATTTCTCCTAAACAAAAGCAAAAATAAAATAATAAGAAAAAAAGATTCTGGCTTTCCATTCCACTTGCCTTCCCTATTAACAACTGAACTTGGATGCTAGCTTTTTGTGATTCATGGAGGACTCCCAAATACCCCCATTCTGTATGTGTTTGTAGTGTTTCTCCATTTAAATCTCTATTTAAAGCTCTATTTGTCCTGCCAAAAATGCATAACTTCACATTTCCCCCATTATATTCCATCTGCCAAGTTTTTGTCCAATCACTTAACCTATGATCTTATGATGTGGGAAGTGTCATTGATGATACAGATGAAGATGGTTGGGCTTAGGACACTACCCTGATCAACTCCTGCAGTGATAATCCTGGGACTGTGATGATTGGCCTTCAGCCTTTAAATCTCTGCACCCCTTCTGCTTTCTCATGCAACGTCAATCTTAACCATTTACCACTGTCAGCCGTGCTTTCTATTGCCTATACCCTAAGGATTTACCTCACTAAACATCATCGTCTCTCTACTTTCTACATCCTTTTGAAGTGTTCTGTAAACGTATCCCTTTGCCCAAATTTTTAGTCATCTTTCAGAATAACTCGTTATGCAGGCAGGATTGTTTCACCCTGCAGGGATAAGAACTCACCATTCCTGACCCTGCCATACTTCATCAGGAGTGGGGGAGGCATGCACAGGAAACAATTTGGGAGGGAGGCCAATTAAAGTCATTAGTGATCTCATTAAGATCTGGTTGAGGACCAGTTTAGGATTTTGCTAGTGATGCATGATTTGCACACCATCGACATCAGATATCCCCACAAATGCGACTTGGCTAAGAAGGACACTTAGTGGTATGCAGATGCGATCAGGTCTGCACAGGTTGCAGGGAGATTGGCTTGTGCACACTTAGCAATGCAGAAGGTTGTCCCGATCTTGATATTGTGGCAGCTTGAGAGGAGACATCATAGAGAATCCAGCTAAGCACAAGAAAGGCAACTTCATTAAATGTCAGCAAGCAGTACGGCTTTTAACTTGTGCATTCATTTTTTTTGTCTTTCTTTAACAAATTTGGCAAAAGTGCTACGATAGGTCTGAAATTCAGAACAAGCTTCCAATAAATTTGAGTCATGCCGATATACTGCAGAATTTTACATTTTAACTTGAATGTTCATAAGTGACTTAATTGGGCCAGAGAAGCACAAAATAAGCTTCATTTCTTATCGAAATTTTTTCTTTCTGTTCATTTGTGGGATGTGGGCGTTGCTGGCTGGGCCAGTATTTCTTATCCATCCCTAGTTGCCCTTGAGAAGTTGGTGGTGAGCTGCCTTCTTGAACCGCTGCAGTCCCCCTGCTATGGATTGACCCACAATGCTATTAGGGAGGGAATTCCAGAATTTTGACCCAGCGACAGTGAAGGAACAGCGATATATTTCCAAGTAAGGGTGGTGAGTGGCTTGGAGGGGGACTTGGAGGTGGTGATGTTCTCATATGTCTGCTGCCCTTGTCCTTCTAGATGGAAGTGGTTGTGTGTTTGGAAGGTGCTGTCTGAGAATCTTTGGTGAATTTCTGCAGTGCATCTTGTGGATAGTACACAGTGCTGCTACTGAGCGTCATTGGTGGAGGGAGTGGATGCCAATCAAGCGGGCTGCTTTGCCCTGGATAGTGTCAAGCTTCTCGAGTGTTTTTGGGGCTGCACTCATCCAGGCAAGTGGGGAGGATTCCATCACACTCCTGACTTGTGCCTTGTAGATGGCAGTCAGGCTTTGGGGAGTCAGGAGGTGAGTTACTTGCCACAGTATTCCTAGTTTCTGGCCTGCTCTTGTAGTCATTGTGTTTATGTGCTGAGTCCAGTTGAGTTTTTGGTCAATGATAACCTCAGGATGTTGACAGTGGGGGATTCAGTGATAGTAACACAATTGAATATCAAGGGGCAGTGGTTAGATTGCCTCTTATTGGTGATAGCCATAGCCTGGCATTTGTGTGGCACGAATGTCACTTGCCACTTGTCAGCCCAAGCCTAAATAGAAGCCAACATTCCACTGACCCTCTCGATTACCTGCTGAACTTTTATGCTAGCTTTTAGTGATTTTTGCACAAGGACCCACAAATGTCTCTGTGCTGCAGCTTTCTGCAGTCTTTCCCCATTTAAATAATATTCTAATTCCCCCCACAGGGTCCCAAATGTTAAGTGCCTGAGTGGCACAAATGATCCAATGACCTTTCCTGAAAAAGAGTTGGCATGGCAACTTTGAGATAGTAAGAACTGCAAATGCTGGAGTCAGAGGTAACACAGTGTGGAGCTGGAGGAGCCATTTCTGAAGAAGGGTCCTGACCCAAAACGCCAACTTTCCTGTTCCTCTGATACTGCCTGGCCTGACATGTGAACGTGCAGCTCTCCAAGCAATAGCCAAGATCCCCATTGGCTCCATATCATTCTTCTCAATGTTTCACACTAAAATGCATAAATATAGCCGTTGTAAGACAAAAGAAAATCACTCTAAGGGTAATCATCAGAAGGGTAAAGCAATAATTTGTTGATGCTTGTATTATTTTAGAAGATTGCTTTTGGGACCAATTATTCTTTTCCCAATTTGTGGCCAATATTGGCAATTACCAAAATGGGCTGGGATTGTTTCTTGAAGACAATATTATTAAAGACAAGGTTGTGAAACTGATCTACAAGTGCTAATGAAGTTCAATGATTCGCAAAAGGGATTTGAGTTAAATAACAACTACAAAAAAAACTATTACTGCCTGAACACATGAAGAAAAGAACCAAGTGATGTAAATAAAATGAAATAGGTTTTGCAGTTCATCTGCTTAAGTGATGCTTGTTGTTAAAATTATAAACTTTACAGCTTGAACAGTGATACTGTAACCTCAATAAAATGTACATTGGAGTTCCGTCAAAGGCTGATATTAGGCAACCAATTATATGGAATTAAATCCTAATCTTCTCAAGAAAATAAAATAAAAGATAGTTCCGAGAAGAATATTAAAGTACAGAATCAAACTTCTAATATATTAATAATCTTACACGCACTTCCTATGCTTTACTCCAGAAAGCTAATTTGTGAACAATCTTTACACATTGTGATATTTACTTACATTACAAGATTATATCTCCCAAAAAGTTTTATTTTTTTTAAATCAACCTGTTATCACACACCTCTGGTGCAGGTGGGACTTGAACCCAGGTCTCCTAGTCCAGAAACAGGGACAGTACCATTGCGCCACAAGGAGCATGAAGAAAACTTTATCTGTAGGGAGTTGAAATGAATGAACAACACTTGCATATCATTCGTAGATTTCTTTCACTATCTAAAAGTAAAAAAAATGGAGTTTATATATGCAATGAAAGTTTCAAAGCCATTTAATCAACCTCCCAAAATTCTGTACAAAACATTACATTTTGAGGACCTCCAGGGCCCCTCACCAAATTGCCTTACCCGATTTTAATTTTGTAAAATTGTTAGACAAAGGATGATTTGCATCATTTGTTTCATTTTAGAGATGTCCTTTCTCTCCAGCATTTGTTTCAAATCATCAAGTTAAATCCATAAACTTCTCGCACTCACACTTTTGGTAGACTGCATACTATCCTAAAACACGTGATTATCTACATATCATTCAACGAATATAAAATTTTCAATACAACTGTTTCACAGGAACTCACAAAATACCTAACAGATAAAGTCACATATCCACTGTCCCCACAAGAACCAGTGTTTCTTAGTTTTCTATTCTTCTTAAGTGTCATATACTCCTTAATATTCAGGACCCGATTCCTGTTATCCTTCAGCAAAGCCTCTGTAGTGGGAATCAGATTATCTGTGTTCACTTCAATGCATGCTATCAAATTCATTTACTTTGTCATGCATGTTAATGGCATTCAAATACAAAGGCTTTAGTTTTTTGTTCTCTTTGTAACATTTAGTCCTGACTGCTGATATAGTCGTAGATATTTTTTTTCTCTTCCTGCCATTCTTTTACCTTCATTTTCCACAATGTGAAGACGCCGGTGTTGGACAAAGTCAGAAGTCACACGATACCAGGTTATAGTCCAAATCACAAGCTTTCGGAGTGCTGCCCCTTCACCAGGTGCAGTGTGAGAGAAGAGCACACAGACACAGAGTTTATAGGCAGAGAGATCAAAAGATCATACAACTGGTGTGAGGGGAGTGTCAGATAATAAGACTCTTCAGGTGACCAAGAGTGTTAGACGGTGAGTAAAGTGTCAACAGCTGTATAACCAGTGAAAGGATGACTGATAGTCTGATTACATGAGGCAGAGAGATAATTACAAAAAATTAAAAATAAGGGGTGCTGGAGACAAACCAAAAGGCTTGAATAATGTGATAGGTATAAGAGTCACATGCTGAGGGTCTAACCAAAGTAACAAGCAATTCAAAACTGTACAAATTAATTATAGTGGAGAGATCATAATAATTTATCAAGGTGATGGTGTCAAAACAGGAGAGTAAGGAAGATTTTACAGATATGGAAGTGTGGTGGGGTCACATGTAACGTGACATGAGCCAATGTCATGGTTGAGGCTGTCTTCATGGGTACAGAACTTGGTTATCAGTCTCTGCTTGGCGACTCTTCGTTGTTGTGTATCTCGAAGTTGGCCTCGGAGGACATTACCTGAAGATCGGAGGCTGATTGTCCTTGACCCATGAAGTGTTCTCCCACTGGGAGGGAACATTCCCACCTGGTGATTGTTGCATAGTGCCCGTTCATCTGTTGTCGTAGTAAGTGCATGATCTCACCAATCTACCATGCCTCAGGCCCGAGTCACATGTGTATCTGCCCTGTACATGGTGGGTGGTGTTCCCATGTGTGATGATAGTATCCATGCCGATAATCTGACGTGTCTTGCCAAAGTTGTCTTGACAGGGTACAATTTCTGCCCCACCACCAAAATGAATCCTGTTGGCCTCGTGGCAGACACAGAGGAATTCATCAGGCGAATGAGGCTCAGAGAATTCTTCCACAAGCCCCAAGATGCCAGTAGCGAGCCCAATGAGACAACCAATGAACCGGAACAGTCGATGAAAAGCTCCGTGGTGCAGCAACCAAAGAAGAAAGAGTCGAATTGGACCCCTCCGAAAGACCGCTGCCCTAGACTTGATACGTATGCTCAAGCTGTCAGGAGATGCATTAATGCCACATTCATCAGCCGTGCTCAGAAGATAGCACAGGACGTCACCCAAGCACAACGCAACGCCATCCATGGTCTCAAGACCAATCACAACATCGTCATCAAACCAGCAGACAGAGGTGGAGCCATCGTCATACAGAATAGAATGGACTACGGCCCTGATATAATGCGATAGCTGCGTTCTCGCGCGACTTTGCACTATAGAAAATCGCGCAATAACTGCGATTAAAGTGATGGGGACAGAATAGCATTACAGCTGAAACAGGTAGGGAAAGTTCACATTTCACAGATAGCATTCCCTTATTCTTCAATTGTGTTCCAGCCAATTCGCATTGAAGAAACACGTGTATATCAGAACCGACTGAAGTGTAGTGACAACCGAACAACCAGGAACACTACAGACAACTTCCTGCCGATCGACAAAAGAACACACCCGTCAACTCAACAGACTGATTAAGACTTTTGATCCAGACCTTCAGAGTATCCTATGCACTCTCATCCTGTGTACTGCTCGTATAGGAGACTTCTACTATGGTCCAAAGATACACAAAGCTAACACATCTGGACTTCCCATCATATCAGGCAATGAGACCCTGTGTGAGAACCTCGCTGGTTATGTTGAGGGCGTCTTGAAACCCATTGTACAAGGAACCCCCAGCTTCTGTCGCGACACTACAGAGTTCCTTCAGAAACTCAGCGCCCATTGATCAGTCGAACCAGGAACATTCGTCATCACAATGGACATTTTGGCGCTCTACACCAGCATCTCCCACGATGATGGCAGCACTGAAACAACTTCAGTACTCAATACCAACAACTGCTAATTTCCAGATGTCACCCTAAACTCATCCACTTCATCCTCAACCACAACATCTTCACCTTTGACAACCAGTTGTTCATCCAGACACACGGAACAGCCATTGGGACCAAATGTGCACCCCAGTATGCCAACAGTTTCACATACAAATTTGAGCACGGCTTCTTTGCTGTGCAGGACCTCCAACCAACACTGTACACCATTTACACTGATGACATCTTCTTTCTTTGGACTCATGGCGAGGAATCACTGAAACAACTATGTAGCGATATCAATAGGTTTCATCTCACCATCAGACTTACCATGGACTACTCTGCAGAATCAGTCTCATTTTTGGACACAAGCATCTCCATCAAGGATGGACACCTCAGTACCTCACTCTACCACAAGCCCACGGATAGCCTCACGATGCTGCACTTCTCTAACTTTCACCCGAAATATATTAAAGAAGCCATCCCCTATGGACAAGCCCTGTGCATACACAGGATCTACTCAGATTAGGAGGAGCGTGATGGACCTGTGAATGTTTTGAAGGATGCCCTCATAAGAACGGGATATAATGCTCAACTCATTGATTGCCATTCCAATGTGCCACAGTGAAAAACCGCAACAACCTCCTCAGAAGACAGACACAGGACATGACCAATAGATTACCCTTCATCATCCAGTATTTCCCCGTAGTGGAGAAACTGCGCCACGTTCTCCGCAGCCTTCAACATGGCATTGATGACAATGAGCATCTTGCTGTGATCTTCCCTACACCACCTCTTCTTGTCTTCAAACAACTGCCAAGCCTGAAACAGACCATTGTTTGCAGCAAACTACCCAGCCTTCAGGACAATATCAATCACAACACCATACAACCCTGCCATGGCAACCTCTGCAAGACATATCAGATCATTGACATGGACACTACCATCACACATGGGAACACCACTCACCATGTACACAGCAGATACTCATGCGACTTGGCCAATGTTGTCTATCTTATACACTGCAGGCAAGGATGCTGCAAAGGCATGGTATATTGGCGAGACTATGCAGACATAGCGCAACAATTGCCAGTCGGGAATGTTCCCTCCCAGTTAGGGAACACTTCAGCAGCCAAGCGCATTCAGCCCCAACTGTGATCTTGAGTTCATGTCCCACTACATGTGACCCCACCACACTGTTCTGTATCTGTAAAACCTTCTTTACTGTCCTGTTTTGACACCATCACCTTGATAAGTTGTTTTGATCTCTCTACTATAATTAGTTTGTACAGTTTTGAATTACTTATTTGATTACACTCTCAGCATGTGACTCTTATTCCAGTCATTTAGTTTGTCTCCAGCACCACCTTATTTTTAATTTCTTGTAATTATTTCTCTGCCTCATAATCGTATTATCGTTTGTCCTTTCGCTGGTTATTCAACTGTTGACAATTTCCTCACCATCTAACACTCTTGGTCACCTGCAGAGACTTATATTCCAACATTTCAGTCACACCAGTTGTACGATCTTTTGGTCTCTCTGCCTATAAACGCTGTGTCTGTGTGCTCTTCTCTCACACTGCACCTGATGAACGAGCTGCACTCCGTAAGGTTGTGATTTCAAATAAAACTTTTGGACTATAACCTGGTGTCATGTGACTTCTGACTTCATTTTCTACATTAATATCTTCTTCTCCTGCCTTGACTTTATCCATTGATTTGCTACATTACCCAAACCTGATCCCTCAACCTCTTGTTTAATGTAACACTGAATAGGCGATTACCTCATCAGTGGTACTACTGAGTACAGAAAAGCAGTTGGTCTTTGATTAGCTTTTCTGAAATAAAAGTTACTGTAGGGATCTAACTGGATTAAATACATATTTAGAAGATTAGCATTTGCAGAATCATTAAACATCACTATCTTTGTATTCTTTAGGTAACCTGTGGATGGCAACTAAATTATGCATTCCTCCAGATTTTAAAAAAAGTTCTATTTACCCTTAAAATAATCTTTACCATGTATTATTGGAGAACTTCATCCATCAAAATTAAAATTTGGTCTGGCCTGAGTGCCCAATGAGTGAAATAGTAATAATTTCACTATTACTCTGTCTTGGTTGTAGTTATAACATCACACTTCTGTGATGACTTAGCACAATTAACCTAGATAGAAATGGAACTTTCTAAAAAGGATGGTCGATTTAATGTTTTTCTAGGCCTAATCTGCTTGCTATCTCAACCAACATATTTAAAAGCCCTGCAAATCTAATGCTCAATTTTAAGTTGTTATCTCCTAATCTTATTGACGTTACATTTATCAAATTCTACAGTAATGTCTAAACAGAAATCATCAACATGCATTAAGAAGATAAGTGCTTGAATGATTTCCTTTATGAAATGTACAAAACACCACAAGGTCAGCTTTTACTTGAACAATATCTATTTTTAGCAAAACAGGTCTACTGGAAAATATCAGACTTTAGAAGCATCATTCAAGGCAGACATTTTTGTTTAGTTTTCATTCTGCATCTGCTGTTTCTTTGAGTGGCTTCACAAACACTTCTCTCTGAATAGTATTATCCTGCAGGAGTGCAACTATTTATGTTGATTAAACTGCACTCCCATGGATATGTAAATAAATGAGCCAAAGATTTTTAAGATTATTTATCCAGTTGTGGGAGAGTCGGCTCTGACATTGGCATCACCCATTCACTCCTGAAAAGGCCCAGCTACTAGCCTTGCTTTAGCCTTATAAATCCCATCTGCAAGAATGTTTTCAATACTCTTCCAATTGCATGGTAAAGCTGGTTGGTCTTTTTCAGTTATAGAGTCATACAGCATGAAAACAGACCCTTCGGTTTTAAACTAAACTCCAAACTCATTCTAACTATCGATTTTTCTTTTGTTTTGCCTCTCCTTTTCATTTATCCTCAAATGTATTGGCAACTCTCAAAATTCTCAGTCATGACAACTTCTTCTCGTCCTAAGATTGTTCTACGACCTCTATCATATGGTGTATTCTATTCTACTTGGCCTCTCATTTTCACATCTGACAGGACATCGACTTAGAGGTTGCGTTTTTGAGTAAATGCCTGTTCTTTCTCCAGTGCACGATCAGTATGTGTATTATGCTGCTTTCTCCACTTTATCACAACATTCTGGCAGTCAATGGGGCTCTCTTCTTGGTCACAATCCTGAACATTTAACAATACCTAAACTTTGCCGTAGCTGTTCGTCCCATTATTTTCCCATTCCTTTATGCAGTACTCCCTCTGGAACATATGTTGCCCAAGTATCCACTTCTTAGTAGCTCTGTCCTGTGTGTTGTGATCACTCACTTTGACACTCTGCCAATTTCAAACTACTGTTTTCTATTCCTTAGGACTTTAATCATGGAACACATGACTATTTGGGATGCAAGATGTTTGTAATGAGCTGTTCAAAGTATGAGCTTTTGTAATTAATTCCAGTTTAATCTGGGGTATAACCTGAGAGATTGCAATGTTTGATAAGGAGTGTTTTACTATTTTAAGGTAATAACCTTTTATGGGCATTTCTGTCCTCTGTGATACTGTCTTTTATAATACAGCACATCTCTAAAATTGAATTCTGTTTCAGGTGGTCTTGTACAATGTCTCAGTGTTCTCGGATTTTTTTTTGATGCTTTAGCTTTGCTGAAAGCCCATTTTCCTGCATATAAAGCATTCAAATACAAAGAAACAGCAAATTGTAGCACGTTGTAGAGCAAGAGGAAAATCCGATAGCACAGAAAGCAATTTGGAATTTTTGAAAGGGCCTATATCATCAACTGATTTGGAGTGAATTCATTAAGTGAAGTGCCCGTTCCATGCAAGTACAGTTACCATCCAAGCCAGTGATTGCCCAACTAACGTTTTATACTGCATCGCATGATTCCTTTCACAGAGCCCAATACTTAATGGACTTTCAACTGCAGTATTGATGACCATGATTGTTATGACCTATATCATAGCCCTGGATTATTATTCAAACTTCAGGTCCAACTTGTGATTTTTAAAAAGAGGACTGATGCAGCTGTGGATGTAAATTCAGTGGCCATCTGGAGAGAGATTCAGGAATGTCATACCCTCACGTCTGGAAAACATCAAATGGAAAGCCTAAAAAGGAAAAAAAAAAGAGAAATTGACTGGCCAACCTCTTCATGCAGGCATGTTTGTGTTTTTCTCTTCCAGCGATATACAGAAAGTGTTAAAGTGAGGTCTGTGTGTATTAGAGGCCTGAAATCCTAGTCTGTGGACTAGTGTGCTCATGAGGATTGTGGTTCTGAGAACAGCCAGTTAAACACCCCTGCACTGCATTTATAAAAATAAGGGAAAATAAATTCTCTCACTCCATGTTAGAAGCCAGCTAGTCAGCAACCAAATATCAAAAGGAATGAGACTCTCTCACTTTGAGTACTGTCATTCAGGCATTGCCAAAAGGAATCAAGAAAACAAAGGACAAATCAAAAGGACAAAGAAATTTCAATTAACCTACAAAGCTAAGAATCTTGAAGTCAATTGTTCAAATACCAATATCTATGATGCTGTTAATATCTACTACAATGTTTGACTGCCTACTCTTCATGATCAATCCACAGACTGATAGTCTATTTATTTTTAACTTTGATATTTTTGGACTTACCTGTTATTGGTGTCTATGTGTGTTGTGTTATAATTTCTTCATGTGTTTAGTAATTAATAAACTAAACTAGTTCAAGAAAGCTGATTTAAATTAGTTCCTTTTAAGACATTTTCATTTGGGTCTGGGAGAATGGTATCCATGAAGTCTGGGACTGACAATGGGGTTGGTTGAACAACCAAAGGAAGCTAGTTCAGTCCTCCTCACCTGGGAGCTGAACAGTTTGAGGTATCCCTTTTGGAACCATAAGAAATAAGAAATTCTCACCTGGGGACTGGTCTTGTCCCTAAGTGTCCTGCACATAACTGGTCTAAAGAGAAGTGAGTATTTTTTTTTTCACTGCTGTTCTAACAGATCACAAACAGTTGCTGACTGACATCAGTCATCCTCTTTTTATTGGTTCAGAGATAGTAGGAACTGCAGATGCTGGAGAATCCGAGACAACAAGGTGCAGGGCTGGATGAACACAGCAGGCCAAGCAGCA
>NC_063340.1:41359813-41455076 GCF_021869965.1 Rhincodon typus | reverse complement strand
TGTAGTGTTGTTCTTCAAAGTTCCAGAGAGTTTGAGTTAATTTCTTACACAGCTTTCTGTCCCTTAGGCATTGATGTGATATTATTAATGATTCTTTAGATTCTTTTCATTCCAAAATATTGATTACGCTTTTGAATTCCTTGGGTCTGCAGCTTCCTTCCTTATGAGAAGCAACTCCTCTGTTCCTTGTTACATTTGGTGTTAGTTGTCTGTTTGAAGACACAGCTTTCCTACAGTTAACTCCTTAAATTTACCCTAGTAGGATGAGGCTTTCAGTTATGAAGCAGGTGTTGAAACAGTTTTGTTCATGTAGCTTTGACTCCTTCCTCTCCAAGACATGGCTAATTGCTTCCAGTTCATGTAACAGTTTGTGCTTGTCTCTTAATAGTTTATTCGAGGCAGCTGATATTGCTGATCTCTTTATGTATAACAGTTTACCTTTGTCGATTCTTTCAATCTATGAGCAGCTATTAAAGATCTGAAGTTTATAATGTCACACCACAAACAATAGTTTTGCTTTGCCTCCTTGATTCCTGACAGCACGTGCCTGAGATGGTGTCCACATTTATGTGGTGTTCAGTGTATTTCACGACCTCCTGAGATCTGCAGATCATGTTGTAAGGGAATGGTAAGGTTTGTGAGGGAGGGGGAAGATTTGAAGTAGACCACATTTACCAATTGCAGCTGAACATGATGAAAGGGACTATCACCCCCCGCCCCAGTGTGAATTCGCCAAACCCAACTCTTACCACTGTTTTTGATGTCCGTTCACAAAGCCTCCTTAGCCAACAACTCGCTTTAGCAGTCAGCAGGACCTGGGCCACAACTTGTTAGAGGGTGCCCGTTCCTGACTGGTGTCCCTTTAAAGTTGGCTGTCTTCTCCCAGGCAGTGGTGGTCACTGCTGGGGTTGCACCTGGGGTAACAGTATAAGTCAATAGATATATGCCTTCTACAAACCAGAGGTCAGGCAGGCCCTAGAAATAGGATGTTCAGGCAGCAACTTTGCCATGGTGTTGGTGAGTGCCATCTTGGTGTCCTTCCAAGTTTGACCAAAATGGAGGTCCACCAGTTCCTTCAGGAGGCCAATAGCATTCAGTTGAATCTCCCTATGCATTGAAGGCCCCCTGGAGTTGGCAGTTTTTCTTCTGTTCATTCATGCAATGCGGACCTTACTGATTGATATTTATTGTCCGTTGCTAGTTGCACTTGAGAAGGTGGTGATTGTATGCTCTCTTAAGCCATTACCATCCATTTGATGTAGGTATGTACATAATGCTGTTAGTGAAAGATCCAGGATTCGTACCCAGTAACAGTGAAGGAGTGGCAAGATATTTCCAAGTCAATATCGTGAGTGACTTGTAGGGGAACTTGAGGTGGTTTGACCGAATTTTGGGTGGGTGCCATGACTAGCAAGATGACATGGCAGCACAGAAGATGATGGGCATGCTAACTTTTGGCCCACCTTCCCTTGCCATTTTATGGGCCCTGCCATCTCCCATTCTGTCCCTATAGGGTTAGGAAAATCCAGTGAATTATGTATCTGCTGTTGATCTCCAATTGTCTGGCCATTGCCTCTTGGCAGATATCAATGAAGAAGGGATCTCCTTCCCTGGCTGATCTCTCTTGATCCCGAGTGATCCTTCAATCCAATAGTGCAACTTCCCTTTTGTAGGCAGTGTCTGTGATTGCAATATAAGTACATATGTATAACTAAATACCAGAAATGCCTGTATTAGGAATGGCTTCCTGAAGCACAATTTTGTTTTGTTATGTCTTACAGCTGGTACACAATATACCTTTAAGAGATATGCTAATATCGTTATTACTGTGTCATGGCATGTCACCACCTTACTGGGGAGACTTGTAACATGACACACTGTGCAAAGCATGCTATAGTTTGCAACCAAACTGCTCAGTACTAGCCCAGTCACAGCAATATTGATGATGACAAAATATATATGTAAATACCAGGAGCTATATCGATGTCTGTCGGAGCTAACAAAAGTCTCACCTCATCAGAAAAAAAAATACCTAGCTGAAGGTAAAGACCCCATCACTGCATCTGTGACAGAATAGATCGGGATTAATTGCTGTATCCGTTTATAAAGAAACAACCTCATCATACCATTTCATATGAAAGGGGGTTAAACCTGTGCAGAGCACAGAAACTGTCAGCAGTGCTAGAGGAAACATTACAATGTGGGATCAGCTCAGGGCTATGACCAATGCAGACACTGAGGTGGGCACACAAATTTTAGGTGCTGCATATCTCATATGGACACAGCGCAGCAGCAAATTGTGAATCATGTCAGGAATTCCAAAAAATGGGGCACTCCAGTTCCCAGCACCTTCAGCTTTCTAGGTTGTTCCTAATTTACTCTCAATCCTGTTTCTCAGTGTGCTCCTTTTCCAAGGACACGTTTTGAAGGTGCAGAGTCGATCTAATGCTAGAGAAACATGTGCCATTGCATACTAATTTTATACATCTTAAATGATCATGTCATGTGCTTTACTTTGTACTTTCTGTAATATTACCAGGGGGAATGAAGGCCCTTGCAATGATACTAACACCTTGGTTTCAGGTGACATCAGCTTTCTGTTGGGTCTCAGCTGCACCAAGAAACCAGAGTTACAAATCTATCTGAGAGCTGGAGATTAGCGAAGTGAACATCAACTGTCATGTAACTAATACTGAAATTAGAGATGTGATCTACTATATGTGTAAATATGGAAAACTAAGAGCACACAATTACTCCTGGCTGACTGAAAATACTCCACGTCATTTCAAAGTGTTTGCAACTCCCTGCCAGGAGGAATTTCTTGTACATCTTTTGTTCTGCACACTTGCTTTAACCAGCGGACAAGATCAATTCAATTCAATCATTTGATATGTCAGAGTTAGTACACATTTTCCAGCATTTAAGGTATGAATTTCAGCTCAGAAGGTGCTGATGTGAGCTGATGTATGAAATTGTACATCATTAAATCACCATCTCATAGTCCATAAAGAAGAAAATATAAATACATTGATGCTTTAGGTTATAGATGACAAACAAAATGTTTCAAGCAGAAGTTGTAATGATTTACATCCCCTGAATCTGATTATTCTGAAATAGCTGAAGTCTTTTAAATTAAAGTTTAATACAATGCTTCATGAATAAATTCAAGGGAAATTTGAGAGAAGTATTGCAATTTTTAATATTTTCTGCTTTTACATTTATATACATGCACATATGAAAGAAACTGCACGTTTATATTGATTTTAATCCAATTTCACTAGTATTAAAGTTTAGAATGGTTTGAAAATGATAGGAAATGGAATGTTCCTAGTCTACTGTAGCACAACAGTACTCAGATGAAAGGTTTATTAGTTCTTTACCTCTCCTTCGACTGAAGAAAATATTATTGCTGAGGTAATTGTTCCTGTGGCTACCAGGGGATTTTTGTATCTTGTCTAAGTGGCCATTTGTGAGGCCAGACACAAAGGCTTAGGTTTTCCATCTTTTTCTCACCCAATTTTTGATTTCAGAATGTAATATGTCATCTCGACCAACTAAAAGTTGTTTTTGTCAGGATTTCTGTCAAAAGTGAATGGTTTGACATTAAATTACTGCCTAAAGCCAAACTAATGAAGATTTCATAGAATCCCTACAGTGTGGAAACGGGCCATTCAGCCCAACAAGTCCACAATGCCCCTCCGAAGAGCATCCCACCCAAACACATTCCCGTACCTAACCCGCCTAACCTAAACATCCCTGGGCACTATGGCCAATTTAGCATGGCCAATCCACCTAACCCTGCACATCTTTCGACTGTGGGAGGAAACCGGAGCACCCAGAGGAAACTCATGCAGACACGGGGAGAATGTACAAACTCCACACAGACAGTCACCTGAGGGTGGAATTGAAACCAGGTCCCTGGCACTGTAAGGCAGCAGTGCTAACCACTGAGCCACCGTACCACCGTGCCGCCGTGCCGCCCAGATCTAGGATACAGAGGGCTGAACCTTACCAGAAATCAGGTAAATGTTGTTTTTGTTGTGTTTCATGAAGGGTTTCTCTCCATGTAGGCCTGCAAGGTTTCTCATGTTAAAGTCCCAAACTCACCTCATGAACGACGTACCATGCCCATGTGACAGCCATCTTGTCCAGTGCTAGACTGGTTCTCCCACTCGCTGTTGCCAGAGGTACTCACTACTGCCAGGATAACCCAGGATCACTGGCACCATCTTTAAAAGACTGGTTGGCATCTGTTCAAGCCTTGTTGGTCCAGTCTGCCTCGCGCCCTTCATGACATTTGCCGAGGCATGGCGGATAAGGGGAATTTGGCACTCTGTGTTGAGGAGAGGGACCCGGAGGTCCTAGTAAATGGAGGTGGTGCAGAGCAGGAATAAAACCGGCATAGGAAGCGATGACACCAGATCCTTCCAGCCTGGTCTGGGGTTGCTCCCAGTCAATGTGCTCTCAACTATCGGGGCAGACACCCAGCAGTGCAGGAACATGATCAATGACATTCTCTGTTCTGCCAGGCTAAATGTCTCCTGTCTGCACATCACACTCACTCTGTCTCTGACACTGCACCTAGGTCCTATGGAGACATGTGCTCTACCACTCACACTATTTCATGCGGCATCTTCTCTCACTTGCTCCCAGTTCCCCCCATGTCCCCAACACCCTCACACTATTAAGCCTGCAGGCCCTCTGCGCTGCCTACTAACTCACTCAGGTCACTTCACCACCATTTCCCCATTTTTTCTGAACACTTTCATCTCCGTCTTAAACCCACATTAGGGCAGAAAGTACCAAGGTGGATGGAGGAATGCCTGACATTAAGCTCCTTATCCTATTCGAGCAGGAGATCCTTACCCTGACCATCCTTGCGACTGGGGTCACCATGGACAATATCAGACTATGGACACAAAAAGATCCCGTCCTGGCAAAATTAACAGCTGGTGGTGATGGGAGAAGCAAAAGGGACATCGCAAATGGAATTGAAATCTTTCTGGGCCTGGCAAGACCAGATCACCATAAAGGACGGCGTATTATTATGGAGAGCAAGAGTGATTGTCCTGAGCATAGGTTGCCCCCATATATTAACTGAACTCCACCAGGGTTGTTCAGGGTTTTCGAAAATGAAGATATTGGTGAGAACTTATGTCTGGTGACCAGGATTAGATGCTGACATAGCTGCATAGATAAGTCTGTGCCAGAGTGCCAACAAGAGTAAAAAATACCACCAGCAGCTTGCCCACATATGTGGGAATGGCCGGGTAAGCCTTGGACTCAGTTATAGCCAACTATGCCAGTCCTTTCATGGCTGTATGCTTTTAGTCCTTGTGGATGCCCAATCCAAGTGGTAAGACATGCATAGAGTTCATTTGTCAAACACGGAGACAATGATTGAAAAGTTGCGAGAAAGAGGGGTGACCTTATTGAGGTGTATAAAATCGTGAGGGCCATAGATAGGATGAATGCATATAATCTTTTTCCCTAGAATGGGGAATTGAAAACAAGAAGGCATTGGTTTAAGTGAGAGGCAAATGACTTACGAGGGACCTGAGGGGCAACTTCTTCACGCAGAGAGAGTGGTGCGTACATGGAATGGGCTGCCAGAGAAAGTGGTTGAGGCAGGTACAATAGCAACATTTAAAAAACATTTGGATAGGTATATGGATGGGAAGGCTTTAGAGGGATTTGGGCCAAATGCAGGCAATTGGAACTAGCTGAGCGGGCGCTATGGTCAGCATAGACCTGTTTGGGCCAAAGGGCCTGTTTCCATGCTGTGTTATTCTGTGACTCAATAATACTTGTGCGTTCCTTAACTAATGACAAGCTGCCTGCCTTTGTGTCTGGACTAAACAACAAGGCAGGAAGGAAGTACTGTGAGCCTAGTAGCTCTGGCAATCATCAATGATCCCTCGTAGATGAGGTTTGAAATAGGCTCAAACTCTTTGAGGGCTAAAAGAGCAAGAGAGCAGCCCTGGGAGGCAGCCTGGTCCAGTATGTGAGCTGAGAGCAGTGTTTTTGCAGTAACATTGCGATGATGGGTGGCGGTATACTCCAAACAGCAGCATTGACGTGCGGAAGTATACTGTAAGTGGGCCAGAGACGTGTCATCAGGATGTCATGGGGTTGGTATGTGTCCAAAGTCTGATAACAGTGGGAAAGAAGCTGTTCTTAAATCTATCCGTATGTGTACACAAACTTTTATATCTTCAGTCGACGGAAGAGAGTGGAAGAGAGTATGACATGGTCACTGTCCATGGAGTGTGCCCAGAGATGCTGGTGCTGGGTATCCAAGCTGCAAGTTCAGAAAGTTCAGTGGTGAGTGCAGGAGGGCATGCCAGGAGCAGCACCAGGCATACCTCAAAGCGAAGTTCAAACTTGTGAAACTACAAATAGGACTACTTGTGTGCCAAAAAGCATATACAGCAAGTGACAGTCAAAGCTAAGCATTCCATAACTAAATGATCAGACCTGTCCCTCCACACCTAGTTATGAATGGTGGTGGACAATGAAACAACTCATTGGAAAAGAGGAAAGTTCCATAAATGTCCCCATCCTCATTTATGGTGGAGCCCAGCTCATCAGAGCAAAAGATAAGGCCGAAGTGTTCACAACAATTGTCAAACAGAAGTCTCAAGTGGAAAATCCATCTCAGACTCCTTCAGAAATCCTCAGAATCAAAGATGCCAGTCTTCAGCCAATTCAATTCACTTCACACGATATCAAGAAATGGTTGGAGACACTGGATCATGCAAAGGTTACGGGTTCGAACAACATTCCAGCATTAGTACTGAAGACTTGTGCCCCAGAACTTGCCGCTCCCCTAGCCAAGCTGTTCCAGTACAGTTACAACACGAGTATCTACTGGACAATGTGGAAAATTACCTAGGTATGTCCCATCCATAAAAAGCACGTTATTTCAAATCTAGCCAATGACCACCCCATCAGCCTACTCATGATCATCAGTAAAGCGATGGAAGGTGTCATCAATAGTTCTGTCAAGCAGCATCTACTCAGCAATAACCTGCTCAGTGATGCCCAGTTTGGGTTCTGCCAGGGCCACTCAGCTTTTGACCTCATTACAGCCTTGGTTCAAACATGGACAAAAGAGCTGAATTCCAGAGGTGAGGTGAAAGTGAGACCTTTGACATCAATGCTGCATTTGATCGATTATTGCAACAAAGAGCCCTAGCAAAGCTGGAATTGGTAGGAATCTGGGGTAAAGCTCTCCTCTACAGTCATACGCAGCACAAAGGAAGATAGTGTGTCTGTTTGAGGTCAGTCATCTCTGCTGTAGGTCATCTCTGCAAGAGTTCATTAGGAGAGTGCCCTAGGCCCAACCATCTTCAGCTGTTTTATCAATGACCTTCCTCTATCATAATGTCAGCATTGGGGATGTTCACTGATGATTGTGCGATATTTAGCACCAATTGTGGCTCCTCAGATACTGAAGCCCTCCATGCCCAAATGTATCAAGATCTGGACAATATCCAGGCTTGGGCTGATAAGTGGCAAGTAACATTCATGCCACACAAATGCCAGGCAATAACCATCTCTCCAAGAGAGAATCTAATCATCGCCTCTTGACATTTAATGGTGTCACCATCACTGAATTCCCCACTATCAATATTCTGGGAGTTACCATTGATCAGAAAATGAACTGGACTCACCAGATAAATACAATGGCTATAACAGGAAGTAATAGGCTTCAAATCTTTCAGTGAGTAACTCACTGTCAGAGTAAATCAGGAGTGTGATGGAATACTCCCCACCTGCCTGGATGAGTACAGCTCCAACAACACTCAAGAAGCTTGACAACCATTCAGGACAAAGCAGTCTACTGATTGGCACTGCATTACAAACATATGCTCCCTCTATCACTGATGCTCAGTAGCACCAGTGTGTACAACCTGCAAGATGTATTTCAAAAATTCACCAAGCATCAATGGATAGCACCTTCCAAAGCACGTGACTGTTACAGTCTGGAAGGACAAAGGCAGTAGATACATGGGATCACCATCACCTGCAAGTTCCCCTCCAAGCCACTCACCATCCTGACTTGGAAATGTATCGCCATCAGTGACGCTGGGTCAAAATCCTGAAATTCCCTCCCTAAGGGCATTATGGGTCTACCTACAGCACGTGGACTGCAGCGGTTCAAGAAAGAAGCTCACCGCCACCACTACCTTCTCAAAAGTAACAAAGAATGGGCAATAAATGCTGGCCCAGTCAGTGACGCTCACATCCCCCATGAGTGAATAGAATTAAGCAGTGAGCTGGAGTCACCAGCTATTTGCTTCGTCATTCATATTGGAAATTCTCAGCATCCTGTTCCTATCTGGTGCTTGGGATAATGGGAAAGTGCATTATAATGAGTTACAATTAAGTAATAATCAGGATGATAATGAGTGATAATCCCCATTTATTGGCCTCTTGCCACTCTTTAGCAAGAATCTTGTTTCGTGTCGAGGACTGTTTTGGAAAATGTGACGTTTCAATCTTGATGTCAAGAACAGCCTCACTGGACATGTCACACAATTTACCCAAATGTCTCACCATGGCCCAGATCATTCAGGGCCTAGGAAGTGTATACCCTTAGTGTTGTGGTGTCAGCAGCCTAAGGCTTAATTCCCAATATCGGCCACTGTGGACAACTGTTGGCAATGGATGGTTTACTTGTTATCATATCACATTTCCTTTCCACTGATTTCAACTGAAAATGTTGTTGACCAGAGCAACCTCTGGTGTGTCTGTATTATCAGTACCTGCCAGTCTTTCACTCCTGCCAACTGTACAAACCCAACATTTGGCAGACTATCTTATGAAGAGAGATTAGTTTGACTGGGTCTGTATTCGCTCAAGTTTAGAAGGATGTGAGAGGATCTGATTGGAACATATAAAATCCTAAACAGGGCTGGACAGACAAGATGTAAGAAGGTCGTTTTCCTGATTGAGGAATATGGAACAAGGGAACATAATCTCAGGATACGGTGTAGGTCATTTAGGGTTGAGATGAGGAGACATTTCTTCACCCAGAGGGAGGTCACCCTGTGGAATTCGCTTTTACAGAAAGCTGTGGATGCTGGGTCACTGAGTATATTCAAGAAAGAAATTGATAATTTTTTTTAAATTTGAAAGCATTAAGGAATGCAGGGAGAAAGCCAGAATGTGCCATTGAGATAGAGGATCAGTGACGATCATTGTGAATGGCTTTGCATTTTGTGGTGCAGCACTGAATGCTGAAGCTGCCTATATATGGATATGTGTTTAAAAGGCTGAAAGTAGTGCTGATTGAAACTCTAAGATGTTTATATTTGATCCATGCCTGTTTTGATCCATGCTCCAATTTGTAGTTTATTGATTAATTCTGTGGAGCTGTCATTCTTCTCATTATAACACCAAATGGTTCCCAAAGTACAAACAGTCATGAATTTCAACCATGTGACCATATATGCCATCTTCAATTTCATCCAGTTCTACAATTGGAACAAATTCCACCCAATTCAATGTCCAGTTTGTCTGTACTGCATTGGTTGGGCTTAATGTTAAGCCAACGACTGCTCCAATGCTTGTTTGGACAGAAGGTGACTGCGTCAGTCTAACCTAGGAGTTCAAAGCTATTCACCGATGACACCTTGTGCTTTAGTTTTACCAGCAGAGCAATGCTGACACCAGAGTCATCAGCGAGTACCTAACAGTAATGCCAAGACACACTTCTCCATTTGGAATGGAAATAGGAAGAACACCAATGCTGGTTCTAATGAAGGAATGCGGGCCTAACGGTTTTCTGCTGGGTCTACCAAGAAGCTGAACAACTTGCCTGAGATTGTAAAGCCCATTGGAACAGGAGTGCTCCTCTCAAATCCAAACAAAAGGGACTGATTGGATTTTCTCCATCTCCTCCTTCCTTCTAACATATTGCTGACATTTCAGAAGTATAAACCAGTAAAACTTGTGAATCATGCATCCTGGTCAAACTTGTTTGGTGTACATCACAACAGTGCTCCAGTACATTCAGTTCTAAGTATTACTGTTTTTTTTTTAAACTGGGGTCCCTCCAGGATTGTCATCCCCACCTTTTGATCGCTTCCCCGTTGTGATTCCTGGCTATATGATTTGCAACTCTGACTCACTTACCCTTGTGTTGCGCCCATCTTTGCCAGCAGTCTCTGATGAGCAACTGTCTCCATTAAAATGAACCTTGTGGGTCAGTACCTGGAGAGCCTCTGTGCTCACTATTCAGCTGCAGGAAAATGTGTCCCGATTCCAACATCCCCACCACAAAATGGATGAGCCTCAATTTCTCGACTCAAGCCATTGCTCGAAGTGGGAATATCCTTCAAATTTCCAGTTTCGATTTGTACTGGCACTTAAGTTCTTTCCTCACAATGTTGAATTCAGTAGCATGATATCTGTGCAATGCAAATTATAAATATTTGGATTATGTCCACTATCATTTTTTCCCTCTCTGTTTGAATGGTAAAGTTGCTCAGCCTATTTGCCCAGAGGTTATGAGGCTGTGGGATGCACAAGCAGAGTTTGTGATTGAAGAAAAACCCCAGGCTTGGAATTCCCTAAAAAATGTTTTTTGTAACTATGGTGTAAAAACAGGACCAGACAGTTTCTTTTTTACACCACAGAATTTAATGGAACAGATTTACACCATTTATGGCTGTGATATGCAAATTTCCTCTTTTCTTTGCTGATATACATTTTCCAGATCCTCTGTCTCTCATATATATTGTACTATATATTGAAAATCTCATAATTTCCGTCTCCATTGCCCTTAGCAATAACAGATAATTGGACTGTAGATTCTTTTCAGGGTCAGATGATGCTTGAAAAATTCTTACATCTGAAGTTGCTGAGAGTTAGGACAACGTTTGCCCAATGCTCAGGCATGACAGCATATTCCTTGAAATTAATTTCCCCAAATGAAGTTACAGAAGTGAATTTTAAGCTCAAAGTGATGACCACTTGGTCATCCAAAATCTATGATCCCTTCCACTGTAGACAGGGCAATCTGTGGAAGTATGTTCAGAGGAACATAAGTCAGATTTTAAGTACTGTACATGGCAAAAATACCTGTGACATAATTTGCTACTTGAATTTACAAGTGCATATTCTGAGTGAAAAATATCTTCAGGTCCAATCATTTAACTGATGTACGTTTTTCATGAACTCATTACAACATAATGAATAATCAATTGATTCTTCTAATGGTTCAATAAATCTGAATTTGTTGGAATAATTTCTATCATTGCATTCTCACCAAATATCTGCACAACTAGGAAATATCAGTGTGGAGCTGGAGGAACACAGCAGGCCAGGCAGCACCAGAGGAGCAGAAAAGCTGATGTTTCGGGCTGGGATCCTTCTTCATTTTCTGAAGAAGGGTCCCGAACTGAAACATCAGCTTTCCTGCTCCTCTGATGCTGCCTGGCCTGTTGTGATCCTCCAGCTCCATACTGTGTTATCTCTGACTCCAGCATCGGCAGTTCCTACTATCTCTAGGAAATACCAGTGGAGTCTTTAATTCCAATATTACAACTGCAGCTGATTTGATCATTAATGCACAACATTGTGATGTTTTTGTCTGTGTTTAAAAGGAAGGAGGATTTCAGAAGAGCAGTGATTCAGAACCAAAACAGTACGTGTTCTCCTGTGGATATGTTCCCTTGCATGTTGTGACTGTGATTATACTGAACTGAAATGAATTAACATCCTTAAGAAATTAGTGGTCATTTGTTTTTCAATTAAGCAATAATGAAATTAAATCTGGTATGTTTTAATTATGTCACACTAATGTAAGAGATTAATACTTTTATCTTGTGAGATGTTTTGATGAACTGCAGCATATGCAGGCACTAATTATAAATGATCATTTCAAAGTTTCACAGTTTTAAGTAACCCATAACTCTGTTTGGTAATAGTATTCATGAATCAAGTATCCCTGTAAATGAATATTACAACAATGACTAGACTTCAATAGTACTAAATTGACTGTAAAGTACTTTGGGATATCCAGTGATCAGGCAAGTCACTACAGAAATGCAAGTCTTTTATCCTGTTAAATATATATCGAATCAGCTTTTAAAATTTTGTTTATGTAGTTATATGTTTTTGAAACACCTGCAGTAATTTCACACTCAAAATGATGGAGAGGCAAGGTGCAGTTCAGATCAAATCTCTGCAAATAAGAGTGAACTAAGCCTTTTGAATCCTCAGCAGAGATTTCAGTAACTTTCATGAACCCTGAGTTACGAGCACATTGATCGATTTCCAACTGCTGTTGCTTGATGTGCATCAGCACAGAACCAACCACCTCTTTTTATTTAAATGATTTATGTTTGGATATTTTCTGCTTCTTACACTTTGAACTCTGGTTGAGAGCACAGGCAGATAACCAGGGAGACCTCTAAACATCTGCTAATATCAGCCATCAAGGATGTTAAAAAGTGACTTAGGGTCAGATATTTGCATTTTGTTTTTAGGTTCTAGAGTTTGAAAGTGCTCAACGTATGGAGGGTAAAATACTTCCACAACAAACAGTACAAGTGCTTCTGACTCGAAAATTGATTATCTTTCAAGCTGCAAATTATGTGCAGGAAAATGCTGCTATTTACAAATATATCAGTGTAAGTTTATCTGACTGAGCTTTTCCATTCCATTTTTTTAAATTTATTGGAGTATAAAGGAGGATTGGCCACATATTGGCTACATTTGTACAGCTAGGTTGCACTGATACAACACGATTCACACCAAGGCAAAAGTGGCAAAATAACTCCGAAGGCTGTAAGGCAAACTAGATCCCACTGGGGCACATCCTCATAGAATGTTGCTTCTTACCAGTTTCAGAACCCAAAGGACTATTGTACTCTCTCTGAACTGCCCATTCCTGTTTAATCGAGTTTCTGCTGCTGACGAAAAAATGAAGAGCAGTTGAGAGAGAGCTGGAAAGAGAGAGAAAGAAAACAGAAAAGTCCAGTTCCAATGCAACTCACTAACTAATTATGATGTTATTTACAAGACAAGAACCTAAAACACAAAGATGCCACTATTGAATACACAAAACAAACATCTAAACTTAAATTACATGTGTTACTGTCTTGGGTCATGCCCAGAACCTGTGACTGTGCAAGGAGCCTAGGTTGGGCTGAGGGTTCACTGACTCTATGTGACTCCCTGTTCGCTGTGGCAGAAAATTGCAACCCTGACAGATGTCATCCTCTCATCGCGGGACAGCTGGCATCAACAAAAATAGGTTATGCCATTTTGCAGGATCGCTGCCTGGGTGCCTATTTAAATCTCATGCTCTGTCAAGTCCCTAGTCAAAACCACACTACACTGGGGAGATTTCAAATCAATCTTCACGCTCTCTCACAATATCGGATAAAGAATGCAAGTCACCTGAAATATTCTGATGGACGTTGGCGGGTCAGTAGTTTAACTCTCCGATTCAAAGAACTAGATCAGAAGAGAAACACTGAGGACAGAACTGTGCTAGGCATGGTAAGCTGAGCATTGTGGGCTATGATGAGATGACTGGTAGAATAAGGTAAGATGTTCAGTGAGTCCCATCATGACTTTGAAATCATCTCACTGGATCTTATCTGCTTTTCTCAAGTGCCATGGCAAGATTTCTGCTGGGCAGTAGTGAACTTCCAATTGATGTTCATCTTTGCTTGTTAAATGTATTGTTAGAAAACAGCCTGCCAGGGGTTGTGATTTTACCAAAATCTACTGTGAAACCAGAGCAGGTTCTTGGTAAGTTCAACTTGCTGTTTGCTCCAAAAGACCGCCATCTTGTCCAGGGACAAACTGCAGAGCAGGGCATGATCCACCCACACAAGCTGCACCTACCCCTCCACAACAGATGTTGGCACTCCACTTTCAGGGAAACATCATCAGCACCATCATGGCATCCTCCAATGTACTGGCAGTGCACCCTGCAGGGCAGACTGGTCTTGTAGGGCACACCAGTGACCAGCAGTGTACAGCACTGGGTACAAGTACCACATAGGGAAACGAACCCATTACACGGTGTGGACCAGGCTGCCTACCAGGGCTGGTCCGTTGCTCTCACAGCACATATCTACCTGGTGTGTACCAGCATGCCCTCAGCCTTGCAGTGCTCTGATGTGCCTTGCATTGGCAAATTGGCATGTTCTCACAACCAGGCCTAATTGAGTAATGTGGCATTGAACAGCTGAGTTGCTGCTGGAAACCATCTGGCTTGTCTTTGTTTCCAACCCTGACCCCAATTTCATGACTCCCTAGCTACGATCCCCATCCTGCTCTCACTTACCTAAGGTCTGGGTCTCTCGATGATGCTAGGCCTCTCCCTGGGTGCTGTAGAAATGTCTACAGTACTTTTATTCAAATGGCAAATAATCCCGTGGCCACCACAAAATATCAGTGAGCTCAGGCATTAATTGTGGTAATTGACTCAATAATACGATCATAAGACAATAAACTGAGTAGAAATACGCCATTCAGCCTACTTCTACTGATAATTTGATAATCTTCAACTCTGCTTTCCTGCCTTTTCCCCATAACCCTTGACTTGATTCCCTAATTGATTAAGAATCTGTCTAGCTCAGCCTTGGATTGACAAACTGGTGTGAGTGAGCGAGTTCCCCCTTTTCCCACCTCCTGCTTAATCTTGGAAAGTTTTCCCACCACCAGGGGAATGATGTGTGGCTTCTCCTGCAATTAAATGGATTCAGCCACCATGTACCCCACCATAACAGGCTGCATTGTATGTAAAACCTACTTGTTTAAGAGGTAGCATTTTGCTTGAACTCATGATATTCAGAGTCAGCAGAAAGAAAACTATTAGTAAACTCACTGGTGAGTTCATTTTGCTTTAGGGACGGTAAGAAGACAGAATAAACTGAAGACAAAATGAAGTGACAATGTTTTGCTCAAAAATGTAATGTAATGACATCATTGTGGCATAATTGATAATTTCAGGATCCCGAGACCTCCATTTGATTGGCAGCAGGTACCAGAGAGGATAAGAATTTGGAAATATGAGGTGAAACGTTACACTCATTAAAGTGAGTGATAACAATGGAACAGCTCCCACATTTTGCAGCCATAGCTAGCTTTGTGCTGTGGATCAATCAATACCAGGAATTAATTTAAAACTGCTAAAAGTGAGACAGCTGGCAGAACGATGCTTGGTCTTGATCCAGTCTCATATCCCAGAGGCGAAAAGTCAGTGTGCTAACTCAATGTGCTACTAAGGCATCATTTCCCTCTAAGGGACAAAGTGGGAAGCAAAAATAGCATGTAAACATTTCTTCTTCAGCCTTGGTGAAATATTATTGGCGTTACAATAGCACCAAGTGCAGCTTTTTTCTGAAAGCTTGCTTATCATGAATCTTTATCTCATCTTGATGTGGGTTTCAAGTCAATTTTATGCCATGTATGGTTTTCAAGCTAATTTTTAATAAATTTTTTGCCTTTTAAATCAATGGAATATGAACTTAGTTAAGCTGTAATAGGTTCCTTTCCTAATGACTGAGATTCCAACACTGAAAACCTGCAAAGGATGTAATGTGCTGTACTAGAATAAAAGAAGAAATTCTAAATTAGCCATAGCAGACAGAATTTATGCAAATTAAGATATAATGAAGGAACAATAGTAGCTATTCATAATGAAAAGACATTGCATATTTTAAGACAAAAAAAATCCCATCTTTGCTGATTTTAAAATAATAGATAACTTTGTCAAATGACAGTAGCATTGCTTTAGATAGAAAAAAAATCTAAGACCTTCTGTTTTAAAGTGTTGCATCTATCTGTCATGTCTTGTCTGTACGTTACACTTGACCAGGATTTTATTGTAAATAACTTGACACATTTTTTAACAGGTATATCTCAAATAGCCATGGCTGCCTTGCTACAGTCCCCAAACATGTTTAATCTATGGAAAGATCGAGCAGCATCTGCTCTGAAAATTCAACTGGAACTTGCAATGTATCTCAAGCATTATGGATGGTAGCAAAATTAAGTGGTGAGGCTATTGCTGAGTTACTATCAAGATCTCTATTACCCACCTGAACTGCTGTCTTTCATGTAACTAAGGACAGGGAACCTGGGTCTGCAAGTGATATTCTTGAGTTAGAGCTGATCACTTATATAAGGCAGCCTCCCTATTTTTCAGCCCTCCACCACTGCACTCAGGTGATTTGGTATGAATGAGTAGCAGCTAACCCAGCAGAATATATTGGAAAGAGCCATATGATTAGATTTCCTCCTCTATATTTTCCACATAACCCCACAGGTTCTTACTTTTCAAGTACATATTCAGTTCTCTTTTGAAAGGTACTTTTAATCCTTTCCAACCCCTTTTCAGACAATATATTCATCATATGTTTATTTCTTTTAAACTCTAATCAACCACTTCATGAAATGATCCCTGAGTAAGCTGATGTTGACTAGCAGTGGGTAGAAAGGTAATCTCAGAGCATTAAAAACGATGGCCCTCATATCAATGAAACAGGATGAGTTTCATGTTAGTTACGACCATTAGAAATAGGAACAGGAGTAGGCTGTTCAGCCCCTTGAGCCTTGCCTGCCATTCAGTAGGTTCATGGTTGATCCAACATTCCTCATGTCCACGTTACTGTGCTTTCCCCTAACTCCTGACTCCCTTTCTGATCAAGAATCCATCTATCTCAGCCTTAAATATACACAAGGACTCTGCCCCCACAGCTCTCTGGGGCAAGGCATTCCAAAGACTCACAACCATCTGAGAGAAGAAATGAATATTTCTCAACAGTATTTACTATCAAGTAAGGTATGGATGCTAGGGAACTTTGGGAAATAAAAAGTGATGTCTTTGTGGGAGGCTAGGGAGGAAACTGGGGGGTCCCTGGCAGAGATATTTCTATCATCAACAGCCACAGGTGAAGTGCCCAAAGATTGGAGGGTAGCTAATGTTGTGCCATTATTTAAGAAAGGCTGCAGGGAAATGCCAAGGAACCACAGGCCAGTGAGCCTAAATTCCGTGGTGGGTAAGTTGTTAGAGGGGATTTTGAGAGACAGCAGATTTTGAGAGACAGGCACTTGGAGAAGCAAGGACTCATTTGGGATAGTCACCATGGCTATGTGCGTGTTAAATCATGTCTCACAAATGTGATTGAGCTTTTTGAACGGGTCGCCAAGAAAGTAGATAAAAGCAGTGCGGTAGACATTGTCTACATGGACTTTAGCAAGGTCTTTGACAAGGTACCGCATGGTAGGTTGTTGAGTAAGGTTAAATCTCACGGGATCCAGGGAGAACCGGCGAATTAGATACAACATTGGCTTGACGGTAGACAACAGAGGATGGTGGTAGAGGGTTGTTTTTCAGACTGGAGGCCTGTGACCAACAGTTTGCCACAGGGATCGATGCTGGGTCCACCGTTATTCATCATTTATACATAAGATTTGGATGAGAGTTTAGGAGGTATGGTTAATAAGTTTGCGGATGACATCAAGATTGGTGGCATAGTGGACAGTGAAGGAGGTTATCTGGCAACGCAGCAAGATCTTGAGCAACTGGGTAAATGGACTGAGGAATGGCAGATGAAGTTTAATTTGGATAAATGCACGGTGTTGCATTTTAGTAAGGCAAGCCAGGGCAGGACTTACACAGTCAATGGTAGGGCCCTGGGGAGTGTTATAGAACATAGAGATTTAGGCATACAGGTTCATAGCTCCTTGAAAGTGGAGTCACAGGTAGACAGAGTAGTGAAGAAGGCTTTCGGTGTGCTTGCTTTCATTGGTCAGAGCACCGAGTATAGGAGCTGGGATATGTTGTTGCAGCTGTACATGATGTAGGCGAGGCCACATTTGGAGTACTGTGTGCATTTCTGGTTGTCCTACTATAGAAAGGATAATATTAAACTAGAAAGAGTGCAGAAAAGATTTACTAGGCTGCTACCTGGACTGAAAAGTTTGAGATATAAGAAGAGGTTGGATAGGATGGGACATTTTTCCCTGGAACGTAGGAGACTGAGGGGTGACCTTCTGGACAGTCTATAAAATCATGAGAGGCATAGATAAGGTAGGTAGCCAATATCTTTTGCCCATGGTAGGGGAGTCTAAAACTAGAGGCATAGATTTAAGGTGAAAGGGGAGAGATACAAAAGGGTCCAGACAGGCAATGTTTTTCACACAGAATGTGGTGAGTGTCTGGAATGGGCTGCCAGAGATAGTGGTGGCAGTGAGTACAATTTTGTCATTTAAGAAACATTTGGACAGGTACATGGATGGGATAGGTATGGAGGGATATGGACCAAATGCAGGCAAATGGGACAAGTTGAAATTGTGAAAACTGGGCAGCATGGGCAAGTTGGGCCGAAGGGCCTGTTCCCCTGCTGTCGACCTCTATGACTGTATGACTCTAAGAAATTCCTCCTCATCTGATTCATAAATTTTGCAACCCTTTATTCTGAAACTGTCAAGCCCCTTAAGAATCCTGTATTTTTCAATGGATCATCGCTCATTCTTCTGAACTCCAGTGAGTAGAGTCCCAACTTGTTTAATCTTTGCTCGTAAAACAGTCCCTCTATACCAAGAATCATGCTAGTGAATCTTCTCTGAATTGCCAATGAAATGATATATTTTCTCAAATAAGGGGAGCAAAACTGCTCACAGTACTCCAGATGTGGTCTCACCAACACCTTGTATAGTTACAGTAAGACTTCCCCACTCTTATACTCCAACCTCCTTGAAATAAGGGCAAACATTCCGTCAGCCTTCCTGATTACCTGCTGTACCCGTGTGCTCATTTTCTGTGGTTTATGCACAGGTATCCCTTCTACAGGAAGGATGTTGTTAAACTTGAGAGAGTGCAGGAAAGATTTACAAGGATATTGGAGGGTTACAGGACTGGAGAGTTTGAGTTACAGGGAAAACTGAATAGGCTGGGGATTTTTTTCCCTGGAGCGTCAGATGCTGAGGGTTGACCTTACAGAGGTTTATAAAATCATGAGGGGCATGGATAGGGTGAATACCCAAGATTTTTTTCCTCGGGCTGAGGAGTCCAAAACTAGAGGGCATAGTTTTAAGAGGCAACTTGTTCGCTCAAAGTGTAGTGCTTATTTGGAATGAGCTGCCAGAGGAAGTGGTGGAGGGAGATACAATTACAACATTTAAAAGGCATCTGGATGGGTATATGAATAGGAGGGTTTTACAGGGATGTGGGCCAAATGTTGGCAAATGGGACTAGGTCAGATTGGGATGTCTGGCCAGCATGGACAAGTTGGACTAAAGGGTGTAATTCCATGCTGCATGGAAAAAAAATGCCCGCTTGTGTTGCAGCTTCCTGCAGCCTTTCTTTATTTAAATAATACTCTTCTTTTATTCTCCCTTCCAAAACGAACAACTTCACATTTTCCAACTCTATGCTCCATTTGCCAACTTTTTGTCCACTTACTTATCCTATCAATGTAACTGTCCCTCTTGTATTGTTAAAATGGAATAGGATACTTCACATCTGAGGCCCACTCATACAGGCATTGAATAAAGCATTAAGGAGGCTAGATAATTGCCAATTGTTAGAAAAGCAGCAATATTTGTGACCGTTTCTTAAGCTTTTGAATAGAAGTACATTGGGTTGTTGTTATCTCAGATTAAATAGTTTCAGGCAAGTCTTGGAAGTCCTGTGAAAGTCAATCTGATGTTTACACTGATTCCTGAAATATTTATTAGACCAGCAGTAATTATCGTTTTGGGAGCGATCAATGATCTTAGAAGTCCCTTCTAGTGCCAGCCACTGAACTGTCACTCTTTTGAGCATGTTCTGCAGGCCATGAGAAACTGTCTGAGACAGGGACATGCTAGTTTATTTCTCTGTCTTCTTAACATTACTCCAATGTATTAAAAGCCGCTCCAAGACCTTCACATAGAAACATAAGGCAGAAATTCCCAGCCCCTGGATTCCCAGCCCAAGGTCTGGATGCTGAGACGTTTCTAGCTAGTGAGTGGTTACAGCATTATTAAAATGGATGAATGCTCATTATCATCTTCATTATTACCTAAGTTAATCAACATTCATGCCTCCCATTCCCCCACTTGCTGGATAGAAACTGCTGGTCGTAGGAGTCTTGTGGTTAGCTCCGATGTGTTCCTGATGTAGGGTAGTGTGATGAGTGTGTGGGGGCGTGTAGTATTTTCCTATGATCGCTGGGCATCAGAGTGGCACACAAGCCCACGTCAACCCTATGACAACTGCTCACCCGAACTAAAGACCTACTCCCCGCCATGGACAAGGCCAGTTGTCATCTATAAGATACTCTGCAGAGACTGTGAGAAACAATACATCGGACAAACAGGAAGGAAACTAACAACAAGGGTACAAGAACACCAACTGGCCACAAAAAGACATGACCAATACTCACTCATCTCAATCCACATCGATAAGGAGAACCACCAATTCGACTGGGACAACACCAAAATCCTGGGAAAGCTAAGCAGAGACAGGCACGGGAATTCCTAGAAGTCTGGCACTCCACGAAGAAAGCCATTAAGAAGCACATAGAACTTGACCCCATATACACTCCACTACGAAGTAAAACCGGAAGTGAGGCAATCCAGCTCAATGGACTCCAGAGTTTAAAAACCAGGCGGGAAAACACACCGATGCTTCAGCGGAGGCTGCACTGAGGATGTTACCCAGCACGGTAATGAAACGTCTGCTAAACAACAAACCAGCTCGGCGAGCCAACCAACCACAACACCCACAACCCGGGCTACAGATCTACTCCAAAACCTTAGGAACTAGTTTAATTGTCTGGCTAAACTTCTCAACTAGTCTGCTTCTTTAGTTGTGCAGTCTTCCTTTTATGAGGATATCATTTATTGGGATTGTATTAACATTCTGTAGTTAAAGCTACTCATTTAGAGCTACTCCCAATTTGGTCAGTCTAAAATCTAACCCTATAAAATTAAAAGCTCCTGAAGCCTGACTACCATTTTGAAGTCTGCTTAATGTTTTTAAATTCCCCCTTACCACCTCACAAAAAAAAATTGTCAATGTGCCTCATAAAGATGCCTGAAAGGATCCCATCATGGTGCCAATAAAGCATGGCTCTGCTTTAAACTGTAGAGAACCTCATTTTTGCGGGATGCACTTTATTGACAAGAACCAAACTTTGGAGGCATCATTTAGGCCATTGACACATTTATTTACCTTCCAGTATGTACCCAGTGTGTTTACTGCCTCTTTTGGAAGGCAAAGAATGTTTCCTTTTCTTGGTGATCTTGCTGCAAAAATGCTGCTTTATATCAATTGATTTACATGTCCACGTATTTGTTACTTGTAAAGCCATGAAAATCTTCAGAAATGTTCTTACTACTACAGGGTAATCTGCTTTTATATCTTGGTCTTCTTGAAAACCTGTGCCGTTATCCTGGCATTGGCCTTATGCATTTAGTAAGGAATCCCCATTTTGTTTCATTTTACTCTATGTCATATGACTGGCAATCTCTGTCTGGCACCTTTGTGCGCTCCGTAAGAATTTATAATTCTTGCTGTTCGGCAACTTTTAGTAACTTGACACTTCCTGATCACATGGCTTGTGCTCCTGATGGTATTTCTAAGCTGTAATATATTTGTTGACCTTGCTGAACTGCACCCTGTATAGTGCCTTCTAACTTTTTTGTGGACTGCTATTGTTTGATGTCCCATCCCTATTAAAGGATTTCCTTTCAACAGTTAATCTCTTTCTAGGGGTATGTCCATTCCTATACCCAGTTTACAATACATTTTCTTACCTTCAGTTTTTGTCATTCCCAAATCATGAGCCTAACCTACTCCCTCAATGTTGTACATTCAACTAGTTTTTTTTTATAGAATTGAAATCCTTTTAGACTGTTCTACTTCAAACAAGTACATACAACAGAATCCAACTACCTTCTAGCCAGTTGTTCTTTCTATATGTTTGGATATGATTAACTAATTAATTCCCTACACCTTTTTGCATTGTTACCTTTAACTCCTAGGTGTTTTGTTTCCTATTAACAGAAATAAATAATAACAAGGTGTACTCAATTTAAGGGTAGCCTGAATTCTCTAGGACTTCATACTAGCTGTACTAAAAGCAAGTAGGTCCTTCAGTCCTCTCATCTCACATCTCCTTAGCACCCTCACCTACTTCCCATGTCTCCGCCACAGCCTCCATGCCAACTGATGCTGCTCACCCACACCCTCATGGTAACTCATACCCTCCCTGTCAAATCATTGTCAAGCCAACCAATATCCACTAGGGGCAGACTTCAGGAGTTATGCAGAGATGAATAACATAAATGTCTAAAAAATTAAGGAATCTCTCACTCTCCAAAAACCTCCAATTCATAAACTTATTGAATACTTGTAAATCTCAATTAGCTGTTCCACTAAAAAACTTTCATTCATAGACAACTTGACCAGGTGAATGAATAAAAGTCCTTTCCCATTGTGGAAAGTCTAGGACAAGAGGGCGTAATCTCAGATTAAGAAATTGAATATGTAAAATAAGGAGGAATTTCTTCTCTCATGAATCTGTGGAATTCGTTACCACAGAGGGCCATTAAGGCTGAGTCATTAACTAAATTGAAGACTGAGATAGCCCAATTTTTAATCAGTAAGGGAATCAAAGGTTATGGGGAAATAGGAGGAAAGTAAAGTTGAGGATTATCTGTTCAGCCATGGTCTCATTGAATGATGTAGCAGACTCAATGGGCTGAATAGCCTACATCTGCTCCAATGTCTTATGGTCTTAAATCAATAATGGCTAAATCTTTGATAATTTCCTTAAACTGTCAATCAAAATGTGTACACAGAACTCCATGTTGAGATAATTGTAGCCTTTGAGACTCAGCCAAGCTTGCATAATGCAATAGTATTAGTGTTAGGAAAGTGTCAGCAAGTAAGACTTGAACAGATGCTACACCAGCTGGCCTGTCAATTATATCAATCCAGTAGAGCATTTGTGTTTGCAAACACTGATACCTGCAGCATATTTTCACATTCAAAGGATTTTGTATTTTTTAGAAGTGTTCAAGACATTTATAAAGCCTTTATCTGCTTTTTAAGAATGTTTATATCTATTCCATGAATTCATAACTCCCACAAAAGTTAGTTAAGAATCTGCAACAGTGAAAATTACTGAGGTCACGTGGCTCTCTTGAGTTCATGCTTCACTTTGTATGAATCATACCACACCTCTTTCCTCTACTGGCAAAAATGAGATTTGTCAGATTGGGGTGGGATTTGTGGTATCCAGGTGCACACCACCATTTTTAATCATCCACAAAGTCTTCTTAGTTCTGTGAAACCCTGATCCTTGATCACCGAGATTTAAAGTTTGGGCTTCTCAGCTTGGAGCAGGTATTGTGCCAACCGTTATACAATTACTCTTTCTCACTTTTCTATTCCCACATCTTCATACTCAATGATGCTTACCCACTGAAAACCTTTCTGAGTCACTAATTATACCTTCTGAGGAGTACAACGTTATAATATACTGATAATAGTATTTAAATCCATTGTCTAACTTAATACTTGGGACTTTTGTTGGAAAGATAACTTTAAATAAACTATGACACTGTGTTTTAAAAAGGCTGCAGAGGTCACCTGACCTATTAGAGGAAGCAAATTTACGAAAACTTCTGACATGGATTAACAGTAGAAATGTTGAGTCAGTTCCCCTGCAGAATTTCACACTTTCCATTGTTTGAATTGTCTGTAAAATGCCTAAAGATGATAAACATCAACCATTGTATCTGTTGAGGCAAAACCATTGTGCAAAAAAGGTGCTGAAAACTCTCCTTCTGTTTGATGGCACCTTGAAAGTATGACAATAGGAGCTCCACTGTATGTGCCAACAGTCAGCTAACACATGATCAAAGCCCCCACCTTGTGAAAAACTATGACTATCAGCTTGCCTTTTGGTAATGGAAAGCGATACCATCAAGAAGGGGTGCAGAATAGCATAACACCATTTTTCCCTCAACGGTTCTCGAAATTTCAGGCCCTATCTATGTCAAAAGTTGGAGTACATCACAGAGATAGAGAAATTAAAAATACTTGTGACATTGCCAACATTCCTTATCCCAAAAAGGAATACAATGTAAAAAGCGGCTGTCTCTAGAAGAACAAGAAGCTTGGCTGCACCCACATCAGAACATTCGGAGTAATAGCTGAATGTATTTTTTGTTTTCTCTAATTGACTTTAACCTTCAAATTCTACATACCAACACACCCATCCCAACCTCCCCATACCTGTAACTTACTATATTTGGTTGCATGCTGGTGTTTGGGTTTGTCATGGCATACTGGATAGGATTTTTAAAATAATAATGTTACTACTTCTTACTCAGTCTGATTACAGTAAGTCATTTTTTCATAGATTTACACATGGCCAAGTAAATATCAAATTGATTAAAACTCAACTTTCAAAACATTCAAACTGTTATAGTAAATCTCAGGAATGAAAATAGGAATTTATTCACTATTCTGGATTTGATTGTGACAAGATATCTTGGGTGGACTTGACCATGTAGGTTGATGTAATGAAACTTATAAGGAGATTGCAGAGGTTGCAAAGTTTCAAATGGCAGATGGTCATTGGGTTATCCAGTTATTTTCTCTTTCCCTATGATGTCAAAACAGATGTTATTTTCAAATCCATTTGACCTTGAAGAAATAACCTTTTCAAAGAGCACTGTCTTTGAGTATGATGCTTAACCTTTACCAACTTTCACTAGTCATCTCCAAATCTACCAACTCCTTTATTCTTCTGGTAATTTCTGAAATATTTCTTTTAATGTAGATGCAATATTTTCAGTCTTGGTATTCTCCCACATTGTGGTTGTCTATCATTGTTGTGTGTAACTTTGTACTTTGCAGAAAGAGAGAGAATATATTAAAATGTTAAAAGAAGGTGAATGCATGCTGTTTTCCCTTTTATGAGAGCAGGCATTCCATATTCCTTCAATAAATTTCTTCAAGATTATGAAATATGTCTGTGGAAAGCAGTAAGTTTGCAACACGAGTGTCAATATCTCCAGAGGTTTCGCTTTTTGCAATCAAAAAGATTGGCTGTTGTCCAGCTGATGGCACATAAAGACGTTGATAAGTAAAAGACGATGTGAAACCTCTCGGGCCATATAGGAGGTGCTTTGTAAATGGTGTCTTTCTTGATTTATTTTTGCCAGCTTTGTATGGACAATGAACTTCTGCTGGAATTTTGTGGGAATTATTGAGCTGGTGAAGTTTACAATACCGATTCAGCAAACACACTCCAGAGGGTATTGAATGATCCAATTGCATAGATTTTATCATCAATCCCCAGTGACCTTTTGCTTTGAGCCATCACTTCAGCAAGTAATACATCCAGGGAGACAGCTGAGAATCTGGGACCCTTTCTTAATACAGGCAGTCCCTGGGATGCAAACAGGTCCGTTTCAGAGACCGAGATAACAAGGTGTAGAGCTGGATGAACACACCCTCTGATGAAGGGTCTAGGCCCGAAACATCAGCCTTCCTGCTCCTATGATGCTGCTTGGCCTGCTGTGTTCATGCAGCTCTACACCTTGTTATCTCAGATTCTCCAGCATCTGCAGTTCCTACTATCTCCGTTTCAGAGACTGTTTGCAAATCAATTTGTACGCAAGTCAGAACACAATGCAGGACAATGTAAATGACCGTTTGTAAATACAGGAAATGTCTATGTGTCAGATCATTAAAATTATTCCCCGTATGAGATTGCATTTATAAGTTTGAGCGTTCTTCCCGCTTTTACCACACTTCTGAATGGCCCTTTTAAATGCTAATGTTGACCTCTCTTCACCTTCTATGCAGCTGTAACATTGTACCCTGTTCTATTACTGTGATGCACCTGTATAGTACAATCTGCCTGTAAAACATGTAAGACTTCACTTTTCACTGTACCTTGCTACACATGACAATAATAAATCAAATCAAATTAAATCATAAACTGGGGACCTTTGTACTGACACACACTCACACTTCAGACATTTTCTGTTTATGCTCCTGCTGACCAAAATGACATGCTGTCCTTTAATCAAAACCCAGGTTGTGGTGGTAAAACAGTCATACTACTGAAAAAAAATAATCTGGAGGTCATTAGATGGTAGTTTGAGAATTTGAATTCAGTGTTAAAATCTACAAATGAATGTAGGTATCAATAAAAGTGAGCTAGAAGCTGTCTGACTGTCCCAAGAACTGAACTGATTTGTTAATTTCCTTTAAGGAAGGTGTTAGTTAGCCTTGCCAACACCCCACACCAATGTACTTGATTCTTAGCTGCACATTTAAAAAGTGCCATGAGTAATAAAGTCATACAACATTTCAAGAAGGTCACCTGCTTTCTCTGGGTAATTAGAGGTGGAAAGTAACTGCTAGTGACACTCATATCCAAGAACTGATGACACACAATAATCAAATGTTGCAAGTCTCTACTTCCCTCCCTCTCACTCGTGGTGAGAATCAACGAGAGTGCATTAACAGTCTTATCGCATGTTGATTTTGTAAACTCTATTCATTTTGTCATTATTAACTCCCTGCTTGCATTATACTTCGTTCAATATTTGTATGGATGTGTCTACGAACTTTCACTACTTCCAGCATACCGAGCCTATGATCTTTCACGCACATTTGTAATGTTGTTTAAATGTATTCAGTCCTTTAATAATTGTAGCAATGAAGCAAATTGTTCATTGCATTGCATTAGTCAAGCTATTTCCATGAAATAATCATTATGTTTTAATGACTGATAGCCCGATAAGGAAAGAAATAATGCTGTTGTAATCCTGTACCAGTATTTAGTTGGCTGTCTACCAAGTTTCTATTTAGCGGAACATAATAGCAGTGTTTTTATCAAGGCAGCAAACTGTTGTTTGAATGGATTCCGCAGGATTTGGATGTTTTGACATTGCTTCAGTATGTGAACGCAGGAAGTATCTTCATGCTGTTTTCTATGTTCAAGTTCGGTGGAAGTAACTCTTTTGCCATTGGTGCTTTTGGAGCATTGATTGAAAGTGCATTATCTGACAATATATTGAATAATAGGAAATCTCAAACAGGTATCCATACGTTATAGGTGACATTGAAATATATGAGAGCCAAAAAACAAAAAACTCCAATGCTGGAAGTCTGAAACAAAAACACAAAGTGCTGGAGAAACTCAGCAGATCTGGCAGCATCTGTGGAGAGAAAGCAGAATCAACATTTCGGGTTCAGCGACCCTTCTTCAGCCCTGATTTAACTAGGAAGAAGTGGTATATATGCTGAAGACAGGTGTTAAGGGGGAGAGGGGAAGAAGTATAAGACAGGGGGAGGTGAAGTCCTGAGAGAAAGAACAGCAGTTGTGCTGACAAAGGAATGGGTAATGGTGAGCTGAGGATAAAGAAAGCCTGCTAAGGGAGAGCTAGTGATGGTAAACAACGGCCTGCCCAGTGGTCCAAACCCACTGGTAAAAATGGGAGTGGAAGCTCAGCAGTGGGACAGGCTGGCTACCAACACACTTTGTGGCATTTTTAAAGCAGTGAACTGCTGTTGACACAGCAGCTGAAGAAAGCATGGGAGAAGGCTGAAGGGAGAGTACGCAGTTAGCATTTGGGCCAAATCAATAAATAATCAAAATCTAATCAAGCAAAGTCAGCACGGCTTCATGAAGGGGAAGTTGTGTCTGTCTAATGTATAAGACCTTTTTAAAAGAAGTGTCTGGTAACCAGAGTGGATAGAGCGGAACCAGTAGATGTGTTGCATTTAGCTTCTAGAAATATTCAACAAGGTACCTCATAAAAGGTTAAGTCATAAGATAAGAGCCCATGGTGTTGCAGGTAGTGTATTGGCATGGATAGAGAATTAGCTAATGGGCAGGAAACAGCGAGTGGGAATAAGGTGTTCTTTTTCAGGTTGGCAACCCGTGACTAGTGAGGTTCCACAGGGATTAGTGCTGGGACCACAACTGTTTACAACATATATTAATGATTTGGAGGAAGGAAGTGAAAGTAGCCAAATTTGCAGACAACCCAAAAATAGATGGAAAGGCAGGTTGTGAGAGGGATACAGTTTACAGAGAGATATTGAAAGGTTAAGTTAGTGGGCAAAATGTTGACAACGTTTACGAGTGTAAAGTGAGAAAATGTGAAGTTACTCATTTGGAAGGGAGGACAAAATAACAGAATATTATTTAAATGGAAGATGGATGTGAACGTTGAAGCTCAATAGGCTTAACGTCATAATTCATAGCATGCAGGATAGTGTCCTAGGTTCAAACATCTTCAACTACTTCACCAATGACAAAAAACTGTAGAAAGCTGCTACACAAGGGGGTACTTGTGCATGAAACTAGCACCTAGGTGCTGTAGGTAATCAGGAAGGCTGATGGAATGTTGACCCTTATTTCATGGGGGTTAAAGTATAAGAGTAGGGAAGTCTTACTGGAACTGTACAACGTGCTGATGAGACCACATCTGGAGTACTGTGAGCATTTATGTTCCCTTATTTAAAGAAAGATACTTTCCCATAGGAGACAGATCACAGAAGTTTCACTAGGATGATCCACGGTTTGGAGGTATCACGTATTATGACCAAAGGCTAAATAGGTTGGGACTGTGCTCACTGGAGTTTGGAAGAATGAGAGGTTATCTTATTGAAACAATAGGATTCTTAATGGACTCGGCAGGTTAAATGCTGAGAGGATGTTTTCCCTCATGGGAGAGCCTAGGACCAGAGGGAATAGTCTGAGAATAAAAAGATGCAAATTTATGAGTCAGATGAGGAGGAATTTCTTTTCTCAGAGGGTTGTGAGTCTTGGGAACTCTTTGATACAGAGAGCCGTGGGATAGAGTGCTTGTATATATTTAAGGCAAAGATAGATTTTTGAGCGGTAGGGGAATCAAGGGTTACGGGAAAGGTCAAAAAAGTAGATGTGAGGAATGTCAGATCAGCCATGATCCTACTGAATAACATAGCAAGTTTGAGGGGCTAAATGGCCTACTCCTGTTCTTATTAGTTATCGACTTATGGTAACACAGAAACAGAAGTACTCACAGGGGTAGGGAAGTAAAAAACACTGAGGAAACACACCAATGGCAGGTGTGCAAAGGAACACTTCCTTAAGCCATGAAGGAACTTAACCAGCAGAATCCAACATGGACTCCTTTTTAGAGAGCATCACAAGGGTAAAAAGAGAGACCAGGGTAAGGTTGCAGTGGCAGCATAGAAAATTGAATGCACATAAGGAAGGTGGTTCATCCATTGTCAAGAGCACTCTGGCTTCAAGGAGAAAGCAGTGAACGACCACTTGGTAAACGATCACCTCATATGCCAGGGGTTGGTGGGTTAGATGGACAGGGGCAGGTTTAAGTGGACGAGTTGTGTGGGGACTGGGGTGTTGCAAAGGCTATGGGGTAATGAGAAGGGCTACCAGGAAAGGACACTGCATATGGACGCTGTCTGCTTCAGTATCAAAGGAATTGCAAATGGTGCTGAACATTGTGCAAACATCAGTGAAAATCCCACTTCTGAACTTATGATGAAAGAAGGGTCATTGGTGAAGTAGTTGAAGATGTTTGGACCTAGGACACTATCCTGCATGCCATGAATTATGAAGTTAAGTCTATTGAGCTTCAACGTTCACATCCATCTTTCTTTGTGCTCAGTACCACTTCATTATTCCCCATGATTCCCATTAACTGCAGTTTTGCTAGGGCTCCTTGATGCCATACTTAGTCGAATGCTTAGTCACACTTAGCTCACCTCTGGAGCTTTGCTCCTTTATCCATTTTTGAACCAAGGTTGTAACGAGATCGGGAGCCGACTAGCTCAGCGGAACGTGTTGCTGGGGGTCCTGACACAACTGCTTTAGCTGCCCTGCTCAGTGCTGTCCCTTAACATCACCATCTGCTGTTGGAGGTTCCATGTGAAATGTGGTGTTGTTTGTTTACAAGTGTGTAAATCTCATTGCTACAGATACTCTTTTCACCATTGGTGCTCAGTAGCAGCAGTGTGTATCACCTGGAAGATGCACTGCAGAACTTCTCCAAGGCTCCTTCTACAGCACCTTCCTAATCCATAAATATTTCCATCTGAAGGAGAAGGGCAGCAGATGTGTGGGAACACCATCACCCACAAGTTCTCCTCCAAGCCATGCACGAGACTGACTTGAAAATATATCGCCATTCCTTCAATGTCACTGGATCAGAATCCTGGAATTCCTTCCCTAATGGCATTGTAAACCTACCTACTGCACATGGACTACAGCAGTTAAATAAGGCAGCTCACCATCACCTTCTCAAGGGCAATTAGGGACAGACAATAAATACCAGTAGCGCCCAGGTTCCAAGAATGAATTAAAAATAAATCATTTTTTAAGTCCCACTTTTAGTCACGGTGGGGTTGGCACATTGCTCTCTGAATTCCCACATCTGTGCTTGAATCAAATTCAGACTGAAAGAAAGGAAGCTTTCAGCCTTTAATGCCTGTTATGATTTTATGTCTATTAATTTTGATCTCAATCTATTTTTTTAGTAAATCCAACAGCGTGTGAGAAAATGACAATCACTTGTCACTAATTAGCATTAAATCTTGGAGAGGAATTGTGGAAATACTCTGAGAATACTGCTTCTATTCCAGACAATGACATTTTCATATGTGATTCATGCCAATATCAGAAATACTTCAGTTATGTACTTTCACCTTTTGAATAGGCAATCATGATTACAGCTCATCAACTATATTTTCAAAAATTGTGTAAGTTGCCGTCCTTTGAAGCAGGATGAGTCAAAATACTAAAGCCTTCAGTTGTAGCACTGTTACCATTTATGATATCGTTTTGCTGCAAATTACAATAATGTTTCTGTTTGCATTTTATATCCATCCCAAATAGATGAAACAATCAAGGAATAATCTTGTAGCTAATGACAGATATGTGACCAGAAAGCAATAATTATTGCAAACGGGCTAAGTTACGATCTGTACCAGATTTTCTATTGTTTTTAAACTGTCAGATTGAAGCATTCATGAACACTTAGTCCATTGCGTTAATCTCAAACAGTTGTGATTCAGTCATAGCCAGTTTGCCACTCCGCTCTTACTTATTTTACAATAAGAAGGAGCTGCAAAGTTCTGGTGGGAGCTTCCAATCACGGATCCTGCAGAAATGAAGCACATATCTTCAATCTGACTGTGTCATCATAATGCAGGGTAGTCATGGGAAGGCAAACTACAGCTCCTTTTCCATGGCAGTACATGTCTTTTTCTGCAACTTAATGTACACCATCACAGACAGTCACTTTGGCAGCTTCTGGGAAAGGGTAAGCATTCCATTCGTCTCTCTCTCTCTCTCGCCCTCTCTTTCTCCTGAGAGACCTGCCCAATGGTCCTATGGAACTCTGGCAATAGAAGTTAAGTGCAGGGGTTAGGGTACTAGGCAGTGTCCTTTTTGATTTTCCTATTGGCTGCTCATTTCTTGAACTGGAAGTCAATTCCGCAATCAGCGTGCAGAAGCCAATGGGCATGTGGAGAACATCACAGCGGATGCACGTGCGCTCAGTCGCTTAGCTTAGGAAGAATGCTGGTGCCAGGTGGGAAGGGTACAAAATGCTAGGTTGGTAGAGTGCCAGGTTACCAGGTTAATAGGGTGACCAGCAGAAAACATATGAGCTGGCATGTGGGTGGGCTGCCAGGGTACAAGGTAAGCAGGGTGGTAGTGCGCTATGTGGTTAGGGTGTCAGGGTACCAGTGTGCCAGGTGGGGTGTGACGGCACAAGGTGAGAATTGTACCAGGTAGGTGATTGAATGTTTAAGGTATGTCAGAGTGTGTGAGGGGTCTGTGCTGTGGCAGGGAGTGGGTCTGGACATGGGAGAAGAATAGTGGATGTCAAGCTCATGGGGTGGAGAGAGTGGTTGTCAGGTGCCAGGGATCGACAGGGGAGGTGAAGAGTTGTGCCAGGTTTGTGCAGTGGAGGAAGGCTCTATGGTGTGTTGGCAGTGCAGGAGGGGTTGTTATTTGGTTCTGTGGGTATTGGGGAGGTGTTTGTGGGTCTCTGGGGAGAATGATAGTGAAGTGTCCGGTCCTAGGGAGGGGAATTTTAGGTTCTAGGGGGCTGAGGGAGTGCATGTAATGGGTACTGGAGGAGGGCTGTTGAGATCTCGCGTGAAGCGAGGGAGGAAATTCAAGTCCTCTGCTGACCAGGCCCTGTCAAAGCTGCAACTCAGTAGGAGATGTTGCCTGGCTGTTCGATGGGAGCGGGGGATAATGGGTGGCAGGATGCTACCACCAGTGGTCCAAAGGGAATGTCTTCAGATTTGAGTAAGTTTATGAAGGTTTTGGTCTGGTCAGTGGTGGAGCAGTGGTACACATTGCTGCTGTCTGTGATGTAAACTACCCACAGAACTGGAGCCTCTGCACTTTTTTGTTTTGGAACAAGAGGGAATGTGACAATGAGTAGGATCAGGAGGTCAAGTGGGAACTATAATTTGAGTCAAGTACCTCCTCTTTTACATCGCTCTCTGTTCAGTTAATTGACTTGTGCTGTTTTTTAAAATAGATTTGTCACCCTCAACAGCCAGGTTCACCTCCCTACCCCATCCCCTGAAAATGCTCATCCTCTGACAATGTACACCCCCTCCCTCAGCCCCTGAAGTACTCACCTACTTCCCTTATGCCTTACAATACACACCCTCACTTGTGGCAATGATCAATCTCTCCTCTCATTTCCTGATTATACTCAAGGCTCACACAGTTCCCCAAACTCCCTCAACTTCTGAAAACAGTCATCTTATTCCCTTCACTGCCTAACGCCTGCCACCGTTCATCATCTCCCTTCACACCCCCGATGTTGGTCAGTCCCTCTCTAAACCCCTCCTGACTTACTCACATCACATGGCTCACCATGACCCCCACTCACCTCTTTGTTGTATTTTTCTTCTAGATCGCCCCAAGAAATAACTGCACAGAGGTTGGGTCCCGTCACCAAGTCCCCCTTTATTTACTGGTGCACAGTACACCAGCTGTAGCCAGCCAGCTTGGAGGCAGTCCTCAACTGAGGAGATTCTAATCACCTGGTCATATTTTCTTTTTTCTCTTTTTTTCCTATTAATTCCCTGGTTATACTTTTTCCGTTTCTTTTTTCTTTTACCTCCCACACAACTGCCCACTTTGTTGTATAAAGTAATGGTTTTGAAAGGGTTAATGTTGGAAACTACCTGAAGTTCCTGTCAATCCAACGATATGAAAACAAAATGTTGTGTTGGTGTGACATTGGCATCGAGAGCAGCATTACACACATAAATATCATGAGACAGTTTCCGTTGCAAGTGCACTGATTTTTCAGGACAATCCATCCAGCTCAAAATGCCTTGAATTTTGAGTGCAAATTAAGTTCAGTTCAAATCCAGTTTCTGCAGCCTTTTTTTTTGGCTGGTTTGCAAACGTTGCTTCAGAAGCTGACATTGTCCACAGAGCTGAGCGCAATCCCACTTCAAATTAATCAGCATTGCAGATTTCTGTTCACCACACTCATTACTTGTCTGGAGGAGGTTCTTTTCGGTGCAACGACATTAACGAGCACTGTTCTAGGCTTTTAAAAAGTAATTATGATCCCATAATGTGATTAGAACATGGATCTGTATTATTTTAAGAAGGAATGTTCAGTCCTTTAAAATTGGGTTTCTTACAGACAATTAATTGACATTGTGACAACATTGTTTTTTTCAGTAATAACCCCATTTTCAGAAGCTTTAAAAGTGTTTTTAAAACACTGTCCAGTTGCACTTGTTCATGCCAGAGATTTTGTTTGACAAAATAAATAAAAATCAGAGTGAATTGTTCCAAATAAGTACAATTTCACCATGGTTACTGATTGCTCATAACATGGAAAATTCACCCACAATAATTTCAAAATAGATTTGCAAATTATGCTTTATTCATAAAATATATATAAATACAATACAAAACGATTCAAATCAGATATACATAAAATACAACGAAATCACATTTCTTATTTGAGCATTTGCATTCTTAGGTGTCTCAAACCAAATGCAAAATTAGAACAATTACTGAACACATCACAATACAAGGGAAGGGGTGTTAGGATAAGTTAGTATAAGTTAGCCCATTGTCTATCGTAATGGAAAAACCTCGGATAGCGGCCTTTCCCCACTGCGCTGTAGCAATGGCTATCCCTAGCTCTAATGCGTACCTCATCATGTGGTCCTGGACCTTGGAATGTGCCAGTCTGCAACACTCAGTTGAGGACAACTCTTTGCACTGGATTGGGGCAAACTAAAAAGCGTCTTCACCAAAATGTTGGTCTTTCAATGCACATTTGATGTTTATCTCAATGTGTTTCATAGAGAACAGCCCGTGGAGCACGGAGTCCTGCATTGTGGATTTGCGTGGAACAAACCTCAACAAAAGCCAGGACTCTCACCTTCTTTGCAAAGGCACATTCCAGAAGGAGATGTGGAACAGTCTCTTCACCATCACAGCCATCTCGAGGGTAGTGTGCAGTGGCACACTGACTCTGGGCGTGCTGAAAGATCTGATGGGTTCTCACAAACGGCTAAGCTACAACTTGATGTTAGTTAGAAAGTTCTGATGATGAGGCGTTCTGCCAAATGACTTTAACATTCTGCTCAGGGAACTATCCGACAGGATCAAACTTCTCCTTTCCACTCAGGGTCTCCTGGAAGCTTTGTGCCGACCACTATCTGATGGAAAACACCACGGACAGGTAAAACCTCAGCACATCATTTCACTTGGTTTTCGTGTACCAGGGGTCTACATACAGCCTGATTTAGCTAAACACAAATGTGGCTATCAGGATGAAGGAGATGTTGGGTATGTCCTACACTCATTCTCCTCCCCTTCCACTGCCCCAACTCCATCTAGAGATTGATACATGGTGTCCCTGCAGAAATAATCTATTATTGATCTCCGGATGAAGTAGAAAGTTATTTAGGTGAACAATGTGGTACTGGCTTAGTGAATGGGACAGACGTGTATCATGTAAAGCAATACTGAGAGAATCTTACATCTGATGATCAGCGTTTTAGAGGGAGTGGTGTGCTCTTTCATGTCCAGTTTCTGCCTTGCCGTAGCAATAGGCTCGTCCCAGTTTTTAATCCATGTTCTGGCACCTCTGAACCATATGCCCACTATCTTCAGTTAATGTGACCTGACAATGAAGGGGATAAAGGATCAAGCAGTCCAGTGCCCAAACAACACAGCCTGGCACCTGCTTCCAATGGCTCCCAGTACCAGTTTTACCTGGTCGCAGATGCTCAAGAGCCTGTGCACCAACATCAGATGTGAGCAGAGTACAGCAATATTGTCCGTTTAGAACAGGTTACTTGGCATTGTCCACCTAAAGTGTGGCTTTCCCTAATTCTTTGGTATTTTGTGCTGACAGAATACCTGGTCTGGTCAGTTGTTCACACACTGGTGGATATTCCACTTGTACATTTATAAGAATTGGTACTTGCTTTCAGTGCATAATAATAAAAACGATAAGCTGATTTATCTCTTTCATTTGTATTTATACAATCTAAATCAATGTACTTGATATCAACAGAGCCTAATCTGTGTATTTAAGGTGGGCACACAGTTTCTTCTAGTGATTATACTGTTCACCGGTTCAAAAGAATGGGTTAATACTGCAGATATTTTAATCAACCTGTTGAGATGTGTTATAGCACACTTCTGGAATAGCTAGGATTTGAACCCACGTCTCTTGATGCAAGGGTATGGACACTGCAATATTGCAATTTATGGGAAAGCATTGGAATTAACTGTTACAGTCTGCAATGGCAACTTAAACTACCTGCTAGGTTTTTACAAGGTGGCTGGGTCACAGTCAAGCTGTAAATCTTAACTAACTGTACTAACAGCATGATACTATCCACTGGGGTCTCTTACATTTATTTAGTTAACTAATGTTACACTTCAGTGAAGATAAAGTCAATTAGGACGTTCATGAATGAACTTGTGAGGCCAGTCATATGATTCATATGATTTATTTGAGTTGAGTTTGGAATTTACATCAAAAGGTTGTTTAAGTCCAGTAGGTCTTCAATGTCTATATTGCTTCTCACTTTTTAATCTTAATTTACCAGTTGAACACCATAGGCAGATCCAAGGTTGCGAGCATGGGTTCTATTCTTGAGTCGGCTTACAAATTGGTTTGTACGCAAGCCAGAACACGATGCAGAACAATATAAAATAGCCATTCATAAGTAATGTTCTTACATCAGGCTTTTAAAATGACACCCCTGTGTCGGATTATGTTAAAAAGTATGAGGATTTGGAAATCAGGGGAAATACTTGTGGCTGGCACAAAGATTTATAATTGACCTTGGATGAAGAAACCAACACTGCAGTTAGACCTAACAAGGGAATGGGCCTATACCTGGTAGATGATATTCAGTATGGATTAATATAGCGTGATGACAAGGATAGGGTTAGTCTCAAGCACATCTGTGCTATACAGGCTTCCTAACTAAAGTCTATTGAGCAGGAAAATAACTTAGATGTTACAGAACAGGATCACTGCTGCAAGATTACTGCTAAATAAATGGTGTTTTAGTTTGCATTTCTAGGATAACTCAGTATAGAACAAAAAAAACTGTCATGCCCTCTACAAGACCTTGAGGCCTCGTTTGGAATTTTCCAGTGCAGTGAAACTTTGTTACTGGCAGGAAAAGCCGAAGTTGGCCTTCCCACTCCAAGGCCACTTGAAGCTTTTAAGTGGGCACCTAAAGATATTTGGGGGTCTCTTACTGTCTTGGCTGGTGTGTTGCATGCACTGAGCAATCTCTCCACCTGCCCAGTGAAGGTTGGTAGCCCAAGTGCAGGCTGGCATATAAGGACACCTATGGGCATGACAGTCCCCATGGAAATCCACTCTGATGTCAAAAAGTTACTCCTGCAGAAACAAGCCTCCTGCTGTCACCAACCACCACATACATCTCCAGCACTTGTCTGATTTGTGCTGGCAATTCGAAACATATTTCTTTGATATCCTGGTGGCCTCCATGCTGCTTCTAATCTGTTTTCAGGAATACAAGTTGAATCAGACCAGTGTGCGTCATATCCAAGTTTTACTGTCATTTTTCCCTTTTGAGAACTCTGCGTCAGGTGCAGTCCTCAGACTGGCCTTTATGCCTCGTCCTCCTGCTGAGCTCATTGGTTGACAGCTCCACAGTAAGATATTATCCATTAAATGGATGAGGGCCCTAATATCAAGCCGTTAATTGCCTGTCTGCTGCAGAATTTTGTCACGCTCCAGGAAACAGTGGAAGGAATTTTGTTCTTGGCTTTCCAAGCCAATAGGATACATATGAAGGTCATAACCAAAGTTTGGAGGAGGTTTATGTTATATATGTAGTTAGGGGCAATACCCCTTTAACAGAGCTGGTCAGGTGACCTGCAGGTGCATAGCCTGAATTTAATGTAGAACTGGCTGTGGTCGTGTGAGTATTATTAATAAAATGTTCCTGTTCAGTTTTACCATTCTTCTCCCTTGTGTATAATTCTTATTTCCAGAGGAAGCACCAACATAAACAGACTGTTGGATTGAAAGTTTCTCTCTTAAACTTAGAGAGCTGAGTTGTCTCGCTTCAGAAAAGCGTGGACTTGCAGAGTCATTTGAGTGACTTGGATTAGACTGCATCTTTAATGATAAATTGGTTGAATCTGAAAGGCAAGAGAGTGCCTGGCTATTACAATAGGATAGACCTAAATGTTATGAGGTTATTCTGTTGGCAGAAGTTCTTTGATCTTTTAGAACAAGTTGGCATATACAGTGAATCCAGATTTGCAGTAAGTGTTCAAAAGGAAATTGTTTGTGTTCTTGCTGAAGAATGATGGCATTGTAGACAAAAGGTTATTATGTGAGGCTGACATTTCGGGTCTGGACCCTTCTCCTGACCCCAAACGTCAGCTTTCCTGCTCCTGTGATGTTGCTTGGCCTGCTGTGTTCTTCCAGCTCTAAACCTTGTTATCTCAGATTCTCCAGCATCTGCAGTCCCCACTATCTCTGAATCAAGGTTATTATGTGACGTCTTTTACATTTGCAGTTGTGTTGTTGTTTTGATCAGTTTGGGGCATTGCAGAGGAATTTCCCGGTTACCAATTTCCCTGTATTGTTTGCAGGTTTCTTAAACCTATTTTTGTCAGAATAAAGAGTCTTCGTGATTGCAGACAGCATGATGCATATTTGCAAAAAGCTGGTTGGGATGGGTTTGACACACCAGCTGTCCATCAGTTTGAAAAGAAGTGAATGCTATTTAATCAGTTTGCAAGACTAAGTGTGAAGTGTTGATCCAGCAGTTCTGGGTCCTAAATTGTGGTTTGTGAAGAAATAGATATAACCTGCAAAAGGAAACAGTAGTTCTTTAAATTATGTTTACATTTTTAACTACTGTAAATATGAAAAAAGCATGTGAAGAAATAGACATTACCTGTAGAATTAAATAATGGTCCTTTAAATCATGCCTACGTTAGATTTGGAACTTTATATACTTCCATTAAATTATTATGATCACTACTGATCAGAATGAAACAGAAATTAGTAGAACATAAATTTAAAATGTTATAATGGAAAAATGAGCAATAACTTAAATATGCAACACATTGCATCAATAATTTCCCAATTTTTTTAACAACAGTTTGTCACACCAAGGAAACATTTTGTTGTAGCTTTGACTTTCCAATTAGTTTTGTCCGCTGTCTGTCGCTGGGCGCTGCTGCAAGGAACTGTTTTGTCTCAGTGGTGGTAACAGTTGCATCAGTTTGACAGTAATCTTGTTGTTTGAAAACATCTTTGAAATGTTTCTAGTTTGCTTTGATGTTGCAGCAGGATAGTTGCACCAAGGAGATTCCCAGCTCTTGCTTCTCTGTCTGTCAAATTACTAACTGTGCACTGTTTAAAATTCCTTTTTCAGGTTCACTAAAAGCTTAAAGATGCAAATTTTATTCTTGAAAAGCTGTGATTTTTCAAAACAAATGAAATGCTACAGTTTGAGTAGGGCTGACAGTGTCTCTGGTCAAAAACACACGTGTACATTCCCATTATTTAATCGACTTTAAAGGAATGGTGATAGGTTTTGCTTTTAGAAGTTGGGACCTTGGATATGGGGATAAGATCAACTTCCAATTCTGTTATTTAATAACTAGAAATGAAAACATTGCATGGTTTAAGAGAGGGTAACATTGGTGACGTTCTGGACTGAACTGCTAACATTCCTGAACCAAAGCTGACCTTTGCTTCCTGCATTTCATGGTCATTAGTTAATTTAAAAAAAACTCCATACTAAAATTTTTGTAAAACTGTTTATTAAATAAAATTATTATTTAGTCTCTCTAAATGGCACATTAAACACAAATGACCTGTGATCAGGGTTAGCCTGGATTCTAGATCATAGAATCATACATCATGGAAACAGACCCCTCAGTCCAACCAGTCCATGCCAACCATGATCCCAAACTGAACTAGTCCTAACTACATGCGCTTGGCTCATATCCCTCCAAACCTTTCCTGTTCACGCACTTATCCAAATGTCTGTTAAATGTCGTGAGTGTACCCACATCCACCACTTCCTCTGGAAGCTCATTCCACACACAAACCACTCTCTGTGTATTTATTTTTTCATATAGCACGTCATACCCTGAGCTCAGCATTGGAGCACAGACAAATTCAGGATTTGTGACTCAATGAGATAAGTCATTCATAAATATGTCCATCATTGATTTGTGAAATAAATAAAATACTATAATGCAAATTGCACATTAATGTGCTGAGTTCATTGAAGAAGTGGAATTTCTGACAAGAAATCTTCAATGTTTATAAAATAAATAGCAACATAATATACCAATGTAATCAATCACATTCACGTTTTAGGAGTGGTATTGCGTTTCTTGCTCCTTTAATCCACGAACGTTTAAGACACACTTTAACCAAGAGTGTTGACATCTCTTGTATCAATGATACTGTAGGATTGCAAGTGTGGATAGTTCCAAGATATTTCACAGGCAAATTCCATGTAGCTTAACTGTCATATTTCAGCCTTCCCAAATGGGATTTTTTTTTTAAACCAGCTGTACTTGTAAATTCCAGCAACACTTTAGCTTTAAAGATAAAAATTAACATAAAACGAACATTTTCTAATTGCACACAAATTGTTTTTATGCTGCAATCTTCTATCACTAAGATAATTCAAATTAAGCTAGTTTACATTAAGTTAAAACACTGTTGTATCATTGTGACATTCTTGAACTGACATTTTGAGAAGCAACTAATTAGACTGCAATTTATGAAGGTCACATATTACTTGGTACTTATCTTGGAATTAAATGGCAAGAGAAGATGAGCAACTTTTTTTTTGGTAGAGAGCTGCATGCTAATTCATTAAGTTTGTACTTCACATTCTTGGGGAAAATCATTTCTTGAAAGAAAAACAGAAGCAATCTTATGACAGATGAAATAATAATTGTTGGACAAATGTTATTTTTATTTCAAGTACAGTTCATGGGCTATTCGTTTTAACAATAATAGATAAAATGTAATTGTCAAAAATGACTTGAAACTGTTTGTAAGGATTAAGATCCTTTCACCCATCCTCAGTGAACGTGTCTATCCTCTAATTCAATAAAAATCTAGCAGTGCAACAAGTCTGATGAAAGATTAACAGAAATAATTGAAGTTAAGAAGTCGTCTTGGAGACTGTTTCCCACATGCTTAATTGGCCAGAATTAAAGTTCTCTGAAATAAGATTGGACCAAGAGTACCCATTGTTTGGGTGGTTCAGGGGCCTTTTGGAGAACAAAACAGCATTTGATGTCGATGGACATCTCTCTGTTATGAATCATACTAACTGCCATGTTGTTCATAATGTTAGTGGATACAGGCACATTTTGCTGGAGGATTGCAGGCTGTTGTGTCAGGTAATAGATATGAAAGAGTTCATCTGGGCTAAACTGAAGCTGTGCCTACTCTGATACTTGACACGGTCACGTGGTGCAGCATCAGACAGTTCAGGCAGACAGCAGTTGGATATTAACAGTTAATTTGCCCCAGTGTTAGTGTAACCTGTATATAGTTACTGTATTACAATAACCTTATTGTCAAGGACAAATGCCTCATCTTTTTGTGGTTTGTCCTTCACCACAAACCACTAAAAAGTCTGTCTTTGCAGTATCGGAACATTTCTCCTCTGGTGACCAAGCTATATCATCACTGTTTCAACACAAGTCGTGAGATGACAATCCGTATCATGACAACGTCTTGAGTTGCCATTTTGAGAGCTTGGTGCTTCAGATGAGCATTTGCTTAACCTCACAAAACTGAACATATGTTCAGCAGCAGGAAGGATTCTTGCCAACCCCACGAGCTCCAAAGGAATCAACAATTGCTTACAGGCTAGCTGCTGATTTGATTTTTTTTTTCTAGGTTTATTGCATTCTTCATTAGTTCAATGCTTTCCATAATTCATTCAAGTTGGAGATTTTAGACAGAGTGGTGTGGAGATTGCTGAAAGACATTTTGCTGACTTCAAGGCTCTACACAAACCAGTTTCTCCCTGGTATCGGCATAGTAATAAACATTCGCTTTGAAATACAGCATGACTGGGAAAATGGCAAAGGACACATAGAACAGAACAAGCTGTTGAAAGGTGGGGTGAGGGAAGGAGGAGCTTTCAACAGGAAACCACATGCACCTTCCTGAATGTCAGTGAGGAATAATGTGTGCAATATCTAAACATTATTAAATATATCCTTACTGATACCCACCACTCCCTGCAGGTGATCAAGAGTGTCAGATGGATACAGAGTGCAGAGCCCTATAATTCGGCCTGTCAACACTCTACTTTGTTTGATCTTTTTATCTCCACCCATTGATCTCTGTGCCTATAAATTCTGTGCCTGTGTGCTTCTCTCTGACTTCACCTGATGAAGAGGCTACACTCCAAAAGCTTGTGATTTCAAATAAACCTGTTGGACTATAACCTGGTATTGTCTGACTTCTGACCTGTCTACTCCAGTCCGTCATTGGCACCTCCACATCGTAAGTAGAAGTTATATCTGCGAAAACCTTATCACACAGTTTTGGTAAAAACAAAAACAGTGCAGAAGCAGAAACAGTTAAGACACACTATACAGTGTTGGGTAGCTCCATCCAGGAGCAGTCATTTATTTCCTGATGGGTGGAGCTAATTTTCTAACGCCAGTTAACCCTTTCAGGCACTAACTGTCTTATACAACAGGTGCCTGCTGCTTATGCTGTGTTTGCGATAGCGGCCATCAGATGCTGCCTTATGGTTATATTGTTTGTGAGTGAGTTAACACTTCCATCCTGGAGAGGATAAGCTCCAACCTCTTTGCAAAGTCCTAGTCTTTATTAATGCTGGACTCCTCTATGTTCAGTGAGCCCAGGTATTTTGGCTGGTTTTCCAATGTACAAAGTATTTTGTCCGTAACCATCAGCATTCTTCTGAAGGCTGCTCCATCCACACAGTCACCTCTGAGTCCTTGTGGGATCCCTGTGTGATCTAATCCTCCAGCAAGCTGATGCCAGCACTTTTGTTATCTCTTCCCCTGGCTGAAGTCTACTTGAGTCCTGTGTCTCCATGTGGGTTATCTGAGATCTATTCTTTTCTGAAAGATCCATGCAGTGTCAGTATGATCTGGGAGCTGCAAATTTGAAATCAAGTGACAATACTTGCATTTCTTTAGTGCCTAAATGGAGGGGAGAAAAGGCACAATTACGAGGTGAGGAGGTGGTGGGAAAATAAAATGTCCATGATTACATCATTTGTGCCTTGTAAATCTGCAGAGAATGCCCACGAGGGGAAAGTGGAATGTCAGATAGAAGGTTGAATAAGAAGATGCCACTAATGTTCAATGATTTCAGCCCTGCTCATGGGCTCAACAACGGCCGTTCTAACTTAGGTGAGCACTGTCTCCAGCAAAGAGGTTTGGATATGTAATCAGGCCTGTCTCCCTCCTGTTATCTCCTGCGAACTCTAGTTGTGTGCCTATTACAGTCAAGAGGGAAGTATGTCAATGAGTGTTGTTCAATCTGTTTTGGCGACGTGGCTATCATGGTTGAATAGCTAGATCTGTACGCAAGTTGCAATTTCAGCAGTTCTTAGTATGTGAATCATTTAAAAAAAAAGTTAGGTATGCCTCCTGACATCAGTTACTGGTAGGTGAGTAATGGGGATGATAATTTGAATATCGTATGAGGACAGGGGTATACTTGCTAAGATATTGGTTTGAAGATGCTTTACACTTGTGGAAGGTCACTGAAGCTCTTGTAGCACTGATTCGGGAATTGATTTCTGGGAATGACGTACATGGCTATTTGCATCCAGTGCCTTTGACTGTGTGCCTGAAAGATCCCCTTCAAAACCAGAATATTTCTACTACTTTGGACATTCTTCACCTAGACCAAAGCAGTTTTCCACCATGTTGGTAACCATGGAGCCCACTGTTTGCCAAGGTTCATTGCATCCCAGGTTCATGTTCACTTTCTGCATGAGTCCCATCATGTCCTGTAGATGCAATGTACCTTAAAAATATTGAGCTTAATATTGACAAACAATGATTTTAGAACAATGGGAAACATATGGAGCAATGTTCAGCAGGATGCAGAGAAAATAGATTTTGCCGAAAGGAAAGAACAAGCTAAACGTGACTGTGACTCTGTGGATAAATTAAGATATAAGTGAACAATTGAAGATTAGGAAATCTTCATGTATTAAGTTTATTGACAACAGAGGAGGGCAGGAAAGGAGGAAATACAAAGAGATTAGGAGAAGGCAAAACAGGAAATAAGAAATTGAACTGGCAAGGAATGTAAAATGAAATAGTGAAATATTTACAGGCACATCAATGAAAAAAGGCAACTTGATGAGAATAGGTCCATTAAAGGATAGACAGGGTAATACCCAGGTAATGATGGATGACAGAGATATTAAATAATTATTTTTCTTCCATATTTACCAAAGAGATGGGACAAATAGCAATGACACTGACTGATGAGATGAGCAATGAGATTAGTGCCATTAAAATAAAAAAGATGATGTATTGAAGAAAATAAATCAACTTTGAGAGGATATAAGCCCTCATCTAGGTGATTCACATCCACATATTTGAAAAGAATCTGAAGAAAAGATAGCAGAGGCATCTGCAAGATTTTAATAATTTTTTTTAGAAAAGGAGGACTTGTGGACGCTGAATGTAATTCCTATATTTAAGGAGGTCAGTCATGGGAGCAATCAGAAACAACAAAATCTTTACTAAAGGCAATGAGACAAACACTAAAAGCAAAAAAAAAACGTTGGAAAGGATTTCACAAGGGAAAATCGTACTTGTCCAGCATTCTTGATTGTTTTGAGGAGATAACAGAGAAAGTAGATGTTCCAAAGTGGATGAAATTTATCTGGATTTTCAAAGCCTTTTGAGATTTCCCACAGAAGACTAATGAATGAGGGCAGAGAATTTAGAGTCCGAGGACAAATGGCAGATAGATTGCTAGATGCCTTCAAGAAAAAACAGCAGTGAGATGGAGAAAAGGTGGTTATTCAGAATGGAGGAAGTAGGAAGTAGTACTGAAAACAAAAATGCTGGAGATCACCATGGGTCAGGCAGCATCTAGATGAAGAGTCATCTAGACTTGAAACGTTAGCTTGCTTTCTCTCTATGGATGCTGTCTGACCCACTGTGATGTCCAACATTTGTTGTTTTCAGTACAGATTCCAACATCTGCAGTAATTTGCTCCTTCCTAGGTAGGAAATCGTGTTCGACATCAGTGCTGGCACCACTGCTGCTCACAATTTACGGTAGCGATTTTTAAATTCATTCACAGGATGAAGGCATTGCAGGCTAAGCCAGCATTATTTGGTCACCTCTAGTTGCTATTGAGAAGATGATGGTGAGCTGCAGGCCACTTGGTGTAGGTACATCCTCAGTGCTGTTGGGATAGAGTGAGGAGCTTGCAAGGGAATTGTAGATGGTGATGTTCCCATGCATCTACTGCTGTTGTCCTTCGAGATGGAAGTCATTGTGGACTTGGAAGGTGCTGTCTGTGGAGCCTTGCAGAATTTCTGCAATGTATCCTTCAGATGCTTTACACTGCTGCTGCTGAGCATCAGTGGTCAAAGGAGCAGATGCTGCACCCTAGGACTCAGTTCACTGCTACACAAGGCCATAAGATCTAGGAGCAGAACCAGACCCATTTGGCCCATCAAGGCAGCTCCACCATTTGATCATGGTTAGTATGTTTCTCAGCCTCATTGTCCTGCATTCTGCCCTGGACCCCTGATGCCTTTACCAATAAAAGAATTATCTATATCTGTCTTAAATACACTCAGCCACTTGGCCTCCAAAGTCCTCTGTAGCAATTTGTTTCACAATTCACCGTCCTCTGGCTGAAGATATTTCTCCTCATCTCAGTTCCAAGGGGTCATCCCTTCAGTCTGAGGCTGTGTCTTTGGGTCATAGTCTCTCCTACCAGTGCAAACATCTCTTCCACATCCAGTCTATCCAGACCTCTCAGTATTTTGTAAGCTTCAATGAAATCACTCCTCACCTTTCTAAACTCCAAGTACAGAGCCAGAGTTCTCACCGATTCCACTCCACACTGAGCACCCTGCCACTCCACACTTGGTTCACTGCAGTGAAATAGTTGGGACATGAATCTAAAATCTAACACCTTGGGGACACTCAGAACTTTAATCTCCCATTGCGTTTGTCCTTCTGTCTGTACAGACACTATACCTGCCTCTTCTTTTTTTCTAAGCTTCTTACTGTTTTGTGTGTTTTTGTTGCTACATATTATTATTTTTCTTGTGGTGGTAGATGATCAAGTGAGGGTCAGTTAGCTCTGTTTGTTGGGTGGCTGGCTTGTAATAAAGAGTAACGTCAACAATATACGTTCAATTCCTGCACTGGCTGTAGTCACCAAAAAGGATTCTCTTTCTCAGCCTCTCCCCTCACTTGAGGCACAGTGACCCTCAGACTAAACCACCACCAATCATCTCTATCAAATGAGGTCATAAATCACATGACAGCAGGTTATAGTCCATAAGGTTTATTTGAAAACACAAGCTTTCGGAGCCTCACTCCTTCTTCGGGTGTTAGTGAGAGAGACAGTATCAGGTACAGAATTTATAAGTAAAAGGTTAAAGGGTCACACCACAGAGGATGTATTAAACAAACCTAAATGCTGTTAAATCTTTAATCAGTTAGGAGGTTTTAATTGATTAATATGTATATGTAAATCCCTGAATTCCTTTCAAGTCATTGTCCTGAGAGAACTAAAGGTTCTATCAATGTCAAGAAGAGGTGACATTTTAAGTCAGACAATGCAGGTTAGGTGTGAGTATTTTATAAAAAATCAGGCGTTCACACATTCTCTGATGGCTTGAATATACCTATCAAGCCCCAGGCAACGATCCTCATGTTCAAGCCATCAAAGAATGCGTGAAGAAGGAGTGAGGCTCCGAAAGCTTGTGTTTTCAAATAAACTGGTTGGACTGTAACCTGGCGTCATATGCTTTCTGACCTTGTCCACCCCAGTCCAACATTGGCACCTCCACATCATGGCTACCTAATGAGAGAGCAACACTATGATCTGGGAGGACTATTGGGACTTTGTATTCAGTTTTTAAAAAAGCCTTCCTTTCACTCAAGAAAACCTTGACTCCTTCGTTTTGATCAAATTGATTAAGTTTCAATGGACGTGTACCAGCTATGTACTAAAGTAGAATTAAAAATAGCAGTTGCAACTGACAGGAGGGAGAAAAGACAGAAGCTAATACTCTAGTCAGAACATTGTCATTAGCTTTTGAAAAGATAATTAACATGGGTTCGTTGTGTGTACAATATACCAACTTCATTATTTCTTAACTGTTGACAGTCAACGTGCAGGCCACTCATTGCTGTATGCCTCACTGCATAGTGAAAGGAAGCTATTTTTCCCAGTTTGCTTCACTGTCACGGTAACTCCCCTTCTATCTCATTATTTTATTGGAAAGTAAATTGAGTCCAAATTGAGCTATCTCTATTGGGTGAGAGTCCTCATTCTTAAGATGCAGAAGAAAATGCATTTTTTTCAGTACATGATGAGAAAACAAAATGGGGAATAAACAAAATGATAAACATCAATAATTGACTGTATTCTATCAATTTTCCAGGATCCCTCCATCCCATCTTGTTTTTCAAACAGTTATTGATAATAGTTTGCCTGAATTCGAATGAAACTTCCAAAGTTGCTAAGTAGTAGACATGAATTTGTGATTTTAAAATGCTGATGGAAAACGATTTGCATTTTGAGGAGTAGAACCCTGCCGTTACAAATGACCCAAGATGATGAACAGGTATCAATATTCCTTTAAATGCTTCATAAAGTCATTACTGATATGGTCAATCTCCCTCTCTTCACTACATCCGTAAAGCTCTATTTGTCACATTTCACATCTTGGTACACTTCCTTGTGAGTAATCCATTTCTGCAAATAATCCCAATGAACTTTTATTCCCTGCATTGATCAGTCACTAATTGTGATGCTTGATGCTCTGCTTTTGAGCAGAGCCGTGATATTTATTGTGGTGTCAATCTCACAAGTGCAAGCTCGTACTAACACCTGTGTTACTCAGATTGCCCTTATGTTACTCACAGTTAGATGGGATATTATTTTACATGTTTTCATAACAGTGTCAGCCATTGATCGTGCTATAAGTCTGAGGGGCATACCCTGTGAACGACCTGGAGGCTCTTATTATATCTGTTCATCTGTGGGCCTCTGGTAGTTATTGTAAAGCATTACATGTGACGGAAAACCTCAGGCTATAATTGTCAAATTGCTGCTGTGCTTCTGTCTGCCAGGTGGAGTGCTATCTAAAAGCTGTAAATATTTACAGCACAATTCATAAGATTTATAGTTTGAATGGTGAAGATTGCTTGTAATTGATTTTGGGAAGGCAGAAAACTGATCAGTTTGAGTAAAAGCTAAATGCTGCGGATACTGAAATCTGAAACAAATGCAGAGAATGCTGGATAAACTCATCAGGTCTGGCAGCATCTGTGGAGAATGAAACAATATTAAATTTTGAGTCCAGCGTGACTCTCTTCTTCAGAACGCATACTTTCATCATTCATGGTTTGAGTTAAGATGGGTGTCTGTTGTATTTTGTGAAAGGTGAGCCCATTTTTGATGGTGAATTTTACCTTTGTTTCTTTTTCTTAAACAGTTTGTCAATATCAATGCTGTCTTTCTGCCACTGTGTTCTTTGGCTGTAAGTCCATTGCACATTGTGCATACTTTGTCATATGTGGATCACGCAGTCTTTGAAGGGTTGGGTAGGTGAGTTATTTGGAGGTTTGTTCACTCTCACAGGTGCTTCAACTTTACCTCGCCATGTTCTTGACAAAGTCTCTCAATGTGTTTGGTGCTTTTCTCAAAGAGCCATTTAGGTTATTCACAGACCAGGGACTGCCATGAATCAGCAGGGGTTTTAACCTCTTCAGGGATGCTGTGTTCTTCTGAACACCAGCAATGGACACGCCACTTGCTTGGTGTTTTGTCTCCATTGTTCTTGCTGCTGCATCCTTGTTGCCCATAGCCTATCTCCTCTTCTCTTGGTTGTGTTATGAGAGTCACAAAACATGTAATATTATATCCCTTTTGAATCCAGCCTTCTGCTGTAGTATACCCTCAAGTATGGTGAAACCTAAACTAGCAATAGTTTACTATTATTTTGTTACTGATCTGATTGGTTTACCATTATTTCATCATTGTGCATGTTACTCATGCATAGCATTTTTGCTTCTTAAGCAGTAGCTAACATAGTTGACATAACATATTTCTTTATCTTTGCTATTGCTTTATAATAAGTTCAATGAATGAAAATGTTTATCCAAGGTTCCAGCCAGCCAAAGATCAGACCTGAGTTTTCATAACTGCTTGAAATTCTTTCCACTGCCCTCCACACACTAAAATCTTACATTGACTAAAGTATTTAAAACTAATGTCTCACTTCTTGTACTTTTTTAAATTCATACTTCAATGCAATTTTATAAAATTCATAATCAAATCTTAAATTCCTATTTCTCTTTTATAAAATTCATGATTTTATTTTTTTTTAATTTCAGCCATTCAGATTAGCATTTAGAGAATCCATTTTACTCTTGGAAAGGAGGAAAAATCCTTTATTATTTTAACATGTTGCAATCTGCTTTGACAAATACATGAAATTCTATGGTACGACAAAGTAGTGACATCTGATAACCAGCATATTTGATAAAAGGAGTTTTCAAAACTCCACAGGAAAAGACACCAACAACAATAATTCTTCCGTGCTGACCCTCTGTGTCAGTAAATGGGGAAGTTGGCATCGGAGATGCTGTTGCTGTTGAACCACTTTTCTTGTCACTGGATTTCGAGGATCTTGCAAAAGCAGTCAGCTAAAAGGCTACATTAGGGATGATAATGAACTTCTTCATTTATGTCTGCGTTTGTCAAGAGGAAGCTCCCAAGATACAGAAAGCGTTGCAGATTTTCCGGGATATTCCTATTGATGTTAATCGAAAGGAAGAACATATTGTGATTTGGGAGCTGGTTTCATTTCCAAGGGTGTAGTGAAAGATTATTTTCCCACCTACTTTGAAGAAAGAGTCAATAGTCACCTGGAACTCAGTTTCTGAGTGAGCATACACACATATGTTATCTGCATCCTGATGCTCAATGACTGATGTTAGAATGGTTTTTGCTTTGGATTTAAGGCAACTTATCTGCTTTCCAGAGGGACCACTCTCTCCGTGACTCCCTTGTCTGCTTCACACTCCCCTCCAGCCCCACCACACCCGGCAGTTTTCCCTGCAACTGCAGGAAGTGCTACACCTGCCCCCACACCTCCCCCCTCACCCCCATCCCAAGAAGACTTTCCACATCAAGCAGATGTTCACCTGCACATCTGCTAATGTGGTATACTGTATCCGCTGTTCCCGTTGTGGCCTCCTCTACATCGGGGAAACCAAGCGGAGGCTTGGGGACCGCTTTGCAGAACACCTACGCTCGGTTTGCACTAAACAACTGCACCTCCCAGTCGCAAACCATTTCAACTCCCCCTCCCATTCCTCAGACGGCATGTCCATCCTGGGCCTCCTGCAGTACCACAATGATCCTACCTGAAGGTTGCAGGAACAGCACCTCATATTCCGCTTGGGAACCCTGCAGCCCAATGGTATCAATGTGGAATTCACAAGCTTCAAAATCTCCCCTCCCCCGACTGCACCCCAAAACCAGCCCAGCTTGTCCCCGCCTCCCTAACCTGTTCTTCCTCCCACCTATCCCCTCCTCCCACCTCAAGCCCCACCCCCATCTCCTACCTACTAACCTCATCCCGTCCCCTTGACCTGTCCGTCCTCCCTGGACTGACCTATCTCCTCCCTACCTCCCCACCTACACTCACCTTTACTGGCTCCGTCCCCGCCTCTTTGACCTGTCTGTCTCCTCTCCACCTATCTTCTCCTCTATCCATCTTCTATCCGCCTCCCCTTCTCTCCCTATTTATTTCAGAACTCCCTTCCCCTCCCCCATTTCTGAAGAAGGGACTAGGCCCAAAACGTCAGCCTTCCTGCTCCCCTGATGCTGCTTGGCCTGCTGTGTTCATCCAGCTCTTGTTATGTTAGAACAGTATTCTGTCTGTTCTGTAGCTTACCTCCACATCTCTGGATAATTTCCTGTAGCAAGATACACTGTTACAGAGAGGAAAATAAACAAGAGTTGGTGCAGTGACACAGCATTGTTTGTGTCCGATATTCACTCAGGTCAGGATTGTGCTGATTCCATTAGTGAGAATCACAACCTGTGTCTCATTGTGGAGCAGGCAGTGGATGCAGGGGGCAGCAATTGAGAAAATCAATGGTTTTCGTCTAGTTGAAAAAAGCCACATATATTGGTTGGTAAAAGAACTCCACAGAGGCCAGTAAACTGTCTCCAAGTCACCCTTTATTCATACAGGCATAGTACTTGACACTGATCCTGCTTCCTCAGAGACAGCTCCGAGACTGAACAGAACACCTAACACTTCTGTTTCTGTCTGTCAGCTAGGGCTCCCTGATTGGCTCAGGTTAACAGTCCCTCTCAAGGAACTCATTCACCATTCCTGTTGAGCAGCGAGGAGCATTTGAAATTGCCTATTGATCTGTGAAGCAGTTGTTTTTTTTTCCCAAAGGGGAATGAATGCAGTTGTTAGCTCCAGAATGTCCAATCTCAAAGTGGCATCGAGATGATGAAGCTAATTGTAACTGTGGAATTATATCTTCAACAAAGAAATCAGAACAAATGAAAGGCTTATGTTTCTGCCATGACCATCTGTGCTGCAGCAATTAAATAATTATTTTGTGCAATAATCACTAATTGAGACTAGCCATAAATTAGTACTGTAAAAAGTATCTACCTTTAATCTTTATAAATAAAAAACACTTGACATCTGATAAGGCAATGTTAAGTTCAGTTTAAGTAGCTAATTTGAAAAAAAATTTGTGCTTGCGATCATCCTTTAAAGTTGGGGTTCAACCCTGTTTCTCAATATGAGACTGAAACTTGTTTAGATGAATGTGAGATAAACAAATGGAAATTGCATTGCTGTGTCTGCCACACACCCATGCAGCTTATGGCAACTTAATACCAGTTGAATTTTACCGTTAACAAGGGGGAAGGGACATGAATTCAAAATGTCGCAAAAAATCATTTCGACTCCTTTTTTTTGGAGATATTCGAACTTAACTTTGTATTAATTTTAGTCATACGGGATGTTTGTAATGCAGAGTGACACCTTTCAATTCCCACAGTGGCTGAGATTTTCATGAAAAAATCTCCTTCTCAGCCTTTCCTCTATTGCGGTGTGGTGACCTTCAGATTAAACCACTACTGGTCATCTCCCTCTAATAAGGACCATGGGTGACTTCGCCTTTTAGCTTTACTCATTGGGTTGCTACTGGGGTTTAGAAGAATGGGAGGTTATTTGATTGAAACATTGTCAGATTCTGAAAGGACACATGACAGGATGGATGCAAAGGGAATGTTTTTCCTCCTGGTGGATCCTCGAATTAAAAGATACAGATTCAAGATGAAGGATCTCCTGTTTAACATGGAGATGCTGATGGAGAATGTCTCTCAAAGGATAATTAGTCTTTTGAATGATCTATCCTAGACAACAGCGTAAGCTGGGCTAATTATATTCAGAACAGAGTTAGACAGACTATTGATTTACAAGTAAAAACCGAAAGAACTGTGGATGCTGTAAATCAGGGACAAAAACAAAGTTGCTGGAAAAGCTCAGGAGGTCTGGCAGCATCTGTGAAGGAAAAAACCGAGTTAACGTTTTGGGTCCGGTGACCCTTCATCAGAACTGATGGTGGCTGGGAAAACGTCAGTTTATATGCAGAAAATAGGGAGGTGGGTGGTGTAGGGAGTAAACGATAGGATAGAGCCCAAAGAGAGAGAGAAAGACAGTTGGACAGACAAAGGAGTTGCTAACAATCAGGCTGGGAGGGTGAGTAGTTGTTAATGGGGACTGTTAGTGCCTAACAACAGGGGGTGTGTAGTGGCAGGTAACAAGGCCTGGTGTGTGGGGTGGGGGGCTGGGACATGGAAGAGTTTAGGCCCTAAAATTATTGAACTCAATATTGAGTCCGGAGGGCTGTAGGGTCCCCAAGCGGAAAATGAGGTGTTGTTCCTCCAGCTTGCGTTGGGCTTCACTGGAACACTGTAGCAAGCCAGAGACAGAGATGTTGGCCAGGGAGCAGGGTGGTGCATTGAAGTGGCAGGCAACAGGTAGTTCAGGGTCTTTTTTTGTGAGCAGAACGTAGATGTTCTGCAAAGCGGTCGCCAAGTCTACGCTTCATTTCCCCATTGTAGAGGAGACCATATTGTGACCCAAACATTAACTCCGTTTTTTTTCCTTCACAGATGCTGCCAGACCTGCTGAGCTTTTCCAGCAGCTTTGTTTTTGTTATTGATTTACAAGGGTGTCAGGAGCTATGGGCTGTCGGGGTGGTGATGGCAAGCAGAAAAAAAAGGAGCTAGAGCTAAAGCTACAATCAGATCAGTTATGAACTCATTTAAAGGCAGAACAGGCAAAAGAGGCCAATAACCTACTCTTGCTCTGATTAATTATGTTCACACTGAATCTGGTACAATGCCAAAGCTGGATGACACTATCATATTCTCATGTAATTTGCCTGAGTTTGTTTTGGGCATTTTTGTGTCACTTACATTACAGTGAATATCCAGAACAGCCTATAAAGTATAATTGTTCCAACAAAAAGTGTAACATACTTTGATCTATCTTGACCTGCCTCATTTTGTTGGCCCTCTGTGTTATCCTCCAAAGAGCACAAGTGCAATAGAAGCCTAGTATGGAACACATTGTGGTAATAATAACACAGTTAGGACAGAAAAATCACCATCCACAGTTGCACCAAAGGCACCTGAAAAATAAAGTAAATCCAGGAAAAATGAAAACAAAAATGAAAAATGAAAATCTTGAGGGTAATAAATCATGATGTTCTGAAGAGGAGGTACTGGAAACCTTAAAACACTTTAAAGCAGCTAAATCCCTGGGATCTGGTGATCAGTAAGGCGTTCGACAAGGGCCCTCATGGTAGAGTGGTTAGCAAGGTTAGATCACATGGAATACAGGGAGAACTAGCTATTTGGATTCCGAACTGGCTTGAAGGTAGAAGACAGGGTGGTGGTGGAGGGTTGCTTTTCAGACTGGAGGTCTCTGACCAGCAGTGTGCCACAAGGATCGGTGCTGGGTCCACTGATTTTTGTCATTTGTAATAAATGATTTAGATGTGAATGTAGGAGGTATGGTTGGTATGTTTGCAGATGACACCAAAATTGGAGATGTAGTGGACAGCAAAGAAGGTTATATCAGAGTACAACGGGATCTTGATCAGATGGGCCAATGTGCCGAGGAGTGACAGATGAAGATTTATTTAGCTAAATGTGAGGTGATGCATTTTGGAAAGGCAAATCAGGGCAGGACTTGTACACTTAATGATAAGGTTGTGGAGAGTGTTTTTGAACAAAGAGACCTTGGAGTGTAGGTTCACAGTTCCTTGAAAGTGGAGTCACAGGTAGATAGGATATTGAAGAAGGCGTTTGGTATGCTTGCTTTTATTGGTCAGTGCATTGAATATAGGAGTTGGGAGGTCATGTTGAAGCTGCATAGGACATTGGTTAGGCTAACACTGGAATACTGCGTGCAATTCTGGTCTCCCCGCTATAGGAAGGATGTTGTGAAACTTGAAAGGGTTCAGAAAAGATTTACAAGAATGATAAATAAAAATCAAAATAACTGTGGATACTGTGAATCAGGAACAAAAACCGAAATTGCTGGAAAAGCTCAGCAGGTTTGGCAGCATCTGCGAAGAAAAAATCAGAGTTAACATTTCAGGTCCTGTGACTCTTCTTCAGAAGGTTAGACCTGTAACATTAACTCTGACCTTTTCTTCACTGACGGTGCCAGACCTGCTGAGCTTTTCCAGCAACTTCTGTTTACAAGGATGTTGCCAGGGTTAGAGGGTTTGAGTTATAGGGAGAGGCTGAATAGACTGGGGTAATTTACCCTGGAGTGTCAGAGGCTGAGGGGTGACCTTATGGAGGTTTATGAAATCATGGGGGGCATGGGTAGGGTGAACAGAGAAGGTTTTTTCCCTGGGGTGGGGGAGTCCAAACCTAGAGGGCATAGGTTTAAGATGAAAGGGGAAGGATTTAAGATGGACCTTAGGGACAACTTTTTCACTCAGAGGGTGGTGCGTGTATGGAATGAGCTGCCAGAGGAAGTGGTGAAGGCTGGTACAGTTGTGTATGTGAATAGGAAGGGTTTATAGGGATATGGGCCAAATACTGGCAAATGGGATGAGATTTATCGAGGATATCTGGTTGGTACGGATGGGTTGGACCGAATGGACTGTTTCCATACTGTATATTTCTATGGCTGTAAGTGTATCCCAGGACTTCGTGGGAGGCTAGGGAGGAAATTGCAGGGTGCCTAGTTGAGATATTTCTTTCGTCAACAGCCACAGGAGAAGTGCCCGATGACTGGAAGGCAGCTGTTGTTGTGTCATTATTTAAGAAAGGCTGCCTGGGAACTACAGACCAGTGATCCTAACATCTGTGGTGGGTAAGTTGTTAGAGGGGATTTTGAGAGACAGGATCTGCAGGCATTTGGAGAGGCAAAGACTCATTTGGGTTAGCCAGCATGGCTTTGTGCATGGGAAATTGTGTCTCAGAAATACAATTGAATTTTTGAAGGGGTGACCAAGAAAGTAGATGAGGGTAGTGCAGTAGAAGTTGTCTAAATGAACCTTAGCAAGGCCTTTAACAAGGTACTGCAAATTGGGTTGTTGAGTAAGGTTAAATTTCATGGGATTTAGGGAGTGCTGGCCAATTGGATACAAAATTAGTATGAAGGTAGAAGAGAGTGATGGTAGAGGGTTGTTTTTCAAACTGGAGGCCTATAACACAGGGATCGGTGCTGGGTCCATTGTTATTTGTCACTTATATAAATAATTTGGATGAGAATTTAGGAGGTATGGTTAGTAAGTTTGTGGATGACACCAAGATTGGTGGTTCAGTGGACAATGAAGGAGGTTATCTGGAAACACAGTGAGATCTTGAGCAACTGGGTCAGTGGGCTGAGGGATGGCAGATGGAGTTGAATTCAGATGAATGTGAGGTGTTGCATTTTGGTGTCAAACCAGGGCAGGACTTACACAGTTCATGGCAAAGCCCTGGGAGTATTATAGAATAAAGAGATGTAGGGGTCATAGCTCCTTTAAAAGTAGAGTCACATGTAGAGAGGATGGTGAGGAAGGCTTTCGGCACGCTTGCTTTCATCAGAGCATTGAGTATAGGAGTTGGGACGTCTTATTGCAGCTGTACAAGATGATAGTAAGGCCATATTTGGAGCACTGCATGCAGTTCTTATACTATAGAAAGGATATTATTAAACTATGTGCAAAAAGATTTACTAGGATGCTACCTATACCGGAAGGTTTGAGTTTTAAGGAGAGGCTGAATAAGCTGGGGCATTTTTCCTGGAGTGTAGGAGACTTGGAGGATGACCTTATAAAGGTCTATAAAATCATGAGAGGCATAGATAAGGTATATAGCCAACAGCTTTTCCCCATTGTAAGGGAGTTGAAAACTAGAGGGCATAGGTTTAAAGTGAGATGGGAGAGATACAAAAGGGCCCAGAGGGGCAGTTCTTTCACACAGAGGGTGGTGAGTATCTGGAACAGATTGCAAGAGGAAGCGATGGAGGTGAGTATAATTTTCTAATTTAAGAAACATTTGGACAAGTACCTAGATGGGAAGGGTATGTAGGGATGTGGACCAAATGTTGGGAAATGGGACTAGATTAATTGTGAAAACTGGCAGCATGGACAAGTTGGGCTGAAGGGCCATGCTGTAAACCACTGTGACTCTGGCCCAAGATGGTTCCTAAATCATCTGCTTAATCTAACATTTAGTGTCACAGATTCATAGAGTAATACAGCATGGAAACAGGCCCTTTGGCCCAAACTGGTCCGTGGTGACCATGGTGGCCTGTCAGCTAGTTCCAATTGCCTGCATTTGGTCCCTATCTCTCTAAACCCTTCCCATCCATGTACCTATCCAAATGTTTCTTAAATGTTGCTGTTGTACCTGCCTCAACCACTTTCTCCGGCAGCCCATTCCATATATGCACCACTCTCTGTGTGGAGAAGTTTTCCCTCAGGTCCTTCTTAAATCTATCCCCTCTCACCTTAAACCTATGCCCTCTAGTTTTCAATTCCCCATCCCTGGGAAAAAGACTATGTGCATTCATCCTAACTATGCCCCTCATGATTTTATGCACTTCAGTAAGGTCACCCCTCATTCTCCTATGTGTCAAGGAGTGAAGTCCTATCTTGGTCAACCTGTCCCTAAAACTCAGGCCTACTACTCTTGGCAACATCCTTGTAAATCTCCTTTGCACACTTTCCAGTGTAACTATATCTTTCCTATAACAGGGTGACCAAAACTGTACACAATACTCCAAGTGTGGCCTCACCAATGTCTTATACAACGTAATGTCCCAACTCCTATACTTAGTGTCTCGACCAATGAAGGCCAGCATGCTAAATGCCTTCTTTACCACGCTGTCCACCTGTGACGCCGCTTTCAATGAACTATGTACTTGTACTCCTAGGTCCCTCTGTTCCACAATGCTCCTCAGGACCTTACCAATCCTCAGCCTACTTCACCATCTGATCAAATTCCCTCTGTAATTTTTGACAACCTCCTTCGCTATCAACTATGCCTCCTAATTTTGTGTCATCTGCAAACTTACTAATCATGCCTTGTACATTCACATCCAGATCATTTATGTAAATAACAAATAGCAAAGGTCCCAGCACTGACCCCTGTGTCACACCATGAGCCACAGGCCTCCAGTCTGAGAAACAACCTTCTACCATCACCCTCTGCTTCCTACCATCAAGCCAATTTTGAATCCAATTAGCTAGCTCTCCTGGATTCCATGTGACCTAACTTTCATGAGTAGCCTGCCGTGCGGGACCTTGTCAAAGGCCTTACTAAAGACCATACAGACAACATCCATTGCCCTGCTCTACCCTCATCTATCCTCTTGGTTACTGCTTCGAAAAACTCTAAAAGATTTGTCAGACCTGACTTCCCGCACACAAATTCAAGCTGACTGTCCCAAATCAGACCTTGACTATCCAAATGTTGGTTGATCTTTTCCCTCAGTATCCTCTCCAATAACTTGCCTATCACTGTTGTCCGGGTCACTGGTCTGTAGTTCCCTGGCTTGTCTTTGTACCATTGTTTAAGAAAGCTAGCAACATTACACATATCCATTTTGTATGGTATAAGTGTAGTTCCCTGACAGTTCAACTGGTTTATTGAGTGAATGGTTGAATCGTACATACCCAGAGCCCAGCTTTGATATCTCTGCTGAGTTTCCTCATTCCAGCCAGGATGTTGGTAGGGATCATATAGTCTCAGAACTCCTGGATCAGGCAGAGCAAAGATCCATCCTGCAGCCACTCTTGTTGACTTTCCATTGAATGAGAAGAGGATTGTTTTAAACTTCATTTTGTCACATAGACCAGAATCATTTGTGATTGAGCTCAAGGTGATAGCCAATTTGATGAGTTACTAGAGAATTGCACCACAGCAAGGACTCCATTTCTTTTGGGGGAAAGGGCTTTAAATAAGAGTGTCCAGCATCTAACAATAGCCCAGTTACCATTGTAAGTTACAATGTACAGAAATTGTCTCTCATCCTCTTTTATATCACATAGACTTCATATGCTGATTCCCCTTTCCTGTGCTGTTGCGTTTGGGATTTTGTAAGATTGATGAATATGAATGACAAGAAGACCTTGAGCATTATGGGTGTCATGAATAATACCAGGTCCAGCGAATAGGAATTCTCCTAAAAATCCTTTCAACACCATAAAGAGCTTCAGGTTAATAATGTTACTCAGTACTTATTGAAGGGTATGAAAAAAACTTTGGATTTCTGAACTACTTGATCACACTGAGAATGAAATCTTCAAAGCTGATGCTTGCTATTGTCGGTCTGTAGGGGTGAGTCTTTCAGTTTTGTCATTAGCATATCATTCCATCTAACAAATCCCATGCTATGCTTCATGAAAAAAGCTCTTTTGATCTTCTGAAATACTTGCATTTGATTGTAGATGTTTTTAAAAGCCAGTCAATATATCATTATAGTTAAAAATTTAAAGATTCCTCTCTAAGCTCCATCTCTTGCTATGTTAATACATATGTGTGTTTGTATAAGTATAAGCTTTCAAATAAATTTGAAAGCATATCTCATAGTAAAAGATATAGAACATGTATCTGCTGCATGCTATAGCTGGTCCTTGTCTATCTTTTGATGTTTTTTACTGTTTCAGGAGCTTTCCAAGAATGCAGAAATCTCACCCTTGCAATTTGATAGGAGCTTCAGTTGAATTAGTAACTGTGGTAGGAAGGAATATCACAACAGGAAGGGCAATACTTCGCTGAGACTGGTGGGAATTGGATAGTGGGGCAATTCATTTTCTGAAGAAGGGTCCCGACTCAAAACGTCAACTTTCCTGCTCCTCTGATGCTGCCTGGCCTGCTGTGTTCCTCCAGCCCCACACTGTATTGTCTCTGACTCCAGCATCTGCAGTCCTTGCTATGCCTGAGAGAGAAAAAGAGATTTGTAACAGCAGAACTGAAAGACTGTCTCTATCTCTATGTCTCCCTGTTGACTGTCAGCCTCTTGAAAGATAAAAATAGTGACAAAATAAATTAGAGAAACATCTATTCACTAAGAACTCAAAGATATCTCCATAGGAAAAGGGTAAAATGCATCAATTAAACAATAGCCTCAAAGGAATTTGAAACTTTTCCCTTCTTGTGCAATGCTCATTCCCCTTCTTCAACTTTATACCTGCATTTCTGCATGTATTTTATGATGCATTTTGTTGTTTTTTTGGGGTTATTAAGCAATAAATTTTTCTTTATTTCACTCTAGAGAACCTTGTATTTGGCTCCTTGAGTTTGAACCGGCAAACTGTTTCAATTAAAGTACGATATAGCTAGTATGGAATAATAAACAAAATCTTTGCTGCAAAAGGGATTTTGAAAACTGGGAGCTTATTTACACTTCCACACCCGGTCTGAGCAAGTGGTACAACATGTATCTTTCCCTCAAATATAACACAAATTTCACTGAATAAAATATGAAAATTGCAGAACGTTGCATGTATGTACATACGTGCTTTGGGTTACCTATAACATAGTGAATCTTATGAGTAAATTCAAGATAAATATTAATTTCTATTGCGCTTTAGCTATAATTCTTTGAAAAAAACATCCTTCACATCTGTTCATCAATGATTTAGAATTCCATTAGTGGTGCAGATCAATGTATTGTAGCTTTGAAGAAAATTGATAGGTCTTGAGACCACTATGCAAGTATTGTGTAGATGACTGACCTTTAACCTGGCGTGCATACATGACCCATTATAGATATCTGCCTGAATTGTCTTTCAAGAAACTTTCCCGAAAAATGGCTGAAATTTACAATTAGATTGCAAGAGAGAAGAAGCAAATTTTCAGTGAATACTTAATCACATTAGGTGATAAGAGGCATCCAGGAGGTCAACGTATAGAGAGTATTCTTGGTTTATAGAGAAAGAAACAACCTGATGTCTACCCTTATCACAACTGGGAAAGAATTTGACCAGCAAATGGAGTGAAAATGTTTGTGTCTTCCATTACTGAATGGTTTTTTTTGCATTTTATTTGTTTATTATTTTATTTTATTATAAGTTACTTGAAGAGATGAGATTGATAGCCTGACTACTAATTTTTTTTATCATGTTACATATCAGACTGATGGTTATGCTTACTTATGTGAAGAAAATGAGGAAATATTTGGGAAAATCAGTCAAATTTTGCTCTGAAATTATATCATAAAAGTAATTTGTTATGCCACACTGGGATAGCACACTGGAAACTGAGCCCCCTTATTCCTATAGTCATCGCAAAAGCTAACCATTTAATAAAATGGGCAAAGTTCCCCAAATTACCTGAATGTTCAGGTGCAATTAGTAGAAAGTACGGACTAGGTTTACATACTCAACAAGAATCATAGAATCATAGAATCCCTACAGTGTGGAAACAGGCCCTTCGGCCCAACAAGTCCACACCGAACCTCAGAGCATCCCACCCAGACCCATCCCCCTATAACCCACCTAATCTACACATCCCTCAACATTATGGGCAATTTAGCATGGCCAATCCACCTAACATGCACATCTTTGGACTGTGGGAGGAAACCGGAGCACCTGAAGGAAACCCACGCAGACACGGGGAGATTGTGCAAACTCCACACAAAGAGTCGCCGGAGGCTGGAATCGAACCCGGGTCCCTGGCGTCGTAAGGCGGAATTGCTAACCATTACAGTTATATAAAAACTGTTAGACTGTAGCTACAGGTTGACAGTCATAAACTGTTGGCATATAATACTGTTAATTAAAACTCTAATCCCTACATAAACTCCCCCTTTTACACACACACACACGTGTGCACACAAAATAGGTTATTGGGCAGAGGGGAAAATCCGGAAAGACAGTGCAGAATTATTTGTTCTCACCTTGTTGAGATGATCCTAATGACTATTCTACTGGTCAGCAAGTTGCTTTGCAATATCTTTGTGGAGACCTTATGAGTGGAACGGAGGAACCATAAAGGAACTAAATGCACAATAGCTGTCATATATAGACCACCTGGTAGTGGCTCAGAAATGCTAGATTGTATAAATGCTGAAATTTGTCAACTATGTAGCCAGGGCAGAACAGTATTAATGGGGGAATTTTAATCTTAACATAGACTGGGAGAGACAATTATCAGTGTAATGTTAGGCTGAAGGTAGTTAATGTAGTTCTTTTAAGGTCTGATCAAAATTAATATAAGAAGACAGGTGCACTTTAATATGAAGCTAATTTATTAGCTAAGTCCACTTAATATATATTCAAGACATATGAAAGCTAATGAGTAAATCTATTATCTTAAATTACATAATATAGATAGTTTTAGCGTGGACCAGTGGAATGACTAAATTAATTCATTCAACACCCAGAGTCCACTTGCAATATCATTGTAGATATCTATCTCTTCTCAATCAGCTGAAGATAAAAAAGGGTGCACTTTTATTAGATTCACCTTCCAAGTTTCGCCCGCTTGTTATGCTGCAGGGTGGCCAACTTAAGCTGCCAGCGTGATCTTCTACTGTGACCAACGCAGCAGTCAATTAACCATTCGCCTCCTTTAATTCTCTCACCTCCCGAGATAACATTTGGGAGCTGCTGAGCAGAATCCACCCCATTTGGATGGCACTCTTGCAACTTTTGCTCTGGGGAAACTACTTCCTCCGGAGAAACCTTTCTATTTCACAGAGTAACTCCCAGGATTTGGCTCCAAATCCTCCTCCCAAAAACATTTGGGGATCCTAACTCAACCAATCGGTTCACTAACATGTCGAACCCATCTTTAAAGGACACACAGTGTTTCCCCAGCCACGTTATCCTAATTCTTAAACATTTTGCTCAGACCCTGCTCACAGCACCACGTGTGTTGTTAAGCTGAAAGTACCTAATAGGTACTTTAAGATCTGATCAAAATGATTACAAGAAGACAAGTGCACTTTAATATGAAGCTAATTTATTAGCTTAATCTACTTAATATATATTGGAGAAATATGCAAATAAATAAGTGTGTCTAATAGCTTAACCTACATGATACACACACACACAAGTGAGCCTTACAGTGCCCTCTAATTAACCCTTAATGATCTGGTTTGAAGATATTTTTTAAGCCCAAAACTACAACCTGCCAGAAAGGTTGCAAATTTCTGGAGTGTGTCCGGGATCGTTTCCTATGGCAATACATCTTGGATGCGACAAGAGGACAACCAATATTGGATCTAGTAATGACCAACGTGCCAGATTTAATTAGTGACTTAGTTGTTTGTCAGCATTTGTCAAATAGTGATCATAACATGATTTGAGTTTCATGCAGCATTTGTAAGACACAAGCAAAGTTTCGATTCCAGCATTTTGGATTTAAGTAAGGCAGACTTAAATAGGATAAGGCAGAGATTGTGCAAAGTGAATTGAGAAGCTCTGCTAATCAGTTAAAAAGCCGAGGAACAATGGAGGGTGGTCAAGGAAACATTTGATGCTATTCAGAAGCAGTTTGTGTCCATAAGCAGGAAAAACTCAACCTCACACAAAACAAAAACAGCCTTGGACATCTAAGGAGGTAAGGGACCACATAAAACTAAAAGAAAGGGCTTCTAAAAATGCAAAGAACAGTACAGATCCCACAGAATGGGACAAATACAAAGACCAACAAAGGGCCAAAAAGTGACCCATAACAGGCTGAAAAGAATTATGAAAGGAAACTTGCAATGGATATAAAATACAGTGAGAGGAAATTTTATCGTTCTATAACATGAAGGTGGCTGGTTAAGAGTATTGTTAGTCCACAGAAGACTGAGAGTGTGGATATTGTCAATGACCATGGGAAAATTGCAGATGTTGCTGAATAATTACTTTGTTTCATTATTTACAGCAGTAAAGGATAGCTTGCCAGAAGTCCCAAAGAAATCAATTGAGGAGCGGGAACAGAATCAAAATAAAATGAGCTTAAGTAAATCATCAATAATGAGCAAATTAATGGAACTGAAGAATGACTTATTGAATGGTGGAGCAGGGGGTGTATGGTGTGTTCCTATGTCTTTTGTCGGGAGATTTCCTTGATTAAGTGGCTGATTCACATGTAAAAGGTCTGATTTATCAGTTAAAATCACAGCTTACAACACTTCAGGAAAGATGAATGGTTTTGTTCAGGCTTACAGTGAGTTTTGAGTGCAGAGAACAGAGAGACTGCTCCTGAGCTGGGAAAAGGAAGAACAGATCATTTCTCACACTGCAGCTTGTTTCCAGTTGCAAGCTGAGATAACAAGGTGTAAAGCTGGATGAACACAGCAGGCAAAACAGCATCAGAGGAGCAGGAAAGCTGATGTTTCGGGCCTAGACCCCCCCCAGTTGCAAGCTGTTCAGTTATGTGAGGACCAATCACACAGTTGTTGCCAGGCCAAAAGATCTGTCATTGATAACTGGTCACTCGTCCAATGCCAAACAACTTCTTGGTGCTAAAAATCAGTTCGTTGTTCCAAATAACCTACATCTCAAACTTCAGTTCCTACTTGTTCAAAGTTTTTTATGTGATGCTTGGCATGGGTGTCGACTCAATAGCTTTTAAAAGCTGCCCTTTTAAACAGTGTTTTGAAACAAATTCTAATTTCAGTCCGCAGTTTCTTTTGAAAACACAAAATTAAAAAAAATAGCTTTTTACTAAGTCAGACTGAAAGATACTGCACAGCCTGATGGCAACTCAGGAATGGGTGATATTTCCAAATTTTCACAGTCTTAAAAATCTGTTAAATCTAATTGATCTGCACTCAGCAACAATAAGCTTATGTTTTGTTGTTAGTCTTTATTCTTCAATTTTCTTTCCTTTGCAACATTCTTGTATAAATGGATCTCCATCTGGGACAATGGGATCAACCAGGCTGAACACCTGTTGCTGTGCTCACTGATTTATTGGCGTGTCAGTACAAGAATATGATGATTTTGAGATGCATTCTTCAAACTTTTTACTAAGCAAACAAATGCAAAGTAAACATCCTTAAAGGGAAGATATAAGTAGACATACCATAGTGCAGTGGAGTTATTGCTGAACCAATAATCCTGAGGCCCAGGCTAATCCTCTGAAAACCTGGGTTCAAATCACATGATAACAAGTGGTGGAATTTAAATTCAATGAATAAGATTGGGAATTGAAAGCTAGTCTCAGTAATAGTGACCAAGAAACACTTCATTACTTATTCCAAATCTCATCTGGTTCACGAATGTCATAAAGGAAGGAAATCTGCCATTCTGAACTTGCTGGCCAAAGTGTAACCCCAGATAGACCCACAGCAATGTTGTTGACACTTAAATGACCCAGGAAGCTGTTCAGTTCAAGGACAGTTAGGAATGTTAACTTTGCCAGCCACACCTACATCACATGAAAGAATAAAGATAAATAATAAAAACCGGAAGAACTGTGGATGCTGTAAATCAGAAGCAAGAACAGAAGTTGCCGGAAAAGCTCAGCAGGTCTGGCAGCATCTGTGAAGAGAAAATCAGAGTTAACGTTTTGGGTCCGGTGACCCTTCCTCAGAACTTAGAGTAAAAATAATACGTACTTAGACCAAGAAAATCAATTATTCACTTCTATTTGACTTCAAAATGTACCAAGCAGGTATTAAACCTGCAGAGCCAAATGAATAAGCTAGGTTGAACCGCAGCAGAATATTGGATTGAGAATTACATTGTATAGTACTTCCATTCTGTTAGACAGTGTGTTATCAATTTCTCAGGAGACTTTAGTTTGTTTGGTATAAAAAACACATAAAAGCAGCAATATTCCTGTCTTCCATATCTTAATTGGAGGAGGATTCCTTGGTGCCACCTGTTATTGTAAATAAATCTGAAAATATAATGTCCATTTTCATGTTAACTTTAACATTGACCTAGAAATGTAATGTTCATCATCATCCCTATGGCATTTAAATACAAACTACAGTTTAAACCAAATATTGTATGCATGCATTGATAAATTGCATTTGAGAGAATGGTCAGATACTGAGCACATATTGTATTGAATCAGATTTTGATCCTGAAGGTGCAAAGCACTAAGACAACCTATTCTTGCCTGCTTTGTTCACAAGTTATTTAGTCCTCTCACTTGTGAAGTACCTTCAATGTGTGTCTGCTTAAGGTTCTCCTCAAAACTGTATACAAAGAGAGGGCGTAAGAATGCTATGGGAATATTACAACAGGAAAATGTGATCATTTTGCCTACTGATTTAGTTCATGGTTGAATACTTCTCACTTGGTTGAGAACTACCTTTAATTTAAAAGAAACCGACCTATGATGAATTTTCAATGAATTTTATTTAAAAAATGGATCATGCATTTTTGTCTTTTGCCAGGATCCCTATTTGAAGTTGATAAGAGAGGAACTATTGAATTGTATTTGACTCGTTTGGCTTTAATTCCGAGAATATGATTAGTTTGTTAAGTGTAGTATATGTCTACATTAATGTTTAATTTCAAACCACAGGGTTCTTTAATTGATAGGTTCAATTGTTAATCTACGTAATTGTTTTCTAATTGTATTAATTTTGCTAATTTCTTTATAGCTGTCACTTTTTTCAATTGAGTTTTCTTTGCAGTCTTTCCATAATTAGTTTTCATTAGTTACTTTGTTCTGGGGATATTTTATCATAAATATGCTGCAGATTTTCCTTTTACTTCTACTTACCCTGGTCACTCTTCCTGCACCCCCCAAACACGTCACCTGCACTTCTCAGAATCTAGTCTACTGCATTCGCTGCTCACAATGTGGTCTCCTCTACACTGGGGAAATGAAGCATAGATTGGGTGACCACTTCGGAGAACATCTATGTTCTGCTCACAGAAAAGACCCCAAACTTCCAGTTGCCTGCCACTTTAACACACCACCCTGCTCTCTGGCCAACATCTCTGTCTCAGGCTTGCTGCAGTGTTCCAGTGAAGCTCAGCACAAGCTGGAAGATCAACACCTCATTTTCCACTTGGGGACCCTACAGCTGTCCGGACTCCATATTGAGTTCAATAATTTTAGGGCCTAACTCTCCCATGTCCTAATCTCCTATCCCACACACCAAACCTTGTTATCACATGGCCTGCCATTGCACACTACCTATTGTTAGTTACTAACAGTCCCCATTAACAACTATTCACCCTCCCAGCCTGATCGTTATCAACTGCTTGCCTATCCAACTGCTCTTCTCTGGCTTTGGGCTCTATCCTTTATCCTTTTGTTTACTCCCTACCCCAATCCCCCTCCCTATCTTCTGCATATAAATCAATATTTTCCTAGCTACCATCAGTTCTGAGGAAGGGTCACCAGACCTAAAACGTTAACTGTGATTTTTTTTTCTTCACAGATGCTGCCAGACATGCTGAGCTTTTCCAGCAATGTCTGTTTTTATTCCAGATTTTCTTTGTTTTTGTGATAGCTGGTATATCTATATTTCTCAAAATCTTCCAATACTAGTTTCTGTTGCAGTGTCATTCACAATCCTGAAGTTCTTTTGTGCCATTTTGATGGAATGACTTGTTTTCTTCAGTAGACACCTTTTGGAGGATTTATTTTACTTGCATTTCTTTGCTTATTTGCGCAATTTATCTTTTGTTGCAAATTGCCTCTGTGTCTAGTTAGGTTTTCAATGCTTAAGAAACTATCTTACCAAATGATAAATGTTGTAAGCATGTTAGTTCATAAACTGGCACATTTCATTTTCCTCATATAAATGCACGGTTGACCGAAGGCAAAAGCTGGACAGCCTCCAGAATGGTATTAAATTTGAAATCCATCTCCTGTTCTGAATTCCACTACAGTATTTCCCTCAGTTTAGCTCTTTCAATTTTGAATCCTCTGCTATGCCCTCTTGCCCTTACTGCATGCCCTCTCTCTGCTCCAAATCAATAGCAAAACCTTTCACCGTCTCCGAAACCTTCTTATTAAGATCCTTAAGCTAGGAATTCCATGCTCAATACACAACTTCTACCAATTTCGCAATTGTTTCTAACTCTTTCATATTGTCTCACACATTCACTCTGTTTCCACCCTTGTGCAATTCATTGGATTTTGTTTACATTAACAATTCATCATGAATAAAAATTGTTGCTTCGTCATACAAACATATAATTCTAATTAAAACCAAATTGTCACTTTTGCTTTCTATGCTGGTCAGAGTTACGCCAGTGAACACTTTGATGCTATGTTAATCAATGTTTTAATTACTTCCATTATTGTAATATGTCACAAGAGAAATATGTAGTCAATGTATATTAGCATTGCAAATCACTCACCTTTGGATCTTACAGCTTTGCCAAAAGAATTAGCACCATGTATTATGTCTGTCCATGTTAATGTAACATGATTGCTTTTAATCTGGCTTCATCACTAAATACAGATTATATTTAGTCCGCATGAGGTACAATTCAGTCAAAATTTTAACAAGAAAGTTTACATATTTTGTTATATTTTTACTTGTCACTTGGCAGTGTTAGTGACAGCTTCTTCCCCAGGTTGCAGAGGACATGTGTTGCAGGCTGGAATGCAAAGGAAAATTTCAATGTCATCAGTTGGTGAAAATTTACTGTTGCTCCTGCTCCTCAATAAGGAGATGCCTGGCAAATTTGAAACTTTTTTTTTTAACCTGGAGCAGTAGCCAAACCAGCCAATTCAAATACAAGCATTCTGGGGGAGGATATTCACACAGAGTATCGGAACAGCAGAATCCATACCAAACGTTCAGTCACTGATCTCGAAACATTTGGTTTGTTTCTTCTGCCCAGAGATCTAATCTACAGGAGAAGACGAAGATGAAGCAGTCGGGGAATTTCTGTTTAAGAGTTGGTGATTACTAAATTATGACTGTATTGTTAGGGTTATGCTCTTTAGAAAGGTAAAGTTGCTAAATGTGTCACTTTTAATTATTTTGCTACAATCCAAACCTTCACTTCAACTGCAAGTACCTACTACAAAACAGAATTGATATAATGCTGCCTTGGCTTTGTCCATCTGGAAATCAAGTCAGAAGTTTTACTACGAGAGAATAAAAAAACTGCAGGTGCTAGAGATCTAAAATGAACAAAACCAAAATTTCTTGAGAAACTCAGCAGATCAAGTAGAGCCCATACTGAAGAAGGATCACTGCACTCGAAATGTTAACTTTTTTCTCTTCACGTATGCTACCAAACCTGCTGAGTTTCTCAAACAATTTCTGTTTTTGTTCGTCATCAGAGAATGTGATTGATTCCACTCTGGAATTTGATTCCCTAAAACCCTTCAGCTGCAGGTAAACAGACTCTCCCATACTTGTTAAATGTTTAGTTTAATCATCAACATCAGGAAGACAAAGATCATGATTCATGACATTGTCAATCGTGATAGACAGCAGTATAGCAGTGCAATGCTGAAACTTCACATAGCTTGGCTGCACAATAACCAGCAATCTGTTACACAATGCTGAAATCAACACAAATTGTAAAGGCTGCAGGAGAAAAGAATGAACAATTTCCATCTTCACTGCCTCAGATGTACATCCAGCATCTCTTAGTAGAACAAGGTCATCAACGCAAAGGTCTTGAAATATATTAATTCCTTCGGCATATATATGGATATAAAATTAAGTCACCTATATGTGTGCTGGCTCAGCCAAGTTCATTACCAAAAGATCTCAGTGTGGTGAGTTGGCTACTGAGTCAGATCCGCTGGGCATCTATATCCCCACCGCAAAAAATTGCAACCAAGATGGTAGATGTTGAGATGGACAACCTGCTGAGTCACAGCTGTCATGATCTTTGGAAGCTGACTGATGGAAGAGTCAAACTCCTGGCCTCAGCATGGATTCAAACTCCCATCCTCAAGGTGAAACCCCATAGTCAGAGTTGGTCGTATGGTTATTGTGAACTCTTTATTTCTCTGTTTTTCTAATTTATTGTTGGACATTGTATTTCTTTTATTTTTTCCAATTTTTCTCTGCCAGAATTTGTACTTAAGAATCTGTATCTAGGGTACCTTGGTACCTAAGATGGCACTATTAATAGCGACTTGTAAACTTTTCCAGGTACTCTTGAGTACCTGTGACAATAAAACTAATTCTAATTGTAATTCTAAAAACATAAAGTTCAACTAGTTAAGAAGATGATACAGAGTGAATGGAATCCTACATCCTCTTCACTACAGTGTTCATTCACAGCAAATATACCTGGAACTGAGCATTGCAGAGTGAAGCTCTGCCCCACTAAGTAATATTCGACACAGAAGTTACCACCTCGGCAGAAGCTGTCTTCTCAAGATAGGATGCTGCCAAAGAATACTTAAGAATCAGGCTCCTCAGTTTAGGAGCATTTAATTTCTGTAAAAACATCCTGTTTTCTGTTCACAAAAATATAATTATTAGGCAGAAAGTACAGTATATATTTAACAAAAACTGAAAGAACTGCAGATGCTGGAAATCAGAAACAAAAGCAGAAATTGCTGGAAAATTTCGGCAGGTCTGGCAGCACCTGTGGAGAAAAATCAGAGTCAACGTTTTGGGTTCAGTGCCAAGCTTTTCCAGCAATTTTTGTTGCAGTATACATTTATCCTGCTGGTGCACGACATTCAGTGTGGCTGTTTCAGTTGATAAATGGCGAATAGAGAGTGAATTTGTGCACTTGAAAGAAAATGATCTTGATGCACAGGGCAGAAGAAGAGTAGCTTCGGATTGTTTAAGCACAGGTGTACTGGTAGTTACACAGAAAAAGATTTGGATTCCCATGCTGACATCAAGCAGCGTCTTTTGTCTGATATGCTGTGCCACTATTACATACCATCTGTTAGACCTGCAGCTTGCCCATAATATAGCTGTCAATTAACCATCACACTTGTCAGCAGCGCTCACCGATCCAAGAACAAGTGTTCAGCCAATGGCAGTGTTGCCATTGTCCGACAGTGACTCTGACAAGCTTTCACTTTGTTGATTCACATCCGTAAATCATTACATAACACCCTGGATTACTACAAAAACTTTAATATAAAAAAAAACCTGCATGTGTTAGAGAACATCAGAAAGACTAGGTTGTAAATGAAGCGGAAAGTTGGAAAAGGTGAATGAGGGCTGGACCAGAAAAGGTTTCCTAAAGTTTTCTGATACAGGGAGAGATGTACAAAGGATCAAGGGTTCTATAACAACAATGCAAACCTTATTTTATGAAGCACCAATCATATAGGAAAACATCTCAGGACTGTTAGCAAACAAAATTTGACTTGAAGTCACATGAGGAGATAGTAGGAGGGACGAAAGAGCATTTTAAGTGGGCCTTAACAGAAAGGAGAGAGGTAGAGAAGAGGGTGGTTTAGGGACAACATCCCAGGGCCTAGGCACTAAAATGAATGGCTGCTAATGATAAAGTGTGAAAGTAGGATAGGTATGAGAGACCAGAATTGTAAGAACACCAAAGTGCATTTAGGGAAGGGCAATGCACATCAGCTTAGTCAGCAAAACCCACATCTAATGAATGAATAAAAAGAAAACTAGGAGGTTTGTAGGGCTGGAGGATGTTGCAGAAATGACAAGACAAGACAAGATCATGCAGATCAAAACAAGGCTGAATATTTTAAAATTGAGGCTTGCCAGAAGAAGAGCCAATGTAAGTCAGTGAGCCCTCAGAAGACAAGTGAATGCGACTTGATGTCTAAGTTCACTTTGTCGGGAGACAGAACTGGCTTTGCCTTTTCCAGGTCATTACTGGTGGATGGTATTTCTGCCACCCTGCTGTACCCATCTGTTTCTGACATTTTTCTGTTAGTTGCTGTTATTTATGATGCACAGTCAGCTGCCAAGTGAATTTCTGCTGACAAGGGAGAGCCTGTCAGTGAGGAAAAGAATATCCCAATAGTGCTTCTGTGCGACAGAGCTCCAGTAACAGAAAAGAGACTTTTGGAAAGGATTGCTTCCTTCTGAAGGTAGTTTAGACATAATATTTTGGCAGAGCAGTGATGTGCCTGAATTTGCAGCAGTGTGATCAAAATGCCTATCATATTGGTGTCAGTTTTTGATAACTTATGAATCAGATCTGGACGTACTCCAACATATGAAGAAATGCTAACATAGCTGTTTGAATTGTGGTGCATGGATTTTTCAGTCTTATGTCCCTTTCTTTTCATTCTTTACCAACAACAATTAGGAGTAATGATGCCAAACTTGTAACTGGAGGTCATCAACACTTAATAGAACGTATTCATATGCATATTAATCTGCCTTTATATTTAAAATGTAAGTTTTAAAATTAATTGAGATGAAGTTCTGCCTTGTAAGGAGTTGTCTAGCATTGATTACTTAAAATTTTTGCTTTTTTAACTGAAATAAATAATAAGATTTGCATTTTGTTTTTATGGGAATATTTATTAATTAAGTAATTCTTGATGTATGGGGTATTACATCAAAGTAAGAGATATTGGAGAGATGACACACGACAGATTTTTATTTAATCAAAAATGATATTTATGCACAGGTTCAGTTCAAACCGCCATAAATCAATCAAGTGTTTTTTTTTTAAATTTGGCTCTGTATTACCTGGGGAAAAAAAGGTGTTGGTGATTCCAGTTTTACTTATTCAAACAAAACCCACCCTAATAGTTGCTTTAATTAATGTTTTTGCTGAAGTGTGATATTCATTTACAGCTGGCTTTAATAGGACCTGTAGCAAAATGATAATTACTGCTGGTGTAGCACAGTGCAGTTTGTAGTCAGTAAGTGCTAACATTGCCTACACAGGATGAATTGCATGATTAGTTGAATGTATGTAGCCAAAAACTGAAAATGATGTGAAGTCAAGCTCTTGTTTGTATTTATTCACTTTTATACCTCATAAATTTCATCAGAACACCACCGCCAATTTGAGCAGGAAAATTACAATCATTAAACTGTAGTTGAGACCATTGTAAGATAATTGTCATTCTATAAATGTGACAGACTCCAATTTATGTTACGACTTTGGCAATTAATCACATTTCTTCATCTAATCTCCAAGGCACATAAAGAATTTTTTTATTTGGATGAATCATTATATTTTCAGTTAAGGGGTTCAATGTGACAGCATCTAATTAGAAAATATTACAGTGCTCGTTTTGGGGGACAGCATTTTGATGCAACCAGTTTTGGCTGTTGTGTATATTTTATTAGGACTGTTAGTAAGAACAGCTGAGTTGAGATCTGAATCCGTCTCTATTTTCATTTGTCACTTCACGAAAATCATGTCCTGCTTAACTGTCCATTATATTTTGTTTCTGTGTTTATGACTGGAAAGGGAGGATGTGCAGGAACCATTCATTTCTGTTGCTTTGATCTTTTTTAAGTTGGTGACGTAGTTGCTTCTTTCATCTGTAAAGTAGATTTGTTTGAAAGGGGTATATATGTCAATGACAATAGTGATCCTGACATTCTTGTACTACAATCCCAGTATTTATGCCCAGTATTGTCCTACAATGGTGACTCTGAAGAGCTTGCAGAGTAATTGAAAGGACACTGTAAGGTTCTGGTTTGCAATCAGTTCTTTTCTGATTTTTAGGTGGTTCGAATCACCCCCAGATTTCCCTGGTTCTAGACACTGGACTTATTTAGGGAATGTGAAATGAATAAGACAGTAGACAGGTGTTTCAGGGCAAAAGAACCTCTGCATTTATTTAAATAGTGAAAAGTAAGTATAGTACAAGAAATATAGATGAAGGCAAGAAACGGGACAATTGACACAATCAACAATACAGAGAACAAGAATACTATTAAATACATTATTAGCTAGATTATACACATTTAGGACTTAAAAACAACAGTTTTAATTAGAGAAACTTTAATCAGGCTTCCTACCATTGAGCTACCCATGGACTTGTCACCACCCACCTTTCCCTCCCTGCTGGCTACTTTGGGGTCTCGGGAGTTTCAGTTCACCACTGAGGAAAATGTGGTTTTAACGTGCTGAGGTTCTTGCTGTCAGTTCTCTTGGCTCGCAACAGGCCTGTGTCTGGTATCTCTTGTTCGGGAAGGTCTGATTGACTTCCAGCTCTCGGATGTCTTTTGTTCCTCTGAGGCCCTTGGTTTGGATTTTCCTTTTTTTCGATTGTCGGTTTGGCCTATGTGGTTCTTGGTTCAGAAGCTGCTTGTTGGGACTGAAAGGCTTTGGGAAAGCTATTGGTACAGAAGCTTCCCGTTGAAAAAGGCTCTCCCTTCCGGTGAGATCAGGGCTAACAGTTATACTGACTATGCCCTAATCTCACCTAAAACTGTAGTTTTCTTCAAGCTCTTGATGTTCTCTTCTGAAGTTAATTGGCTTTCTGATGGCTGGAGTATCTGTGAATGGATTTCGATTGAAGTTGAATGCCTAGTATCTCTGTAGGCCCCACACTGACTGTGCTGGGTATACTGAGGTGTTAATAACTGTCTTGGGCTAGAGCCTGTTAGGTTTGGTTGATTTGTTCTTTTAGAGAGGGAGTGTAAATGGGGATTCCAGGCTAAACAATGGTTCCAGACAGCGATCTCTGTGTTTGTGTATTTTCTCTAGAGCTCAGCCTAGCTGTCCCCTTTACTTTTAACTATGTTTGAAAAGTTCGGGGTCTTGCCCAGTATTTTAATTGATGGGGATTTTTGCCCAATTCTCCAACACCTCAAATGGCACAAGCTCCTCTTCAGGTACAATCCCTTCTGAAAAATCTGACATCTGCCATCCATGATAGAAGGATTGTCCATACCCCTGCCCCCCCCCCCCCCACCCAATTGGCAATGCAGCTGCTGTTGCATCCGTCTCCTCAGCGGACCCTCCATCAATCAGGAGTGACACAGTGGTTCAGTGGTTAGCACTGCGCAGGGACCCAGGTTTAATTCTACCCTCGGGCAACTGTCTGCGTGGACTTTGCACGTTCTCCACGTGTCTGCGTGGGTTTCCTCTGGGTTCTCCGGTTTCCTCCCACAGTCCAAAGATGTGCAGGCTAGGTGGATTGGCCATGCTAAATTGCCCATAGTGTTCAGGATGTGTTGATTTAGGTGGATTACAGAGGGACAGATCGGGGTGGGATCCTCTGAGGTTCAGTTTGGACTCGTTGGGCCAAAGGGCCTGTTTCCTCACTGTAGGGATCCTATGAATCTGCCTTGTTGCTAACAAACTTCATTTGCTGTAATAATCTGTACAGCTAAAGCATCCCACTGAAATTAAGTGCATGAACCCTGAATTACTTCCAGCACCAGCAGTATTCTGTTGTTTTTCTTGTTGTTCCATTAGAGTTATGCCGGCAGACAGTAGAACATCTGAAGAACTTTTGGAAAGAGAATTTTATGTGAATCAAGCCTATTAAGTGCTGTAGGGTATGTTGATGGAATAATACTTAATCCATTTCATTGAGCATTCTTTGCTATTTCAATGCAGGCATTAACACATTTAGTTTTGAAGAGTCAATGCAGAGGTCTCAGTCTCCAATGCAGAGCAGAGAAGAATGCCTTTTACTATTTACCATTCCTCCATTAATATTACCAACCTCACTTGTCAGGTTTCTAACTGTAATTGCACAGAATGCCCATCTTTGCCAACTGAATGTGTAGAATGTGCAGAAAGATGATGGATGATTTCAACTTGTTTATCCTCCCTCTGCTTAGGGTCCTTTTCATTATCATTTTCTGATGTTCCTGTCAAGGCCATTACATTAAACAAAATCAATTTGATAAGACACAGTAACGTAAGTTAATAGTCACTGCAGCTAGATCACATATTACACCGGGAACAATTGAAATGCATTCATAGTTACGTCAGCTTTGTTGTCAGCATGCTGTATATAGTAAGAAAGCACCTTGAATCAAGTAATAATTTGTGTTTCACATGTAACATAAACTAGTGGCAGGCATCCTACCCGTAAGTGTTGAATTCCGGCCTACTTACGTTGAATAATCTGTTGTCGATATGATTCTGCAGCTATTTCAGAGAAAATGTCCCAGATAGTCTGATAGGAAGACACATAGACCGCAGATAGTAAGAACTGCCGATGCTGGAGTCAGACATAACACAGTGTGGAGCTGGATGAACACAGCAGGCCAGGCAGCATCAGAGGAGCAGAAAAGCTGACGTTTCGGGTCTGGACCCTTCTTCAGAAATGGGGGAGGGGAAGGAGGCTCTGAAATAAATAGAGAGAGGGGGGTGGACGGTGATAGCAGGTAGATAGTGGAGCAGATAGGGTGGATAGTGGAGCGGATCCACTGTCTACCTGCTATCACCGTGCCCCCCCTCTATTTATTTCAGAGCCCCCTTCCCTTCCCCCATTTCTGAAGAAGGGTCCCGACCCGAAACGTCAGCTTTTCTGCTCCTCTGATGCTGCCTGGCCTGCTGTGTTCCTCCAGCTCCACACTGTGTTAGCATAGACTGGAGTTGTGTATCAGAAACATGCAGAAATACCAATCCAACTGACCATGAGAGGATTTCCCAGGATGTTGAAACTTCCGGTGGGCAATTACCTGGTATTTGGAAAACTCCAAAAAAGTTCCCATTCTGAGTTTGAGTCAGAGATGTAGGAGGGTGTGGACTGACCTTGCTTAATAGTTAAAAGTTAGAGGAATTAAAGATCTGCTTGATTACCTAGATAACTGTTAAACAGAACCCTTGATTTGCCACATGGCCGGCCAACCAACCCACCTTGATCACTGTAAGCAGGAGCCACATTTCCTTGAACAGTCTTTGCCTGTTAGCCATTATGTTTGAGATGTAATAAGATCAGTTAGCATTTGTGTCAAAATTAAAGTCAGTCATGATTGGCTGCACTAAAACCTAAATATTTTTGAACAGTTGCTGGGAAGCACAGGAAAGGGAAATTATCTCCATAGTTTAATTATGTTAATTTATACAATCTTTCTCAGCTGTTTTACTGGTATACAACAGAGTTGTACAAATTCTTCCAGATGATGTTGAATATGTTCAGACTCCTGTACTGTCACCTCAAATTTGAAAGAATATACATTTGTTTATCATTTCCGTTTCCAATGTAAATGTTTTGTAATTTGTAAAATAAATTGCTGAACCCATCATTTTATTTAGGATTTTTAATGCACATGAGTAAAAAACAATATAGATCTGTTCTCACTATATTCAAGCATGTCTCCAAGAGAGCTGACATGCTGAAATCCATCCAGATCTCTAATTGTGCTGACTTAATAGCAAATGTTGTTGAGATGTTGGTATTGTTTTCTTCTGCATTATTAATTTAAAGTAGCTTTTTACAACACAGGATTATGACGAAATTCAATGATTGAAATGTACCATTTAAAATTTCAGTTACAGCCTGCCATTAAGATTCTCATCTTAATGAGCTTGGGTTTTGTTCTCCCTAAGTAGTCACAAATGGCTGAATTGGCCTAGACAATCTTTTGGAGTCTCTTAACACTTTTCAGTCAATTTCCATATTTATCTTCCATTGAAATCCTTTGGAATAGGGATATTAAACAGATGACAGATGTGCCTCTGTACAGTAGAGCCTGTCAACACATTCACTGTTTATGATTATGAATCTGAATTTACAAATGTAGGAGAATTAATTTTGATGACTTAGTACTTAATATGTTTGTGGATATAATTCCATAATATTTTGTACAAGATTTATTGACATGATGTTTGAATGTACTAACTAGTGTGAGATTGCTTCATTTTTCAGGCAGAGGGGTTGAGACACATGATCTGGTTGCACTGAGACAGGCAGCATGCAAACAGTGTCGTGCTTCTTCTTTTGCAAGATTGTGACTTTAAAGCCAGTTGGGATCTATGCTACTCTCTGGCTGAGTCCTTATCAGGGTGCCAATCATGTGTATTTTCACAGCAATTCAAAGAGAAAGGGTTGGAGAAACTCAGCAGGACTGGTAGCATCTATCAAGACAGAAACAGAGTTAATGTTTTAAGTCTAATATATTCATCTGATACTTTATGCTGGTTCCACAATTTCCAGTTTTCTGGTCCAAGCTGCCACTTCGTCACCATGGGTGTGCAGTTCCTCTACACATCCATTCCCCATCATGTTGGTCTGAAGACTCTGCTTCTTTCTTGAAAAGAGACCTGAACAGTCTCCATTCACCACCACCCACCTTTGCTTGGCTGAGGTTGCTGTCAATTTGAAGAACTGCTCCTCTAACTCATCAAACTTTCTCCGAGTTAGGTGTGCAGCTATGTGTACCTGCTATGCCTATTTCTGTGTGGAATGTGGAATATTCCTTGTTCCAGTCCTAGTCGGACTCTCACCTGTAGCTGTTTGTCCATAACATAGATGATATAATCAGTGCTGCTTCCTATTCTTGTGCGGAATTGGAAAAATTCTTTGATTTTGCTTCCAATTTCTATCCTTCTCTCACCTTCATCAAGATAAAGCTTCAAGAGGCAGCTCCCCATCACCTTCTCAAGGGCAACTAGGGATGGGTAATAAATACTGCCAGCCAGCGATGTCCACGAGTGAATAAAAAATATTGCTATAGTTCTACCAGACCGTAGGGCTGCTCTCTCATTACAGAGAAGTAACTGGTTGTGGTTTAATGTGAGAGTCAGCACACCTCAGGCAAGGCGGAGAAGGAAAATCCTTCCTGGTAACCTCAGCCAGTGGAGGAATTGAACCCATACTGTTGGCATCACGCACCAACCATCCAGCCAACTGAGCTAATTAACTCTCACTTCTGACTCCCTTCTCTCCATCTCTTTCTCGACTTCTGGCTTTTAATCTCTGGGGATTGGCTGTCCACTAAAATTCACTACAAGCCCACTGACTGCCATAGTTACCTCGACTACACTGCCTCACACCCTACCTCCTCAAGGCTTCCATTACGTTCTCCCAGTTTCTCTCTTGCCTTCACATCTGCTCTGATGATGCCATCTTTGACCAGGTTGCCTCTGACATGGCTTCCTTTTTACCCAATTGATAATTCAGTTGGCGGGACCCCTCAGCCAACCTGCACGTCTGCCTTCCCCCATTCCCCTCCTTCCCAGAAGAATCATCGGGTTCCCTTTGCAATCACTTTGCACCCCACTAGTTTCCAGATTGAGAGGATCGTCCACCATTATTTCCACCATCTGCAGCAGGATGCCACCGTCAAACACACCTTCTCCTCCCTTCACTGTCCGCTTTCTGCAGGGACTGTTCCCTCCTCTGACCCATCCTCCATCATTTCCTCACTCCCCCATTGCACCTTCCCATGCAAATACAGAAGGCGTGACAGTGCACCTCCTCCCTCCTCTCTTCCAAAGCCCCAAACACACCTTCCAGGTGAAGCAGCGAGTTAATTGTGTTTCTTTCAATCTAGTTCACCGTTCACAATGTGATCTTCTTTACATTGGTGCGACCACTTTGCGAAGCACCTCATTCCATTATAGATTACCAGGTTCTCATGCTACCACTTCTACCCTGGGCCTAATGCAATGTTTCAATGAAACACAACTTTAGGAACAACGCCTCATTTTCTACTTTGGCTCTTTACAGCTTTTAGGACTCAATATTGAATTCCACAACTTCAGAGCCTGACTACGTGACCTCCTGTTCTTCATTTTCATATTTGTCTACCCAACTGGTCCATGGACTTGTCTTTATGTGTCTTGTTCACTTCACTCTTAGCCAAAAGGACATGCTCTCTCCCTATTACACCTTAATTTACATTTTTATTTCATTTTCACCCCAATTAGCGACCCCTTTGTCTTTTGCACTGGACCTCCACACCATCTGTACCCCTTCCTCCTTCTCCCGCTTTGTCAACAGCATAAAAACCACCAGTTTCCCGCACCTTTCAGTTCTGAACACGTCTTATCAAACTTGAAACATGAACTCTATTTTTCTCCCCACAGATGCTGCCAGACCTGCTGAGCTTCTCCAGCATTTCCTGCGTTTGTTTCAGTCACTTATCTGGACAGTGTGGGTTCTCGTTCAGTAACCACCAAGATTGTTGAGTGGCAAAGATAGCCTCTTTATTGAGCATCCTCAGTAGCACAGTTTGAGGCAGCGATGGAATCCAAAGAACATTTTTACAGTAGCCTGTTTATATACTTCTTTTACATAAATGAAAATTTTAGCACTATGTTGTCACATAGTTGTGCCTATTGTACGCAAGTTTTCGTGACATATGTCCTGGGGAAGCAGGAGATAATTTAAGCACTTGCTGAATGCTGGCTGTTCCCCCTGATGGGATTAGAATGTCTTAGAGGAGATAGTGGCCCTATCTAATATGTATTCTTAAAAGGTATATACTAGTGGGGGAAATTGTTTGATATTCTGCAGCCTGAGAGAGGGTTACTAAGGGCTAATTAATATTATAAACTTTCCATAGTTTTACCATCGGTGATCTGAGCCTTTACAAGACTGGCCTTATGACCTTTTCATTGCGGGTGGTTTAGGAGGGTCTTAAGGTCTACCTCATGTTGCTTTACCCTTTCTGAGGCTATCAGTATATCATCCATGTACTGAATGATAACTGACTCAATTGGCAGCATTTTGTGGAAGTGGTTTTGTAAGGCCACATGGTGTACAGTCGGGATGTTGTGGAATCCTTGTGGGAGTCAGGTCCATGTGTACTGTTGTTGCTGTATTGTAAAGGCAGACCACAACTTGTACTTCAGGTGCTAGGAGTACTGACAAGAAGCCATTAGCCATATCTATGACTGAGAACCACTTGTGGTCTGGTGTTAAGGCACTGAATATAGTAGAGGGGTCGGCTACTAGTAGGACCTTTTGATCCATGCATTGGTTTGCTTTCCTGTAATGTATAGTTAATCTCTATTCCCTACTTGCCTTTCGCACAGGCTATGATGGTGTGATGTGTAGTGACAGCTGTTAGAGGTGCTGTGGGTTTTTACCAAGGTCCCCTTCTCCTCTAACCTCTGAATTATTGAACGGATTCCTGCAATAGACATCAGGCTGATGGGGTGCTGTTTAGTGCAATGTGGAGGTGTCCATGTAAAAGTCGCGGGTAACCCCACAGTCATCCTTGTCTTTAACCCAGATGGGGTGGTCTTTTAATTCTTCCCGTTGTAGGGTTCTGATGGACCATGTTATCTGTCCATCATTGAAATGTAAGACGAATTTAGATGGATGAGGATAGCCGTTCCGAGGAGCAGCTGGGCTACAGATCCTACCCATACAAAAATTACTACTTTGTGTGGGCCGAATGCAATGTTCATGGGTTTAGTCCTTTTAATTTCGATCCTATCAGCTCTTGCTCTGTAAGCTGTTCTCACTGTCCCGTCTAGTGTGGGTTTGGTCTCATTCTCTGGGGTAGGCACATCAACTCTGCTCCTGTGTCCAAAAAGCACTGCATGTCCACCCAAATGGTCACATACAGTCCTTTTCCTTTCTGCTGGTACAAAGCCAGTAGGAACGTAATGGGGCACAGGGTGAGCTCTCTCAGTTTTTTGTCATCTTGTGTGCTTAGCTCTTTAAACTGCTCTAGAAGATTGGTTTTACTCCCAGTTTTCGGAGCCTCCTCTTCCTTATTGCTTATTGGGCGACTTCACCCTTTTCCCCTTTGCCAGCACCCCCGGCCTTCCTTCTTATAGATGTGACACTTCCCTGGGCATTTGTCTCGGGTCTTTCCAGGGTTGCTGGGGGTCTGTCCCATTTGCCCTGTCTGTAAGGCTCGCAATTGGGCGCCCATATCTCAGCCGAACTGGTGGGCTCGGTTCACCAGTTCATAATAATTAGTCCCAGTCTGGTCCCAGTCTGGTTTGGCGAACTTTAGCATCTTAATGAGATCAGGTTTAAGCCCAGCCACAAAAGCAGACTTCAGCAGGCCGTAATCATAACCTTCAAAATCCCTGTCGTCCTGCACATTTGGGATTCCTGCATACTCCTTCTAGGTTGTCCTAAACTTTTCCTTGTATTCTGGGACTTCCACTGTAGCTTTTTGGCAGGAAGCTGTGACTTTTGTCCAATCGGTCTTAGGCAGACTATACCCCTGTAACCAATGTTTTATTGCTGTCCAGCCCAGCTTACAGCTCCTGCTCGTACTCTGCAAGTGCACATTTCACTGCCTCATGGAGAAGGCATCTTTCTCTTTCAGTGACAATGACATTGAGAATCTGTACCCCATCCCAGGGATGGAGCGTATAAATTCCCCTTAACCAGTCTCGGCCTTCCTGTGTTTTCATTGGCCCCTTTTTTGGGTGAGGTATTTCTTTAAACCACCTGTCTCTGTTCCCAGGGGTCACAGGTCCAGACACTGTGTGTTTTTTGTTCCAGTAAAATGGACCATCCACCTCAGTGCCACCTTCTAACCTGTTGCCTTACCACTTTCTCTACTTTTACCTTCGTTGCTTTAAGGGTCGACAACAATGGTGCCAGGGATATAAAGTCCTCATCACTTTCACTGGTAGAGGACCCATCACTCTCGTCCCTCTGTTTCCGGAGGGCGATAGCTTGGTTTTGCTGAACCACTTTCTGGATGTCACTGGTAGTTGGATACAAATTGTGTAAGGGCTTGGGAACTGGGGAAGAAACTGACAGGACTGTTATCTTGTCTTTCAGTTTCTTGTTTTCTTTCTCAAGCTCCTGATTTCTAAGTTTGTTTCTCCCCAGACCCATTTCATGTCATCGAGGGTCTGTGGTCCTTTGGGAATATCGTTTTTCTGCTCGATTTGGTTAGGGTTTTCCCGAACGAGAACTGTACCTCAGTGTAGTTTTGTAACTGCTGCAGCATTTCTTCCTCGGTTATGTCAGGAGGGGCCAGCCCACCTTTTAGAGGTTGTAGGCGGCTTACTGGGGTCACTCATAGTCACCCAAATACTTGCGTCATAGGCAATTTCTTGCCATAGGCAATTTCAGCCGATATGGAGCATTCGAGGTCTGGGCGTGAGGGGATTGGAAAAATGGCCAACTCACTGGAGGTTCGGAATTGCTTTCAGGGACTAGGTCATGATTTTAAGAAGGATGTTTCTTACCTTTGGAATAGTGTCAATGACCGGTCAGTTTTGATGGTGTCCCTGGTGATCCTGCCGACTACACCAAGTTGTGGGAACATGTTCAATAACGACCGAGATTGGTGAGTGGCGAAAATAGCCTCTTTATGGAGCACCCACAATGGCACAGTTCAAGGCAGTGATGGAATCCAAAATACAGTTTTACAGTAGCCTCTTTTGTACACAGTTTTTGCATACATTAAAATTTTAACACTATGGTGTCACGTAGTTGTACCTATTGTACACAGGTTTGTGTGAGAGCTGTCCTGGGGAAGCAGGAGATAGTTTAAGCACTTGCTAAATACTGGCTGTTACTCCTGATGGGATTAGAATGTCTGCCCGGTCTGAGCTTGTATAATTAAGAGGTGTTAGTCCTTTTGTCTTTAAAGCTAATAATGTTAGTAAAAATACTAGACCTATATAATCTAAATAAGTGATAAATTATACCTGTACTAAATTAAAGTATGGAGGATATTAAATTGATCTCCCGCAGCTCGGCTGTGAGATTTCATTTACTGTTGCCGGTTTTGATAGTTCTTGCACATTCATTCATGTAGTTTCATGGAAGTACTGTTTTAATGGAAAGTTTCTCAAAGGGGCTAGTGGCCCGATTTAATATATATTCTTAAAAAGTACATGCTAGTGGGGGAAACTGCTTGATGTCCTGCAGCCTATTCAGGTCCTAAGAGACGGTTACTAAGGGCTAATTTAATATTATAATCTTTCCATAGTTTTGAGTGAGTTATGGAGACACAGTGGCGGGGATGGCATTGTTCTGAATAGGTTACAGTGTTAACACTTATTCAGGGGCAGCCTTTGATATAGAAACTGGTGTAAACACTGCTTGCAACATGGGGCTGATAAGAATTGAAAGGTGTAAAGAAGCAGTAATGGGTTGGAAGGGGATTTTATTTAGTTTATCTTGTAAGGGTAAAATGTACTACAAAAACGCATTTTTATGAATGATTGAATGGAAATGCGGTATAGTAAACGTAGTGCACTTGTGAGTGAGTTAGTAATGAGTTAAGAATGAATGAATGGAAACGCAGTATAGTAAGCATAGAATGCTTGGGAGTGAGTCAGTAAAAGAGGATCATAATACAATATCTCACAATTGCAGTAGGCCTCAGTCAGATTAATGCACCTCCCACACCCCCTCCACCACCAGAGGGACAGAAATCGAACTTCTGAGAACTACCGTTCAATCAGAGGCCAATAACTCTAGCAGTATCTTGCAACACCCCCAGGTGCTGCTGGTAATATGCTCAGGGATTGACACTGGCTCCCTGAAGAATGTTAAGGGGTGGAATGTGGGCCAAGTGAGGGGCCATGTGGAAGTGGTGGATGTAAGCACAAGAGGTTGGGTTTCAGTAGCGCCTTTGTCCTTGTGCTGCGTACCTGTGAACAAGAAATTGTTCACCTCAGGGTTTAGTCAATAGCTTTCCAGAGACCTGAGAGATGCGTGGGGTCTGTTTAATCCCTGAACTGCCATTAAATTCTGCAGAGTTATTGGATTTAATATCGTGGTTAATTTTTTTCTGGTGGCTTTTATTGCAGGATTTGGGGTTCAAGCATGCCATGTTGAGATAATGCAGCGCGTTGGTAAATCGGGTAACAGTAAGGTATGGTGGTGTAAAGGTGACCTCCTAAAAGAACCCGAGTCTAAGCATGTTTCTAGGGACAGCCCATAAGGCATGAAGAGATCCTAGATGTCTCTTCCCTGGCTTGACCTTCTCCTCCTCTCACTAAGTTGGCCTCTAGAGGTCTCGTGGAGGGTTTTGTTCTCTCCTAATCACCATGTGGTGGAGGAAACAGAAGACCATCATGACCCTGTAGAAATGCTGCAGTGAGTATTGTAGGTTTCCCCATCAGTGTAGTCAGTGAAACCATTGCTTAAACACACTGTCAGCCTGCTCCATGATGATCTGGTGGCTGTCTGGCTTTTGCTATATGCCAACCTTTGACCTTGCAGGTCGAGTGGTGGTGAGGGAGTCAGCATTCATGTGATCCGGGCCATCCCTTGACTCTGAGTTGCCATCCCTTGGTTCAACATGGTGTTTCGAAAACAACAGCAAAGTAGAAAGCCTCAGGATGAGGGCATCATGGCTGCTGGCACCATAGTGAGTGTTCACAGGCATGACGGTATGTCACACACCTACTGCACTATGATGGAATGGTGACGTGATTTTTCAGCCTCTACCTGTTAAAAGTGGTGAGCCACGAGGATGTTGTCCATGGCTCCCTCCATCATTGAAAATTCCTCTGTTCAGTCAAAACCACATGCCTGTTCTATTAAAGATAACCAGGAACTCACTTTTCTTCACTCACAGTTCCCCCTTCCCCAATGCAGCAATGGATGAATATGTTCAAAATATCATCTATTCAAGCTTAGAAGCTTCAGTTTTGCTCAACGTTAGAGTCACAGTGACCTTGACCCTGGCCATAGACAGTGCTGCCCTCTCTCTGCCATGAGGCTGCAGGGAACACCAGAGCTCTGTGTGATTCATCACCCTGTTTGCTTTTGGAATTAAAGTTTTTAGTGTAGACAATGCACTAAATGCAATTCAAATAAGCTTGGATATTGTGACACTTATGGGCTCACATTGACTTCAAAGGTTAACAGCTAGAAAGATAAAAACATAAAAACAGATGCAACTGCTTTAACAATGTATGACTTAAGAGTGGGACTTCTGGTGCAAATGGATGCAATTGTTTTTTGTTTTGTGAATAACGGCTAAATTATTTTAAAACATTCAATAAATCCTGAAGAGTTGTAAAATCTATGTCTTGGTTTCAATTTACATTGGCTTTTGCTGAGAGAGTTAGATATAGCCTGGACCTGATGTGTACAGCTTGCAGCTCGCGGAGAGAAGGTAGCTAAAGTAATTGGCAGAGATAGTAGGAACTGCCGATGCTGGAGTCTGAGATAACAAGGTGTGGAGCTGGAGGAACGCAGCAGGCCAGGCAACATCAGAGGAGCGGGAAAGCTGACATTTTGGGTCTGGATCCTTCTTCAGAAAAGTAAATGTCAGTTGTCAGGCCTGCACTGTAAACTTAGAAAAAGCTAACTTCTTCATTCACCATGTAGAATATGAGGAGGATTTAATGTCAGTTTGAATTTAGTGAGGAAACAGAACGTGGAAGTTGTTTCAGAGATAGTAGGAACTGCAGATGCTGGAGAATCTGAGATAACAAGGTGTAGAGCTGGATGAACACAGCAGGCCAAGCAGCATCAGAGGAGCAGGAAGGCTGACGTTTCGGGCCTAGACTCTTCTGAAATTTTCTGAAGAAGGGTCTAGGCCCAAAACCAGCTAGGCCAATCCAGCTCTACACCTTGTTATCTCAGAACGTGGAAGTTCGCCAGTTTGCCTCATGGAGAACTATGGAAGCATCTGTTGTGATCCACAGAAAGCCTTGCAGCAGTCAGTATGACTTATGTGAGAAGTGTTGAGAAAATGACCAAAGTGAGATTCTGAGGCACCAAATTCAAGATGTAATAAGTGAGAATCGATTCACTGAGAATAGGTGGATCAATGAGAAGAATTAAAGTGAAGTTCCAGAGGATTATGGCATACATTTAGGTGGTCCCAACAGAACTGAATAACTTTAAGACACCAAGTATAAGAAAATTCCTTGTATTAAGTAAGAAGTAAAACTGACATCATAATGTGAGTGGTTATAAACTACATTTATTAATAGTTCTTATTTAAGTCGTTTTGAAAACTTGAAACTTTGTGTTGTAGTTGTATTGGTTAAAACAATGGTCTCATATTTCTTTCTAAATATTAACAGTCACTGATCAGATCGTAATGTACAGCTGAGATATTAAATATGTTGTTTGAGAGGGTTTTTTCCACATGTATTGAATGTGGAGAGAAAGCAAAGTGTTTCTTACTCAGAGTGAGTCTGGAACCTGACTTTTTCTTATTTTAAAGATAATTGTAAGGCATTGCATTCCAGATGCAATTTTGACTGATCAAACTAGTAGGTTTGAAGCAAAACACACTTTATTCATACACTATAGTTAAAATACAGCAAAAGAATTGACTTAGCTGTAACTCTATTGAAATGCTTAACAAAATTCTAATTAACTGTTCCAATATAGCAACTTCCCATAAACACACTCTTAGCAAAAGGAAAATTCAGAAAACAGATTGTACCATATGCAACTCTAGCAGCAGGAAGAAACACCCAGCTTTTAGCTGTAACCAAGAGAGGGACGAAATAGCTTCCACTTCTTTAAGACCCCAGCACAAATACTGAAAGCTAAAACTAAAAATCCTGGTTCTGTGGGAGCTTGACCACATCCATTCAGGCTGCATATATTGTTCCAACCTCTTTCTAAGAAAAAAAACAAGGCCTCACAAGCTGTTTACTTTATGGATTTTCAATAGCCAGCTTGATACCTCTGCCTTAAACCTCTCTTCAAGTACAAACAGGACAAATTACACCTCTAAAGATCATTACATTGTCACAGATAGCAAACACATTAATGTTGCAGGTACTTAATGCTGTAACAATAATGCTAGGTTCTAGAAGGATACGTTTTGATGAACTTAATTACTAACTCCCAGTCTTGACTCTGTTATGTTTTATGTTTAATGATCGACCACTGTGTGTGCAGTTATGAGCATTATAAGGCAAGGTAACATCCTGGCCTTAGTAGAAATAAAAAAGACAACTACAATAATTAAAAAGGTCTGTAAAAAGACAATAGAAGAGTTGTGTATATTATAGAAAAGTTGGGTTTGAGATGATTTTATTGAAATAAATTTCAGATGTAATTCTACATTTGGCCACTCTGTCAAGTCCCTCTGGCCCTTTGTCTTCTTGGAAGTTATATTAGTGTACCAGATGGCCTATTGTATGTCTTTTTCCAAATAATCATATATGCAGTAAGCATTTTAAATCAAGCCAAAAAATTCTACTGCGAGCATTGCTATATAAAGATCTTGATATGTAGTTTTAACTCAAAAGCATTAATTATAATAGGGACGATGCTGAAATAATTTGTTCTCCCTGATTTAATCCCTCAAATTATTTAAATGTTATAGTTACAACTGCTGTTTCTAATTATTTTTCATTGCCTATCTAATTTAAACCTCCCTGAGATTTTTAAACATTGCTTAAATTAAATCTTGATTGTATTTGTCACAATAGTCAGACTTGACACATTGAAGGAGACAGAGAAATTGGACACAATAAAAACAGATAACGCGGAGATTTAAATGTTTATCAGTACTTACATTTGAAAAGTCATCTAGCCCAGATAGAAGGCATATTAGGTTATTGAGACAAATAAGAACAGAAATTATGTGAGTTCTGAGGAAGGGTCACCGGACCTGAAACGTTAACTCTGTTTTCTCCTTCACAGATGCTGCCAGACCTGCTGAGCTTTTCCAGCAACTTTGTTTTTGTTCCAGAAATTATGTGGCTTTGTCCACAACCTTCCAGTTTTTCTTTAAGACCCTCTTGCTTCAGAGGCATCTAATAATTCTGATAAGAAAATTATGGGAGTGACGTGTGAGAATTGTAACTGTTACAATCCTGCTCACACTCCAGCAACTACAGATCAGTCTGACTGATACCAATGCTGCAGAAGATTTTAAAGACCAAATTCATAGGCTGGGTTTAATGAATGAAAATCAACACAGATTTCTGAAAACAGGCCAGGTTTGACTAATTTTGTTAAGTTCTTTGATGAAATAATGTGGATGGTAATGTAGTCAATGTTTTGTGTATGGACTTTAAGAAGCCATTGTATAAAACATGCCATACTTGATGGATTTGAAGCTTGTAGGATCGAAGGGACATTGTCAGTGCATGAATATAAAATTACCTAAGAGACAGAAAATAAGAATAGTAATCAGTTGATGTTTTTCAGCCAAATGGAGGATGTTCAGTAATGTTTCAGGGGTCAGTATTGGGTCCACTATTCTTTTTGGTGTTTTCGTGTGCTAATTTTGGTCAGATGGGATATAATTGTAGAGATTATGCTGATACAAAATTCAAAAATGTACAAAATAGCAAGAAGAATAGTAACAGACTTCAGGACAGCGTAGATTGGTGGAATAGACGGTCACCTGATGGATCAAATTTAACAAAAATGTTGAGTGATGGATTTTGGTTAAAAAGAATGAAGAAATCCAATGCAAACTAAATGTTGCAATTTCAGTGGGTTGCAGGAAGTAGGAAACATGTTGCTTTATGTACTCAAGTTTTTGAAAGTGGCTGGAGGAGTTGAGAAGGCTGCTGTAAAGGATTGTTCACTTTATAAATAGAGGCACAGATTACAGAATGAAGGTACCACATATGGCCAAAGCTGAACAGTCCTTTTTAAAATAAGGAGTTGCGTTTTCATTTTGGGGAGTCCTATACGTGTTTGGCTCTGGAGAAGTTTTTTTTCTTTTCAAGGAATTTATTGAAAGGAAGAGAGATAACAAGGTGTAGAGCGGATGAAGACAGCAGGCCAAGCAGCATCAGAGAAGCAGGAAGGCTGACGTTTTGGGCCTAGACCCTTCTTCAGAGTCTTTTTTTATTGAGTTAACCAACTAATTAACTGTTTTTATTTAAGATTTATAGTTTTAATTTTTTTTTCCCATTTTGACATTATTTTCTGTAGGTAATGAAAGGTAGTTTATTTGATGTATCAGGTGTTATTGGAAGTTCCTTTTTTTAGGTTTAATGTTATTAAGGGCATATATAAGGTACCGAGTGAAATGGCTGGTAGATTCTGAAAAGTTTTTATACAGAGTTGTCTGTTAAGGTAAAAAGGTAGTTCAGAAGTCTCCAGTGGCTATTCCTCTACCAAATAGATATTCAGTTTCTGGAACTGTTGAAGGGGATAATCTCTTTGAGGAAAATGGAAGGAGCAGTCACTTATTGGACACTTGGAATGATTCTTATGCTAGGCAGCATTTGACAAACTTTAAAAGACTTATTGTTATAGGGGACTCTTCTGTGTGGGGGATAGACAGGAGATTGTATGGCTCTGAGTGTAATTTTAGGATGGTTTGCTGCTTTCCTGGTGCTTTAAAGGATGTCTTTAAACGTTTCAAGCATATTGTTAAAGGTGAGATTGAGAAGCTGGAAATTATTGTACATGTTGGTAGGAATGACATTTTTAGGGAAAAGATTAAAGCAGCAGAGAGTGAATTTAAGAGGTTAGGTAGAAGATTAAAAAGCAGAACCTTAAAAGCAGTAATCTCTGGTTTATTCATACTGCCAAACCCAAACGAGAGAAGGAACAAAAGGATAAAAGAGATGAATCAATGGTTGAAGCGATGATGTATCGTCCAAGGATTCAGGCTTTTGGATAATCGGAATGTCTTTTGGGATAGGAAAGACCTGTTCAAAAAGGATGGGAAGATGGAAAGGGACCAGTATCTCAGCAGGGACATTTGCTCATTCTGTTAAGAGAGACTTTATACAGATAGAGAAAGGGAGTGGAGGAATTCTAAGTAGCAGTGCAAATAGAAAGATTGATAGGGAAAGTTCTGAAAGTGAAGAGAGCACGTCAATTAGTCCAGTGAAAATATGAGTAGAAATTAGAAATAAGAAAGGAGAGATCATCTTGAAGGGATTGTACTATCGGCCCCCCAATAGTAAGAAGGAAATTGAGAAACAAATATGTAGGGAGATCTCAGGCATATGTAAGCGTAGTAAGGTTGTAGTAGTGAGGGATTTTAACTTTCCAAACATTGACTGGGCCCACCATAGTGTTAAAGGTTTGGATGGCGAAGAATTTGTTAAATGTGTTCAAGGACATTTTCTTTATTAATATGGGGATGCTCCTACTAGAGAAGGAGCAAAACTAGATCTTCTTATGGGCAATACTATGTGGAGCTGGAGGAACACTGCAGGTCAGGCAGCATGGGAGAAACAGGAAAGTTGATATTTCAGGTTGGGACCTTTCATCAGGACTAGGGAGGGGGAAGGGAGCTCAGAAATAAATAGAAGGAGGAGGGGTGGAGTTGGGAGAAGGTAGGTGGACTGGTGATAGGTAGATGCAGGCAAGGGTTGTGGGGATTGGTCAGTGGGAAGGGTGGGGCGATGGGTGGGAAAGAAGATGGACAAGTAGTGCCAGGTCAAAGAAGCAGGGATAAGAGGGAGGGTTGGACATCGGATGAGGCCGGGGGTGGGGAGATTTTGAAACTGGTGAATTCTATGTTCTGGCCATTGGGCTGTAGGCACCTGAGGTGGAACATGAGCTGTTGTTGTCCAGTTTGCGTGTGGCATCGTTGTGACACTGGAGGAGGCCCAGGATGGACATGTCACCCAAGGAGTGGGGGAGGGGGCGGGGTGGGGGTGTTAAAATGGTTGGTAACTGGAAGATGTTGTTGGTTATAGCGTACAGAGCACAGATGCTCCATGCTTGGTCTCACTGATGTAGAGGAGGCCACATTGGGAGCAGTGGATACAGTAGACCAGGTTGGAGGATGTGCAGGTGAACCCGTCTGATACAGAAACTTTATCTGGGGCCTCGGACGGAAGTGAGGGGGGTGGTGTAGGGGCAGGTGTAGCACTTCCTGCGGTTGCAGGGAAAGGTGCTGGGTGTGGTGGGGTTAGTGGGGAGGGTGGAGCCGGTGAGGGAGTCGGAGAGAGAGCGATCCCTATAAAAGGCAGATAGGGACGTGGAGGGAAATATCTCTTTGGCTGTGGGGTCGGATTGTAGGTGGCGGAAGTGGCGGAGAATGATGCGCTGGATGCACAGGTTGGTGGGATGATATGTGACGACAAGGGGAATCCTGTTTTTGCTTGTGTTTGGCAGAGGGTGTGTGAGGGCAGAAGTGCGGGAAACACGAGATGGGGTTGAGGGCATTTTTGATCATCAGAGGGAGATGTTGCTGTCCTTGAAATAGGAGGACATCTGGGATGTCCAGGAGTGGAACGCCCCATCTTGGGAGCAGATGTGGCGGAGACAGAGGAATTGGGAGTAGGGGATTGCATTCTTGCAGGAGTAGATGAGAGGAGGTGTGGTCCAGGTAGCTGTGGGAGCCGGTGGGCTTGAAATAGACGCCAGTTTCGAGGCAGTCACCAGAGATGGAGACAGAGAGGTCCAGGAAGGAAAGAGAGGTATCAGAGATGGCCCAGGTGAACTTGAGGTTGGGGTGAAATGTGTTAGTAAAGTTGATGAACTATTCAATCTCTTCATGGGAGCATGAGGCAGCACTGATACAGTCATTGATGTAGCGGACGAAGAGGGACTGTTCTACATATCCTACGAAGAGGCAGACATAACCCGGACCCTTATGAGTGCCCATGGCCACGCCTTTAGTTTGTAGGAAGTGGGAGGAGTTAAAGGAAAAGTTGTTGATGTTAAGGCCAAGTTCCATTTGACGGATGAGGGTGTCAGTTGAGGGGGACTGGTTGGCCTGCCGGAGAGGAAGAAGCGGAGGGCTTTTAGGCCATCTGCGTGAGGGATACAAGTGTACAGGGACTGGATGCCCACAGTGGGCAGTAGGGCAGAGCAGACAACTGAAGTAAAAGTGGGAGAACACTTTGGGTCTAGTGATCATAATTCTATTAATTTCAAAATGGTTATGGAAAAGGATAAGCCTTCCACACAAGTTAAAGTCTTTAATTGGAGTAAGGCAAATTTTAATGGTATGAGACAAGAACTTTCACAAATTGACTGGAGTAGAGAGTTCGCACGTAAAAGGACAACTGACAAGAGGGAAGCTTTCAAGTGTGTGATGACCAGAGTTCAGAGGCATTATGTTCCTGTTAGAGTGAAGAGTGAGGCTGATAAGATTAAGGAACAATGGATAGCTACAGATATTGAGGTTCTCGTCAAGAATAAAAGAGAATCTTATTTTCGATATAGACAACCTGGTTCAATTGAATCTCTTAATCAATATAAACAGTGTAAGGGCATTCTTAAGAAAGAAATCAGGAAGGCAAAGAGGGGATATGAGATAGCTTTGCCAGATGGGGTTAAGGATTACTCAAAGAGATTCTGCAAATATATGAAGAACAAGAAGGTAACTAGAGAGAGGGTAGTGCTCCCTTAAAGATCAAGAGGTCGTCTTTGTGTTGAACCCCAGGAGGTGGGAGAGATACTAAATGAATATTTTGTGTCAGTTTTTACTGTGGAGAAAGAAAAGGAGTCTAGAGGATGCAGAGAAATAAATTTTGATGCCTTAGAAACAGTTCACATTACAGAAGAGGAGGTTCGGGAGGCCTCCGAGAATACAAAGGTGAATAAATCTCTGAGACCTGATCCAATGTATCCTAGAACGTAGTGGGAAGTAAGGGAGAGAATTGCGAGACCCCTTGCAGAAATATTTGCATCAACTATAACTATGGGTAAGGTGCCTGATGACTGGAGGGTGGCTAATGTTGTACCTTTATTTAAGAAAGATTGTAAGGAGAAATTGGAGAACTATAGACCTGTGAGTCTGACATTGGTTGTGGGTAAATTGTTGGAGGTAATTATAAAAGATAGGATTTATGGACATTTAGAGAGGCAAAAATTGATTGGAGATAGTCAGCATGATTTTGTGCGAGGAAAATCGTGTCTCACAAACTTGATTGAGTTTTTTTGAGGAATTTACCAAAAAGATTGAGGACAGCGCACCTGATATTGTTTGTTTAGACTTTGGTCAAGTCATCAGCAAGGTTCCGCATGGTAGACTAATTAGTAAGTTATGTCACATGGGTTTCAGGGTGAATTTGCCAATTGGATACATAATTGGCTTACTGGCAGGAGACAGAGAGTAATGGTGGAGGGTTGCTTTTCAGAGGCCTATGACCAGCAGTGTTCCACAGGGATCGATTCTGGGTCCCCTTTCGTTTGTCATTTATATAAATGATTTGAATGAGAATTCAGAAGACATGGTTAGTAAGTTTGCTGATGACACCAAAATTGGTGGCATAATAGACAGTGAAGAAGGTTTTCTCAGATCAAAGAAGGATCTTGAACAAATGGGTCAATGGGCTGAAAATGGCGGATAGAGTTCAATCTGGATAAATGCAATGTATTGCATTTTGGTACAACAACAGGGGCAGGGCTTATACCATTAATAGTTGGGCATGGGGTAGTGTTGTGGAACAGAGGACCTAGGGGTACAGGGGCACAATTCTTTGAAGTTTGTGTCACATACAGACAGGATGCTTAAAAAGGTATTTAGCACGCTTGTCTTCATTGCTCAGTCCTTTGAGTAAAGGAGTTGGGAAGTCATGTTGAGGTTGTACAGGACATTGGTGAGGCCTCTTCTGGAATACTGTGTGCAGTTCTGGTCACTCAGTTACAGGAAGGATATTATTAAGCTGGGGAGGATTCAGAAGAGATTTATCAGGATGTTGCCATGTATAGGGGATTTGCGTTATAAAGAAAGGCTGGGATTTCTTTCACTGGGGAGAAAGTTTATACAATGATGAGAGGTATAGATAGAGTTAATGATGGTTGTCTTTTCCCTAGGATGGGGGCTTTCAAGGTGAGAGGAGAAAGCTTTAAAAAAGACATGAGGGGCAAATGTTTTTACACAGTGGGTGGTTCGCTTGTGGAACGAATTTCCTGAAGAAATGGTGGATGTGGGTACAATTACAACGTTTAAAAGACGTTTGGATAAGTACATGAATAAGTACAGGTGCAGGCAGGTGGAACGAGTTTAGCTTGGGATTATGTTCAGCATGGACTGGTTTGACCAAAGCATTATTACAGTGCAGGAGCCCATTCAGCCCATTGTGCCTGCACTAGTTCTAATCCCTAATGCCAAACTCCTGCCTTTCCCCCATATCCCTGTACAACATTTCAATCTAGATTTTCACCGAGTTCCCTCTTGAGTGCTTCAATTGGACCTGCCTCCACCACATGTTCAGTTATTGTTGGCCCCATTTTCTATATGTGTCTTCGAAAATGTCACATTTAATGAATACTGGCTACTTGGATTCTCTCAGGCTTTCATTGGTAAAGTGATGAAACGTGGGACTGCTCAGGGTGAGGGAAACACAGCAAGAAGCTGTTCTTCCACTTCCTTGAGATTTAGTACCAGAAATGATACCAGCTTGATTGTGTATCCACACAAATATGGACTAGCATATTACTACAGGGAAAAAAAAAACTTGATATCGAGAATTTTCATGTCTTTTACCTGTCAAAGAAATAGCTGGTGTCAGAGTGCAAGCAAGAGCTGAGTTGAAATCCCATCGTGCCAAAGATCAACCACCACTACAGCTGAGATGACATTTGCCTCTGAGATCTGACTGAATTGTCCTTCGAAATCAGGTGGAAAGGAACCAAGAAAATCACTGTCAAGAAAGCTGATATGTCCTGCTATCCATCAACTATCCTATCTCGAATAAAATAAATATTCACATTATAATGCTGCTGCTATCAAGAAGCAATTCCTTGTTGAATGTAACAAAGTCTCCATTTGCTTTGGAGACAACAAGGACTGCAGATGCTGGAAGCTAGAATCAATAGGTGTGAGGCTGGAAATGCACAGACGGTCAGACAGCATCTGAGGAGCAAGTCAGTCAACGTTTCGGGCCAAAACCCTTCATCAGGACTTGCTTTGACAGGGGCCTTGAAAAGTCCTAATTTCTTGTTGTTGGAAGGTACTGTCTGCAATTTATGAAATAAATGAGTTTTTAAAATACATTTGGTAGAGTTGCTTTGAAACAGAAACCACTTTCTTTTTGGCAAGATGACAGCAGAGTAGGATGCACCTCTGTTCTGTCTGTTCTTTTTCTTTCATTTTCCTTTTTTTTAATTGGTTCTCTTTTTCCTCTTTTGCCTTAGCCCCAGAGGCAAATCCTGGATCAGTGGCAAATGCGGGCAGCAAGTCCCGGAGCAGTGAGCCCTGGTGCAGTGTGTGGGTTGTGAGCCCCAGTGCAGTGCGTGGGCTGTGAGCTCCAGAACAGCGCGAGCAGTGAACCCTGGTGCAGCACATGAGCTGGGAGTCCCAGAACAGCATGAATAGTGAGCCCCGGTGCAGCACATGGACTGCAAGTCTTGGAACAGCGCAAGCAGTGAGCCCTGGTGCAGCGTGTGGGCTGTGAGCCCCAGGACAGC
>NC_063340.1:41318766-41359803 GCF_021869965.1 Rhincodon typus | reverse complement strand
GCAGTGAGCCCTGGTGCAGCGCGTGGGCTGTGAGCCCCAGAACAGCACGAGCAGTGAGCCCTGGTGCAGCGTGGGCTATGAGTCCTGGAACAGCACAATCAATGAGCCATGGAGCAGTGTATGGAAGCAGCCCTGACAGTGACTGGTGCGGGAGAGCAGTCTTGGAACTTGCCTTGGAGCAACTGAGTGCCGGTGCAGAGCAGACTAGAGGTTTAGAGTAGGACGGGGGACAGCTGTTGGACTGGGGTCTGGAGTGGCCAGTTGGACCACATGTGGAAGTCTTACAATGAGCTGCTACGATGTCATGTTTATTTGAAGTTTCTAACCTTATTGTATTGTCAACCCTTTAATGAAGTCATAATTTTAACTTATTTTTAAACTCTGTCAAACAATGCAACTACATTTCTTCCTCTGTTACATCCAAGATTTGTACCTGGGTACTTGTATCTAAGATGTCGCCATAAAAAGCAGACTTTGTAAAGGCTTTTTACTGTACTCTGACAATGGAGTACGTGTGACAGTAAAGGATATTCTGTCTTGTTCTACTCTATTAATGCATGTATCAACATGATATACTATCCTAATAGTGGTAATTCGTTCAAGAAATATGATCATAAACCCAATGGTAGTTTGCAGTATGACTTTTATTGAAAAATATGTACAGACTAAATAATCAGGATATGAAAAAGCATGCAAAAATGTAGCAATCATGTAGTACCAAAAATTGACAGACAAATTCAGCAGGTATGATGAGTGAAAAAATAACAGAAGGGTAATGTTGATTTAAAATTATACTAAAATTACGAACTAATACACTTCTCCCATATTATAGGCACTGAGTATATATATACATATATTTGAAAATTTAAATACTTTATTGAGCTCTGAGCCACATAAAGATTAAGCCTATGTCAATACCTGCATCTGATGAAGTTGAATTTAATCACACTTCTCTGATCATGGAATTCCTACAGTGCAGGAAGAGGCCATTTGGTCCATCAAGTCAACACTGACCTTCCGAAGAGGTTCCACCCAGACCCAAACCCCCACCCTATCCCCGTAACCTGCTCGTGGCACGATGGGTACAGCCTGATCAGAAGTGGGGCAGATTGCATCAGGGATTTTCAGACTTTAGTCCAAATATTATTTCTTCTTGGTTGCAGAGGTGTGAGCTCTGTGAGTTGAAGAGTTTTGTTGTACAAACTGATAGTCAGGCCTAGGGTCAGTCTCAGTGTGCACTTGTGTATTCTTTGTTTCTATGGATGGTCTGCGTGTGTGCAGTGCCAGGATGCCACATAGGTAGAGTGTATTTGGCCAGAGAACAGAGGTCAGTGCAGATTAGCGGCAAGTCGTGGATAAGGAATGTCTATAAGGAATGACAATGTTTTCTAGGCTGGCTGTAGCTGATCCCTGGATAGTTGAAAGTGAGTTCCAACTTGATAGGGATTAATACTGCCATTGGAAAAACGAAGCATCACATCAGCATCAGAATTAATTTACCACCCGTTTAATTTATTGTTGGCTTTGATTTCGAAGTCATGAGATAATCTCTGTAGTAAGGATTATGTTGCGTAATACTGTGACGTACTTTGGAGAAAATTAGAGGATGTCAGAAGCCCTATATCCCAGAAACACAGAGTCATACAGCATGGAAACAGACCCTTTAGTCCAACCAGGCCACGTTGACCATATTCCTAAACTAAACCAGTCCCACCTGCCTGCACTTGGCCCACATCCTTTCAAACACTTCTTCATGAACTTATCCAAATATCTTTTAAATGTTGCAACTGCATCTTCATCCACTACGTTCTCTGGCAATTCGTTCCACACACGAACTGTTCTCTGTAAAACAAAAAAGTTGCCCCCATGTCCTTTTTAAATTTTTCTCCTTTTCCCTTAAAAATATTCTCCCTAGTTTAGAACTGTCCCATCCTAGGGAAAAGACCCTTGTCACTCACCTTATCTATGCTCTTCATGATTTTATAAACTTCAGTAAGGTCACCCCTCAATCTCCTACGCTCCAGTGGAAAAAGTCCCAGCCTTTCCAGTCTACTTTTATATCTCAAACCGTCCATTCCTGGCAACATCCTGGTAAATCTTCTCTGAACCCTCTCCAGTTTAGTAATTTCCTTACTATAACAGGATGACTGAACTGCACACCAAGAGGCCTCACCAATATCCTGTACAACCTCAACATGACATCCCAACTCCTAGAAATGGTGGTCTGAGCAATGAAGGCAAGCGTGCTAAATGCCTTCTTAATGACCCTGTCTACCTGTGATGCAGATTTCAAAGAATTATGTACCTGAACCCCTAGGTCTCTCTGTTCTACAAAATTACCTAGGGTCCTATCATCATTAATCGTGTAAGTCCTGTCCTTGTTTGTATTACTGAAATGCAATACCTCATATTTATCCAAATTAAGATCCATCTGCTACTCCTCAGCCTAGTGACCCAATTGATCAAGATATCAGTATAACTCATTCTTTCATTAAAGCATTCCATGGCCGAGGATGAGTTTCCTTGGACTGTACCGCAATAATCTACAAGATTTATGGATAAAAATATTTCATGGATTCAATGCTTTATGTGGGTGATAGGATTGCTGGGTCAGCCTCGTAGAATTCAACTTTATGAACAAACTGCTATAACAAATATTGAGAAAATCCTGCGATATTTGTGCCACTTTGCAGACTTCCGAATTAAGAGCTGTCAGTCAACCAAGATCAAAGGTATAGCATCCACTGTTTAGGCTCAAAGTGATCAGCATTTTTATTATTGGGGACGAGGTTATAACTCAAAGTCGAGGCTCACATTCAGTGGTTTCAGCTGACTCCGTGGGAACAGTTGTGATGCTAACATCCTCAGAGCAGAGGATCAGCAAATGATTCAGTTTCCTCCAGGCTTTGAGCATCTATAAAGTTGCCGGAAAAGCTCAGCAGGTCTGGCTGACCCTTCCTCTGAGGAAGGGTCACCAGACCTGAAACATTAACTCTTTTTTTCCTTTGCAGATGCTGCGAGACCTGCTGAGCTTTTCCAGCAACTTTGTTGTTGTTCCTGATTTACAGCATCTGCAGTTCTTTCGGTTTTTATTTGAGCACCTATTCCTGCTTTAAACAATATTTAAATTGATTAGCTCACAAGACTTGCTTTTTACATCTGACCTAATTTTCAACCGAAAGAAAGTGTTCCAATTATTTAATGTAAGCATTTTGCCACAAAGCTGAAGTCAAGCTGCAGCCAAAGGAAACCAATTTTTAAAATCATGTTTATTGAATCTCTTTAAAAACGTAAAGATTACAATGCAGGATTGTTATACGGTTATCGTATGAATGTATTAAGTGTTTAATAGCTAATGACGGCTCTCATGATTTGTTAAAATCCAGTAAAATCAACCGTGTGTCCAGCCAGAAGCTAATATGAAGTGTATTACTGCCCACAGATGCAACCTCTTGGTGTAATTGCCTGGGCTCACTCTTCTACAATTTACACTTGATATTATCTTCCATTTTAACTATAACAAATTACGCACCTATTATGTTCAAATCTCCAGCATCTGGCTCACTTCAGCTGCTTTCCCTGTTAACGGTCACTTCTATAAACATTTCCACAGAGAGAAAACACTAGGTTTTTTTATATATTCATTCAAAGATGAGGATATTACTGGCTGGACCAGCATCTGTTGCTGATAACTAATTGCCCAGACGCCAGTCAATTATTCTTTCTCTATACTCCAGCCTCGTGATGACAGTACCAACATGCATGTTTATTATCTGTTTTGTAGCAGTTATTAAACATATTTGAATAACTCATGAATGCAATGAAATGAAGGCAAAGGCTGGTTGTTGTCATTTTCCTTTTCATTGCTTCACATGCAAATTCCAGACATTTCTCTGAAGAATATTTATACAAAGAATAGAAACAGAAAGAAACAGAAATGATGGAATAAAATCAAGGATATATGAAATCCTTCATGTCAGTTTGTAGAATCTCCTTAAACCACTGATTAGATTGTAGCTTTCTAATTTTCTTACGGATATGAGGTATTCTTATTATAGGGCAGTATTTGAAATGAACAATTTATCTTCAAATCCCAAAATAAATAATGAATTCCAGTCATTAATTCTGTAAAATTTGTTTGATGTGGTAAGTGGTTGTGAGTTACTGAACCTCCATATAGACTGTCTTACTGCTTTGAAAAAGTAACTTCTTGTAACTCATTGAGAAAGTTATTTTTAAAACTAACTGTAAAGACCAAACATTTTTGCCAGACATATAATCTCATTCAGTCATTGCAGAAGTTATTATTTAGTCATGTTCATAAATGAAATTTTTAGGTTTATTAAGAATTTTTGCCTTTTTCAGTACACTTCCTTTCGGTTGCCAGGGTTAAAACATGAATTTAAAGATTCGTGCTGTAACTTTGCAATAATTGTGAAATTAAACACAGTCATTAGTTCTATTGATTTTAGAGGAATTTGAAGTTTGATGTAAACTCCAGTGACAGCAGCTGTCTTGATCACAATCAGGTCCTTATTAATGTTGCGTGATCGTTGAATTTTAATTTGTTTTCAAAGATGCTGAGAGGAGGGTGGTTGTCATCTAAATGCTCTGTTGAGTTAATGAAATGTGACCATTTACTCTTTGTTTCAGAGCCAGCAGTTACTTACGTCAAACAGCTGGAGACCAGAGTGAAGCAACTAGAGGAAGAAAACCGAATGTTACCCCAGGTGGGTTAATATCTTTATTCTATCTAACTGTGAACATAAGAACATAAGAACGAGGAGCAGGAGTAGGCCATCTGGCCCCTCGAGCCTGCTCCGCCATTCAATAAGATCATGGCTGATCTTTTTGAGCCTCAGCTCCACTTACCCGCCCACTCACCATAACCATTAATTCCTTTACTGTTCAAAAGTTTATCTAGCCTCGCCTTAAACACATTCAGCGAGGCAGCTTCAACCGCTTCACTGGGTAGGGAATTCCACAGATTCACAACCCTTTGGGTGAAGAAGTTCCTCCTGACCTCAGTCCTACATCCGCTTCCCTTTATTTTGAGGCGATGCCCTCTAGTCCTAGTTTTACCTGCTAGCGGAAACAACCTCCCTGCCTCCACTTTATCTATTCCCTTCATAATCTTATTTGTTTCTATAAGATCTCCCCTCATTCTTCTGAATTCCAATGAGTACAATCCCAGCCTACTCAGTCTCTCCTCATAATCCAACCCCCTCAACTCTGGAATCAACCGAGTGAATCTCCTCTGCACCCCCTCCAGTGCTAGTATATCTCTTCTCAAGTAAGGAGACCAAACCTGCACACAGTACTCCAGGTGCGGCCTCACCAGGACCCTATACAGCTGCAGTATAGCCTCCCTGTTTTTAAACTCCATCCCTCTAGCAATGGCAGACAAAATTCCATTTGCCTTTTTAATTACCTGCTGCACGTGCAATCCTACTTTTAGCGATTCATGCACAAGGACATCCAAGTCCCTCTGCACAGCAGCGTGCTGCAATTGTTTACCATTTAAAACATAGTCCATTTTGCTGTTATTCCGACCAAAATGGATGACCTCACACTTATCAACATTGTACTCCATCTGCCAGACGTTTGCCCACTCACTTAGACTATCTATATCCCTCTGCAGACTTTCAGTGTCTTCTGCACACTTTGCTCTACCACTCACCTTAGTGTCATCTGCAAATTTTGACACACCACACTTAGTCCCCAACTCCAAATCATCTATGTAAATTGTAAACAATTGTGGTCCCGACACTGATCCCTGAGGCACACCACTAGCCACTGACCACCAACCAGATAAACACCCATTTACCCCTACTCTTTGCTTTCTACTGGTCAACCAATGCTCTATCCATGCCAATACATTACCTGTAATACCGTGCAACTTTATCTTATGTAGCAGCCTTTGGTGTGGCACCTTGTCAAATGCCTTCTGGGAATCCAGATACACTACATCCACAGGTTTCCCATTGTCCACCATGCAAGTAATGTCCTCAAAGAATTCCACCAAATTAGTTAAACATGACCTACCCTTCATGAACCCATGCTGGGTGTTCCCAATGTGAAGTGACATGCTTTTAGCACTTCTTAAGCCTGGTGGTAATAAATAAAAGTGATGGTATTATTCAACCACTGCCCCATTTAGGGACATTTTTCAAAGCTATCAGAGGTCAAAGGTTTGGAACAAACTTATTGCTTCATGTCATCTCAGGGAATGTTTGTAAGTTGACAGTGTTGCTTTAGGAATCTGCTTCATGATAATTTCACTATTGATTATAAGATAACTACAATGACTAGTTTTAATACAGAATTGAGTAACTTTGGAACAAGTACCAGAAACAACACTGACATATTTATGTAGGTAATAGACTGTTGACACACTATTGGAAAGAAAGTAAACAGGCAAACTACAATCCTAAGACTACCTGTGGACTCCCACTTCTGCATAATTCAGATCTTGAAAATAGGAAATGAAATGGAAAGGCAAAGAAAATTCATCTGTATACAGTATTACACATTTCTGTTGAAACCTCTGAGCCCATGTAAACTTTGTTAATTGTGTCAAAGTAGCATTTGGCCAAGTTTGGCATGAAGGAGCTGTAGAAAAACTGGTCTCAGTAGAATCAGTGGGATAACTCTGGTTCAGTTTATACCTAGTGCAAAAGAAGTTATCATGGAATGTGGGCATCACTGGTTGAGCCACCATTTATTATCTAGAGGGCAATTAAGAGTCAGCTGTGAGGCTGGAATCACATGCAGGTCAGACCAAGTAAAGATGGCAGATGGGTCAAATGCTGGAAAATGGGATTAGAATAGTTACGTTGTGTTTGTCCAGAGTGGACATGATGTCCTGAAGAGCCTTTTTCTGTTTTGTAGATCTCTTTGACTGATTGTATGTCTCTATAACAGATTGTTGACATTATCAATCCAAGCTGATGGTGGTCCTTGTGGTATATAATGTATATATTCTATATGTATTAGTATGTATCATGCATAGCATGATAAAGGGTTGTGATGTCAAGTGTTTTTGTGTTTGTGTACACCATGATTAGCAATTTCAAAAGATGAACAAAAATGAGAATCCCAGAATTCTAAAACTTGTTTTTATTTGTAAAACTGCCCATAATCGAAATATAGGCAATAGAATATTTAGTCTAAAACATGAGCACAGGGTAACTGTATGCAATCATCTGTTGTTTTGAAAATAGTTGCTTCATTCTTGACAATTTTCCTCTTCTCCAAGACTGGAAAGCTGGTCCAGTAATTGGAATGCTTTTATCATTTTGTTTGGCGACCTGTTGAAAACAGATGTGCAATGAGTCTGACTTACTCATTGCTCATTGCAGTGTAGCTAAAAGATCAGAAGGAGTTTACTTTTTTACAACTTGAAGGTCAAGTGGACTTGTGTGATGTACACTTTAGCTACAAGGTTATGTTACTTTTCAGAGCAATGGAGTGGATACTTTACAGTACAGACTGGCACTAGGAGACTAAGGAAAAGCTGCCGAGCAACAACCTTTAGATTTGCCTTTTTAGTTACATTTCACAGTCCTCTAGGGCAGTTCACCCAGCGACATCAGGAGCCTGCAAACGAGAAGCATCTCTCCTCCTCTGTGAGTGAAAAAGACAAAAAGAAGAAATACTTAAGCTTCTCTAAAGATGGAATTCTGATATAAGAGCTGGAGCCAAAGAACTGAGAACCAATCCCACCCTTGTTTTGCAGAATTTGTTTTCCCTGTCTGTATTTTTCCGCCTATAATATTGGTGTGAAACCATCTGTTTTTGCCTGTCTTATCTGTGAATGAATATGTTTGTAATTGGAATTTTAAAGGGGATAGTCTAAGTCAGATGATAGCGCATTAGTCATCCATTCTTGCTGTCCACTAAGCAACAAATTCTCCGGCTTGGATCTAACAAGTAATTTATGAAAGTTTATAATAACCTCTTTACTTTTATACTCCATCCTTCTATTCATAAATTCAACTTCACTTATAGAGTTTTAATAGCATCTTCAACTTGTTTTGTCATCTGCTGAGAATATTGTGCATACACTTCCAGATATCTCTGTTCCTGTACATCTTTTAAATTACACCATTTACTTCAGATTGCTTTCCCTCATCTTCCAACCATAATGAATAATTTCATGCTTCCCTGCATTAAATTTGGTCTAGCAGGCATCTGCTCTTATCAGCCGTTTGTCTTGATCTTTCTGATGTTTATTAATATTCCCTGTACTTTCTGGCATCTTATACACATCAGAAAATAACCGCAAATCTAATGTTTAGCCCAAAGTAAATTACCCATGTGAAAAGCAGAAGACCAAGCTAATGACCAAATAGTTTTGTGCTTTAAGTTTTCGATTCCTCAGTTAATAAGAAGCATATCATTGAGTTTTTAAACCTTTGTTTACACTCCATATTCTAATGCATTTGCATAAGGAATGTGAAGTGGCTTTTTAAGTCTGTTTTTCAAATTTGCTGATTCATTTTCTTTAAATAGAGATTAAATTAACAGACAGTTTGATTATTTAACAGCGGATGTAGCATTCTTTAATGTCTTGATTGGAGGACGCTAACTGCAGCAGATATGTAACCTTAGAAATGAGTGTATAAAATTCTGTCTTTGTATTTTTGTTGATGAGAATGAATATTCTGATTGCATTAGACAAGCTTGCAAAATAGAAAATAGAACATGGGCAGCATGGTGGCTCAGTGGTTAGCACTGCTGCCTCACAGCACCAGGGACCCAGGTTCAATTCCAGCCTCAGGTGACTGTCTGTGTGGAGTTTGCACATTCTCCCTGTGTCTGCGTGGGTTTCCTCCAGGTGCTCTGGTTTCCTCCCACAGTCCAAAGATGTGCAGGCCAGGTGGATTGGCCATGCTAAATTGCCCATAGTGTTTAGGGACGGAGAGATTAGGTGGGTTATAGGGGGATGGGTCTGGTTGGATGTTCCGAGGGTCGGTGTGGACTTGTTGGGCCGAAGGGCCTGTTTCTACACTGTAGGGATTCTGTGAATCTATGAACATAGAACAGTATAGGCCCTTCGGCCCACGATGTTGTGCTGACCTATTATCCTACTAAGATCAAACTACCCTGCATACCCTACATTTTACAATCCTCCATGTGCCTATCCAAGAGTCGCTTAAAAGTCGGTAAAGTATCTGACTGTACTACCACTGCCGGCAGCGCATTCCACACGCCCACCACTCTCTGTGTGAAGAATCTACCTCTGACATCTCCCCTATACCTTCCTCCAATCACCTTAAAATTATGCCCCCTCGTAATAGCGATTTCCGCCCTGGGAAAATGTCTCTGGCTATCCACTCGATCTATGCCTCTCATCATCTTATTACACCTCTCAAGTCATCTGTCATCCTCCTTCACTCCAGTGAAAAAAGCCCTAGCTCCCTCAATCTTTCCTCATAAGACCTGTCCTCCCCTCCAGGCAGCATCCTGATCAATCTCCTCTGCACCCTGTCTAAAGCTTCCACATCCTTCCTATAATGAGGCAACCAGAACTGAACACAATATTCCAAGTGTGGTCTAACCAGGGTTTTACAGAGCTGCAGCATAACCTTGCGGCTCTTAAACTCAATTCCCCTGCCAATGAAAGCCAACACACCATACGCCTTCTTTACAACCCTATCAACTTAGGTGGCAACTTTTGAGGGGTCTATGGACATGGACCCCAAGATCCCTCTGTTCCTCTACACTGCCGAGAATCCTGCCATTAACCTTGTATTCTGCATTCAAATTCGACCTTCCAAAATGAATCGCTTCACACTTGTCTGGGTTGAATTCCATCTGCCACTCCTTTGCCCAGCTCTGCATCCTGTCAATGTCCCATTGCAACCTACAACAGCCCTCCACGCTGCCCACAACTCCACCAACCTTCATGTCATCAGCAAACTTACGAACCCACCCTTCCACTTCCTCATCCAAGTCATTTATAAAGATCACAAAGAGCAAAGGTCCCAGAACAGATCCCTATGGAACACCACTGGTCACCGAGCTCCAGGCTGAATACTTTCCATCTACTACCACCCTCTGTCTTTTATTGGACAGCCAGTTCTTTTATCCAGACAGCCAAATTTCCCTCAATCCCATGCCTCCTTACTTTCTAAATGAGCCTACCATGGGGAACCTTATCAAATGCCTTGCTAAAATCCATATACACCACATCCACTGCTCTACCTTCATCAGTGTGTTTTGTCACATCCTCAAAGAATTCAGTAAGGCTTGTGAGGCGTGATCTGCCCCTCACAAAGCCATGCTGACTATTTCTAATCAAACTGTGCTTTTCCAAATAATCATAAATACTATCTCTCAGATTTCCTCTCCAATAATTTGCCCACCACAGAAATAAGACTGACCGGTCTATAATTTCCAGGACTATCCCTATTCCCTTTCTTGAACAAGGAAATGACATTTGCCACCCTCCAATCTTCTGGTACTATTGCAGTGGACAGTGAGGATGCAAGGATCATTGCCAATGGGGCAGCAATCTCTTTCCTCGCTTCCCGTAGAAACCTTGGGCATATCCCATCTGGCCCAGGGGACTTATCGATCCTCATGTTTTTCAAAATTTGTAGCACATCCTCCTTCCTAACATCAACCTGTTTGAGCATATCAGCCTGTTTCATGCTGTCCTCACAAACGTCAAGGGTCCCTCTCGCTGGTGAATACTGCAGCAAGGTATTCATTAAGGACCTCCCCTACCTTCTCCGACTCCGCGCACAAGTTCCCCCCACTATCCCTGATCGGCCCTACCGCACTCTGGCCATCCTCTTGTTCCTCACATAAGCATAGAACGCCTTGGGGGTTTTCCTCGATCCTACCCGCCAAGGTTTTCTCATACCCGCTTCTAGTTCTCCTAAGTCCATTCTTCAGTTCCTTCCTGGCTACCTTGTAGCCCTCTAGAGCCCTGTCCGATCTTTGCTCCCTCAACCTTAAGTAAGCTGCCTTCTTACTCTTGACTAGGTGTTCCATATGTCTTGTCATCCAAGGTTCCTTCACCTTACCATCCTTTCCTTGCCTCAGTGGGACAAACCTATCCAGTACTTGCAGCAACTGCTCCCTAAACAACCTCCACATTTCTGTCGTGCATTTCCCTGAGAACATCTGATCCCAATTGGTGCTCCGTAGTTCTTGCCTAATAGTATTGTAATTTCCCTTCCCCCAAGTAAATACTTTCCCATACCGTCAACTCCTACCCCTCTCCATGACTGCAGTAAAGGTCAGGGAGTTGTGACCACTATCACTGAAATGCTCTCCCACCGAGAGATCTAACACCTGGCCTGGTTCGTCGCCAAGCACCAAATGCAATATGGCCTCCCCTCTAGTCGGCCTATCGATATATTGAGTCAGAAATCCTTCCTGGACACACCTGACAAAACCTGCTCCATCCAAACTATTTACACTTAGAAAAGAACAGCTATCTATAACCAATAATGTCCTGATCAACAATTCTATTCCCATCTTTCCCTCTTGATTCTCACTTGTTTATGATGCAGACTTTATGCATTTACATAAAGGATCATACAACACAGATTTTGTTAAAGATGATGAACTCTATTTTTTCTTAAGGCCTATGCTTGCTGACACCAAGGAGCATCCGTACTAGCAGTGATGTCACTTATAAATATAGTAACAAATAGTAAAATGATCAATTAATTATATAATTTTAATGTAACAGTATATCAGATAACAGAAATAAACTGCGAAACAATGCAGAACTTCTATCTTAATTTTGAAAACTCGCTTGGTTATGTGCATGCGCCATTGGCAATCACCTGGTTTTCTAGGTCTCTTTGTTCCGCAACACTCCCAGGACCCTACCGTTTACTGTGTAAATCATGCCTTGGTTTGCCTTAACAAAACGCAACACCTCACATTTATCTAAATTAAACTCCATCTGCCACCCCTCGGCCCATTGACCCATCTGATCAAGGTCCTGTCGTACTCTGTGATAATCTTCTTCACTGTCCGCTACACCAAGTGTTTTGGTGTCAGGGTGTAGGCGATGGCCTAGTGGTATTATGACTAGACTATTAATCCAGAATCCCAGCTAATGTTCTGGCTACCTGAGTTTGCATCCCATCATGGCAGATGGTGGAATTTGAATTCAATAATTAGAAAAAAAAAGCCTGGAATTTACAATCTACTGATCACCATGAAATCATTGCCGATTGTCAGAAAAACCCATCTGGGTCACTAATGTCCTTCAGGGAAGGAAATCTGCCACTGTCACCTGGTCTGGCCCATATGTGACTCCAGACCCACAGCAATGTAGTTGACTCTCAATTGCCCTCTGAAATGGCCTAGCAAGCCACTCAGTTGTACCATTTGCTACAAAACCTCAAAGAAATGAAACCGGATGGATCACCTGGCATCAATCTAGGCGCTGGAAAAGACAATGGCAGAAACAGCCCTGTCGACCCTGCAAAGTCCTCCTCACTAACATCTGGGGGTTAATGCCACAACTGGGAGAGCTGTCTCACAGACTAGTTAAGCAACAGCCTGATACAGTCATACTCAGAGAATCGTACCTTACAGACAATATCCCAGACACCACCATCACCATCCCTGGATATTTCCTGTCCCACTGGCAGGACAGACCCAGCAGAGGGGGTGGCACAATGGTATACAGTCGGGAGAGTGTTGCTCTGGGAGTCCTCAACATTGACTCCGGACCCCATGAAGTGTCATGGCTTCAGGTTAAACATGGGCAAGGAAACCTCCTGCTGATTACCACATCCCGCCCTCCCTCAGCTGATGAATCAGTATTCCTCAATGTTCAGCAACACTTAGAGGAAGCACTGAGGATGGCAAGGGCACAAAATGTACTCTGGGTGGGGGATTTCAATATCCACCACCAAGAGTGGCTCAGCAGCAGTACGAATGATCGAGCTGGTCGGGTCCTAAAGGACATGACTGCTAGACTCGGTCTGCAGCAGGTGGTGAGGGAACCGACAAGAGGGAAAAACATACTTGACCTCATCCTTACTAATCTGCCAGCTGCAGTTGCATCTGTCCATGAGAGTTTCGGAAAGAGTGACCGTCGCACAGTGCTTGTGGAGACGAAGTCCCGCCTTCACATTGATAACAACCTCCATCGTGTTGTGTGGCACTATCACCGTGCTAAATGGGACAGAGTTTGCACAGATCTAGCAACTCAAGACTGGGCATCCACAAGGTGCTGTGGACCATCAACAGCAGCAGAATTCCATTCTAGCACAATCTGTAAGCTCATGGCCTGACATATCCCCCACTCAACCATTACCATCAAGCCAGGGGATCAACCCTGGTTCAATGGAGAGTGCAGGAGGGCGTGCCAGGAGCAGCACCAGGCATACCTGAAGATGAGGTAACAACCTGGTGAAGCCATCAAGCAGGACTACTTGCACGCCAAACAGCGAAAGCAGCAAGTGATAGACAGAGCTAAGCGATCCCACAACCAATGGATCAGATCTAAGCTCTGCAGTCCTGCCACATCCAGTCATGAATGGCGGTGGACAATTAGATAACTCACTGAAGGAGGAGGCTCCACAAATATCCCCATCCTCAATGATGGAAGAGCCCAGCACACCAGTGCAAAAGATAAGGCTGAAGCATTCGCAGCAACCTTCAGCCAGAAGTGCCGAGTGGATGATCCATCTCGGCCTCCTCCAGTGGTCCCCAACATTACAGATACCAGTCTTCAGCCAATTCGATTCACTCCACATGATATCAAGAAACGATTGGAGACACTGGATACTGCAAAGGCTACGGGCCCTGACAACATTCCAGCAATAGTACTGAAGGCTTGTGCTCCAGAACTTGCCGCTGCCCTAGCCAAGCTGTTCCAGCACAGTTAGAACACTGGTACCTACCCGACAATGTGGAAAATTGCCCAAGTATGCCCTGTACACAAAAAGCAGGACAGATCCATCCCAGCCAATTACCACCCCATCAGTCTACTCTTGATCATCAGTCAAGTGATGGAAGGTGTCATCAACAGCGCTATCAAGCAGCACCTTCTCAGAAATAACCTGCTCAGTGATGCCCTGTTCGGGTTCCGCCAGGGCCACTCAGCTCCTGACCTCATTACAGCCTTGGTTCAAACATGGACAAAAGAGCTGAATTCCAGAAGTGAGGTGAGAGTGACAGCCCTTGATATCAAGGCTACATTCGACCGAGTGTGGCATCAAGGAGCCCTAGCAAAACTGGAATCAGTAGGTATAAAAAAACGAAAGAACTGCGGGTGCTGTAAATCAGGACGCAGTCCATGTTTAAATGCAACAAGATCTGGACAATATTCAGGCTTGGGCTGGCAAATGGCAAGTAACATTTGTGCCACACAAATGCCAGGCTATGACAATCACCAATAAGAGACAATGTAACCACAATCCCTTGACATTCAATGGTGTTACTATCACTGAATCCCCCACTATCAACATCCTGTGGGGTTATCATTAACCAGAAACTCAACTGGACTCACCACATTAACACAGTGGCTACAAGAGCAGGCCATAAGCTAGGAATGTTGCGGCAAGTAACTCACCTCCTGACTCCCCAAAGCCTGACTGCCATCTACAAGGCACAAGTCAGGAGTGTGATGGAATACTCCCCACTTGCCTGGATGAGTGCAGCCCCAACAACACTCAAGAAGCTTGACACCATCCAGGACAAAGCAGCCCGCTTGATTGGCACCACATCCACAAGCATTCACTCCCTCCACCACTAATGCTCACTACCAGCAGCGTGAACAATCTACAAGATGCACTGCAGAGATTCACCAAAGATCCTCAGACAGTACCTTCCAAACCCACAAACACATCCATCCAGAAGGACAAGGGCATCAGACATATGGGAACGCCACCACCTCCAAGTCACTCACCATCCTGACTTGGAAATATATTGCCGTTCCTTCACTGTCACTGGGTCATAATCCTGGAATTCCCTTCTTAATTGCACTGTGGGTCAACCCACATCATGTGGACTGCAGCGGTTCAAGAAGACAGTTCATCACCACCTTCTCAAGGGAAACTAGGTATGGGCAAGAAATGCTGGCCAGGCAGCGACACTCACATCCCACAAATGAATAGAGGAAAAAAAAATCTGCAAACTTACAAACTTACATTCACATCCAAATCTATTACATAAATTTCAAAAAGCAGTGTACCCAGTACTGATACTTTTGGCACACCACTGGTCACAGGCCTCCGGTCCAATAAACAGTCGTCCACCACCACCTGCTCTCTCCTACCTTCACGCCTGGTTTGTATCCAGTTGGCTGGATCCCATGCTGTCTAATTTTGCTAACCAGTCCACCATGCAAAACCTTGTCAAACGCTTTGCTGAAATCCATATGGACATCGTCCACTGCTCTGCCTTCATCAATCTTCTCTGTCACCTCTTCAAAAAACTCAAATCAAGTTAGAGTGACATGATTTCCCATGCACAAGGCCATACTGGATGGCTATGTGAATAGGAAGGGTTTAGAGGGATATGGACCAAATGTTGGCAGATGGGACTAGATCAGATTGGGATGTCTGGTTAGCTCGGATGAGTTGGTCCGAAGGAATATTGTGTTGGAATATTGTGTTCAGTTCTGGTTGCCTCATTACAGGAAAGATGTGGAAGCTTTAGAGAGGGTGCAGAGGAGATTTACCACGATGCTGCCTGGACTGGAGGGCAGGTCTTTGAGGAAAGGTTGAGGGAGCTAAGGCTTTTTTCATTGGAGTGAAGAAGGATGAGAAGCATACAAGATGATGAGAGGCATGGATCGAGTGGATAGCCAGAGACTTTTTCCCAGGGCGGAAATGACTATTACAAGGGGGCATAATTTTAAGGCGATTGGAGGAAGGTATAGGGGAGATGTCAGAGGTAGGTTCTTTACACAGAGAGTGGTGGGCATGTGGAATGCGCGGCCGGCAGTGGTAGTGCAGTCAGATACTTTAGAGACTTTTAAGCGACTCTTGGATAGGCACATGGAGGATAGTAAAATGTAGGGTATGCAGGGTAATTTGATCTTAGTAGGATAATAGGTCGGCACAACATTGTGGGCCGAAGGGCCTATACTGTTCTATGCTGTATGAAGGGTCTGTTTCTGTGTGACTCTATGACTCTGCAAGTGGATACCTTTGACAGCGTTCAACCTTGTACAAAAACACTAACTTTACAACACCCTCGTTGTTCAAAAACCATGGGATGTGCAGACTGACTTCTCCCAGAGTACATCAATGTCATTGATGCTAACACCCTGTTACTTAATAAAGAATTTGTCCTCCTCACAGTGAATAGAACTACTGAGTCACTCCAGGAGCTCCATCCTCCTCAACAGTTGCAACAATAAGTAGAATCAGGAGCAGGTCAATATCACACATCTAAAACCAAAAGAAATCACCTTCTGAATTGAAAATTAGATATTATTAAATGATTGTGTTATTTTAAGGTTCAGTGTTAGTGATTGGCTCCAGGCTGACTTAACAAGGAATAAGTCCTGTCATATTGATCTCCTTCTAAATGCAGTTGCAGACACTATTCAGGGAATGTTCTGAAAATCATTTAGGATCAATTATGTTGCCACCAGTTGGTATACGAGTTTCTGGCTGTGTGTCCAAGGTCTGGAAAGCTGTTAAGAATGTCACTGCTTCAGTGTCGCTGGGACTTTTGTTGCAATGATGAAAAATTTATACCATTCTTGCACGCCATGGGGCCCATGTAAATTTAAGTGCATCTTTTTTCCAATTTCAATGCTGTTTAAGCCACAGAAGGTAATGTTAAGTAAATCGGCTACCCTATTTTCAGATTGCTACATTTTCACTTTGAGGCTTCACATTTTGTAGCAGGGTTGCACTCTCTGCTAGTCACCTGATTTCCTTAACACTGTTTCGAAGCTATGATTGAGGTATTGGTGGATGAATTGAGTTGATATTCAGGCACTTCCTGTGTGCTCCAGAGTGACTTTCTGCTTTTCTACCTGCTCCTTTGAAGATTATCACTCTGTTTCGCAACAAGCTGTAGACACAGGAAATGTACCAATAGCTCAAAGACAGAAGAGCAGATAAGCAAAAATTGCTACGTTGAAGAAATTTGTCAAGGTACTTTATCAAGTGGTGAAGGATTGCTACTGTGCAGAAAGAGGCCATGTGGCCCATTCAGCCTGCACCAACTCTCTGATGTGTATCCCACCCCATCCCTGTAACCTTGCATGGGGTTTTTACTGTGGCTATCTTACCCCCCCCCCGCCCCAATCCCTGGACACTACAGGACAGGTTTTAAGAATGGCCAATCCACCTAACCTGTCCATCTTTGGACTGTTGGAGGAAACTGATGCACCCAGAGGAAACCAACACCGAGATTGGAGGAATGTGCAGACTCCACATAGATGGTTGCCCGAGGCTGGATTTGAACCCAGGTCCCTGCAGCTGTGAGGTAACAGTGCTAACCGCTATACCACTGTACCACCCAGAACACGGAAAGTTATACGTGCCACAAAAAGATTCTTTTTATTTTGTTGAAAAGATGACTTTAGTTTTCTTTTCAACGTCCTCATGCCAAGTTCTTCAAGTTTTATTCATGGGCCTACACTGAAGTAACTTAAACTTGATTGCTGCCACTTTCAACTGGAAGTGTCACAATTGTGATAAAATGGCCTGTTGATTTTTGAATATTACTCTGTTATTTTAATATTTAGGTCTTAAAAATGGTTTTATCAAAGGTATTGAAACTATTCCACCAAGTCGGGCATGAAAAGGTTTTTGACTCTTATTTTGATTTACACCTTTATGATAAGGTTCGCATATTGAAGGTGATAAAACATTTCTCTGCAGTTCTTAAACTTAGAAAACAATGAACTCAAATATTGAAATACACAAACCAGCTTGTTTTTCAGGAAAACTTTTAGCAGTGGAGATTGATTTGTGACTGCAGGATTTGACAACTCACTTAGTCTCTCAAGAAGGTAAATTGCCTCTCTCTCAGCCTCCCAAGAAGGAATAGATCAAAAGGAAACATCAGATACCAGGACCTCAAAGGACAACTAAACATTCACTACTGCTGATATTATAAGACATCAATTAAACCAACATGGTCTCAGGTTAAAATCTTCTGCCTCCAGTTTTCTAAGGACTTTAAAGTGCATATTTCTTCCATCTTCCTTTTTGTTTACTGGATACTATCCCTTTTTAACTTTCTACCTCTGTGTGTAGGCTTGACATAGAGACTTTCTTATTTTTCTTGGGCTTAGTAGATAATGAAATTGCTCTTTCACTCAAGCAAACCTTGTAATTAGCTCCATACTGATGCAGTCGACAAAGGGCAACTACATTTTTATTAGAGTGTGGCACTGCCTTATGCTACACAGACTGTAAGCATTTATTGCAGCAAACTGAGGAGGTTAAAGGGGAAACAATTCACCCTTGTCCCCTAACTTAACTAAACTCATGAACCAATTGTACAACACAACCATCCTTGAATATGCATGTTAATTTAAATAGAAACAACTCATATGCTGGATAGATTGTACAAGAATAATGATAAGTCCACATTTAAAATTGTGATTATGTTGATTTCAGATCTTGTTGCTAATAATGTGGGAAAGGAATTCAAAATTATACAAACTGACAGATAAAATCAAACACCGAGGCCCAATTTCTCAGGTCAAGGGATAAGTGTCATTATTAAAATTATAGCAGAGGCTGATTCTGAAAGTCTCCTCCTTGAATAAGATCTATTTTCACAGGGGCGGAAGGAAGGAAGTTGGTTCTAATTTTCATATTTATGGCTCACGGAGGCAATGATGATGATCAGGCTGATCAGATTTTCACTAGTGGCATATCAAAATCATAACTTTACATTTTTCACCTAGTATTAGAAGTTCTAAAGCTCACAGCATTCTTTGGAGGCGTATAGTACACTTTTTGAAGAAGTAAGGTCTTTTGAGATGGCCCCAGAGACCTGTGGGAGAGATATGTTGCTGTTTGGAAGAAGTCAGTACCTTTTGGGTGGCATGGTGGTTCAGTGATTAGCACTGCTGCCTCACAGTACCAGGGACCCCCAGGTTTGATTGCAGCCTTGGGCAACTGTCTGTATGGAGTTCTACACATTCTCCCCTTGTCTGCGTGGGTTTCCTCTGGCTGTTCCAGGTTCCTCTCGCATCTCGAGATGCGTAGGTTAGGGAGATTGGCCATGGAAAATTGTCCTGTAGTGTCCAGGGATGTGCAGGTTAAGTGGATTGGCCATGGGAATTGTAGGGTTACAGGGATGGGGTAGGTCTAGTTGGGATGTTTTTTCGGAGGGTTGGTGTGGGCTTGATGGGTCAAATGGCCTGCGTCTAAACTATAGGGATTTTATGATTCTTCGTCATCCAAACCATGACCCCTTTTACTTCATGCCAACATATGTGCTGCCACCCAGCACCCATGATCCTTCATATCCTCCATGCCCATTTATGCTCTCCCATCCACATTCTTTATAAACAGCCCTTCATAAACCAAATGGTAGCTTATGCCTCTCTACTACACCCCGTAATCCTTAAGCTACCATTTGGTACGCTTTCTGAAGAAGGATCCCGACCCGAAACATCAACTTTCCTGCTCCTCTGATGCTGCCTGGCCTGCTGTGTTCCTTCAGCTCCACACTGTGTTATCTCTGCGGGAAAAAAACCCCGAGTTGCTCAGGATCGTATATACTCAATGTTTTCTGGCTTTATTAGATACATCAACTTTCTGTCATTCCAGATCAGGCCAGTGTTGATTTCCGCCACATAAACATCGTTATCGCTACTAAACTGAAGCTCCTGCATCTTCTGTAAAAATGCAATTCATGCTAAGAGAAAGCTGCTCTAATGAATTATAATTGGAGACCTTAAGAGCAATATTTTCCTCAATTCAATGCTCTCAGTTTGCCATTCCACCCCAGCAACACCAACAAACGTGACAATTGATCCAATTACCTGAGCGAGCAAAAACTGGTTTATTGTATTGCAGTTATCCTTCAATTGCCATGTTTTAGGTGCATACTGTTGCATTACGGAGCAAAAATATTTGAGTGTAGCTTGATGATGCTGTTTTTTTTCCAGCTTTAAAGGAGATAAGGTTTTGCAATCCATGTTCATTGAGTGAGAATCTGTGACTCAAAACTGCCAGTTAAAGTGGTAACGTGAGTGATGAATTATCAGTAATATTGAAGTGCTTGGGATAAATTTTCATCTTCATTAAATGGAAGGAAATCTGGTGGCAATGATTGTACTTTGGGTTTTCCACTGTATCATTTGCAACCCTTTAATATGTCATTGCAGTTGGGAACAATGTCAACAGAAGGTGGAGGCTTGTGTACTTTAATTTGCCACGACTGTATATATTTTTAAAGCAGTGTCAATGTCTATCAAAGTCTGTGGAGATGTACAGGATTTGTCCTGTGATCATGAAAAAGAACAATACTGCACTTTCAGTGGCCTGGTTACAGGCCTGAAATGAATTCTAGCTTAATGTGTAGCGCTGAAGAGGGAGGAAAGGAGGGATCTCAACCAGATTTAAATAAATCAAAAACTCAAATTCAGTTTAATCTGAACAGTTACTTAATGAGTGTTTAGATCTTACACTTGCCTACATAATGATAATGACTGCACATCAAAAATAACTAATTTGATATTTTAGATTTTGCAATTTCTTCAGGTTGTGATATAAAATTTTGTAAGTGTAAATGAATTCTTTCTATTCTCCCTGACACAACATCAAGTCTAAAGTATAAAGTCTCTTGAGAATACTTGTACAAAAACTACTGATTTCTGCCAGGAAGGTTGGAGTATTTTTCACTGAGTAACCCTTAACCCCTCAGACTAAATAATTGCTGTTTGGTCTTGCTTCTACTGAAAAGAATATTTTTGTGTGATGTCCTTTGTCTGGAGCCTGACATTGACAATCTATATAATTCATGTCCAAGTTCACCGTCCTATTAGAGTTGTGAGTGGTGTGTTACAACGGTGATGCATATTTTAACCCTTAATGTCATGAAACAGCTATTAAATAGCATTGCATTCAGCTCACAGTACAGGTTTTGCTGGTTTTCTCTATTAGTATTCTTTAACATGTACAGTGTCACTTAGATTTAAATAAAGCAATAGAGCTTTAGTAGCATAAAATGTGACAGCAAAAAATAGAATAAAAATGCATTCCATTTGGTGCTAATTGCTTGAAGCCTGCATTATGCAGAAAGAGGAAATATTATTTAATAAATTATGAGGCTTGTGTTAAACAGGCCTTAAATAGGGATTCTTCAATTATCCAATTTGATTTGTTTCAGTATAGCACTCTGATCTCTGTGCTGATGGTAAGTGTCAAATAGATAGAGGCAACTTTAGTTCTTCCATTTTATTGTAGCTAAACTTTACTTAGCTTGCCACTTTAAAGGTTAGCTAATATTTCAGATTGGTTTTGCACAGTCTGGCTTCCAAGTCATTCAGGATTTTTTTTAAAAAACCAAACAGTCCACAGGTAACCTCTCCTCGCAATGTGTGAAATTGTTTTACTAACACTTGTACAATAAGAGTTGTAAATTACTTGACATATCATTGACTTTCAATGGCTCTTGAGTAAAATCATAGTTCCAATGCAGCCAGTTTCATATATTTGTCATTGTGATGAATTTTAATCTGTTTTAAACAAAACTTCAGCTTTTCCAAAGTTACTGTGACAGCCCCGTCCATTACAGCTGAGTTACAAGTTTTGATTTTAATAAACAGGAACATTCCTTCAGCCTACAACAAACACTTTGATCATGATATCATCAAGATGGTAGCAGAATAGGGGTCCTGAGCTGGGGCTCGTCTATTCCAACTGCTTTTCTTTTCTTTTTTATCTCTTGGTTTTTTTTTTCTTTTCTTCTCCTTTACTCACCTCCTGTCCTGAGATTGGACGGCACCGGCAGCAGCGAGGGATCCAGTGCGGACCTCGTGGAGACAGTTAGTCAGCCCAGCCCTTCCTTACCTTTCCAGGGTGAGCAATGGGAGCTGATATCGAATCTGCCGCTGCCGCATCGGCGGAGGTGATGTCACCAAGGTAGGCCCAGTCGCGAAAGATGGCACCTGAAAATGGGCGACTTTGTCGTTGGTTGGGTCTGGGACTGGCTGCGGCGGAAGGACATCATGATGACATCGAGGAGGTGGGCCCAGCAGCGAGAGACGTGACTCTGATGTTAGTGGGTCTGGCGCAGGCAATGACAAGGCAGTGGCGGAGGAAGGCCAGCCCAGTGGTGAAAGATTGTGCCTTAAGAATGGTGACTCAACATTTGGTTGGGTCCAATGTAGACAGCGGTGAGGTGTTGTTGATGTTGAGATGGCTCAGGACTAATGGAGTTATAACCTATATTTTTCTATTTTTTATTTCTTATTCTTAAACCATTCAAAATTGTGCTGGATCATGGCAACAGTGGAAAAGCTTTTCACTGTATTTTACTGTTTTTATTGCTGTAAAATACATATGACAATAAATCATTTATTTAGATTCTGTGTGGGTTGTCTAGGCCTGTCAGATGATCACAGCGATCATATTGGGTCAATAGTAGTCTTTTTAAAGCAATTCACAATCCATGAAGGTTTCAAATACTAAAGTCAAATCATGGAGGTTATATTGATAGTCCACTGTCACTATGATCATAACGTTATAAATATAATGCTCATGTTGTAGGATTTTATTCTCACTTTTCCTCGTCTGTCAGTTTTACTCTGGCTACATATAACCCAAGAGAGTTCTAACAACTCTAAGACAATTCTATGACAATCAAGAATTCAGGTGATAAATATCCACACTATCACATCTGATTCACTGCGTACGTTTTAAACAAAACTTCAGCTTTTCCAGAGTTCCTGTGATAGTTCAGCTCATTACTGCTGAGTTACAGGTTTGATGCATACAAACACACACCTTCTTTCAGCCTAACCCAAACACTTTTTAAAAACTTGTCACTTTTCTAATCATTTGGCCATCACCAAGTGTCATATGTTTTCTCCTTCTCATTTCATTCTAATTTAATTTCATTTAACTTAGGGCGGCACGGTGGTTCAATGGTTCGCTCTGCTGCCTTACAGAACCAGGCATCCGGCTTTAATACTAGCCTCGGGTGACTGTCTGTGTAGAGTTTGCACATTGTCCCTGTGTCTGCGCGGGTTTCCTCCGGGTGCTCTGGTTTCCTCCTACAGTCTAAAGATGTGCAGGGTAGGTGGATTGGCCATGCTATATTGCCCATAGTGCCCAGGGATGTGCAGGCTAGGTGGATTAGCCATGAGGAACACAAGGTCACAGGGACAGGGAAGGAAATGGGTCTGGGTGGGATGCTTTACAGAGGTTCAATGTGGACTCGATGGGCCGAATGGCCTTCTTCCACATTGTAGGGATTTTATGCTGGGTTCTTGAACAAACCCAGCAAACTTTAAACTAACATCTATAATGCACTGGCAACTTTATGGTTGAACACAGAACTTGCCATTTTTAAATTTATGAATTAGACACCTACACTTAGTCAAACAACTAAAATTCCTTTGGCTACCATGTAGAACAGAACATCTTTTAAATTGATTACATTAGAAGATGAAACTACTTTTCTGCTGTTGCCTTAATTTACATCCTTCTATCTTCCTATATTCCATCTTTATAGATGATGATATTTAGAATCTTTGAGGGCAGTTTCACTCCAATTCGCCAGGTGAGAAACACACAGGATTGGGTGGAATGTCGATAAAGAAAGTAATTGGTAATTTGTTACTGAATTTTCTCTCCAGCAGATTTTAGACATTTTACAATCAGCTTGTTGTAGATATTATTCCACACTTCTGGAGCAGGTGGAACAGAACCCATACCTCCTGGCTGAGCAATAGGGATACTACCACTGCACTGTGAGACCCCTCCAGTAGATTCTGTGCTGCCCCCAGATGTCAAAACGTGGATGAGACTGGATTCAACTTTGAATCTGAACTTCATCTAATATTACTGTGCTTTGACTTCAGTGGTTAGTAAATATGAGTAATAAATATCGTGTTCGATGTGTTCCCTTCAGTGTACTCATTGTTGGGGGTAGCTTAAAACTGGTCCTTTATCAATTAATTAATATTGCAACTTGCTTATTGCAACTTGCTTTTTTTGGGCAGAAGTAAGCTTGCTTGAAGAGACATGTATTAGGGACAATTGCCTGGAATTGACCTTTCTCCAGCTGAATCCTGGTGGATTATGAGGGCTGGACCTTATCATCACCAGCAGGGAACTGCATGCCCCAAAATGGTGTCCTGCTGCAGGTTGGTATCTGAGGCCAGTCCAGCTGGCAATACGTTTACTTGGGAAAGAGGTGATAGGAAAGGGCAGGGCGTAATATCCACAGTCTTATTTTATGGAACTTGGATGAGTTCTTCTGATCCTACTGACCCTACAAAAATAAATTCATACTTACCTTTCTTTAGACCAGTAGATTTTAGTCAATAGGGCATCTACTGTGCTGCACATTTGCAGTAGATGTCACAACATGCATCATGGTGCGAGATATGTTAAAAGACCAATTCATGGAAATGAGTTATGGATCCATTTGATTCAGGACTGGGTGTCTGGATCATACAATAAAAGACCTAGATGTTAATGGTGACAGAACGAAAACAGGCTGCTTGATTTCAACACTATTATTGCCTATTTCTCCTGTGTGGAGCTTTTAAAGTCTCTTCTATTCTTTCTGCCTTTCAAGTCTTTTACTTTCTGACCATCCATTTCTCTTTCTCTTTCATGCTTTAACAGAGAGATCTTGGATAACAAAAACAGATCGTTGTAATTTTAAAATGAAACATAATCGAAAATATAAGCTTTCGAAATTTGCACTTAAATTTGCTTCAAATAATTTTGAAAAACTTTGCAATAGACGCTGCTCAAGTGTAAAGAAAAGTCTTCCCTGATGAAGCTAATCAAATGGAATGATGCTTCCCAGGAAATCAGTTCTGCCACAATTGCACAAACCACACTGTTCACAGCCAACTTACTTAGTTATAGAGTCATACCGCATGGCCCTTTGGTCCAACTCGCCCACACTAACCAGACAACCCAATCTGACATAGTCGCATTTGCCAGCATTTGGCCCATATCCCTCGAACCCTTCCTATTCATATACCCATCAAAATTCCTTTTAATTGTTGTAATTGTACCAGACTCCTCCACTTTCTCTGGAAGCTTGTTCCATACATGCACCACACTCTGCGTGAAAAAGTAACCCCTCGGGTCCTTTTTAAATCTTTCCCTTCTCACCATAAACCTATGTCCTCTAGGTTTGGACTCCCCCATCCGAGGATAAAAGACCTTTGCTATTCACCCTGTCAGAGACCCTCACGATTTTATAAACCTCCTTAAGGTCACCCTTTAGCCTCCGATGCTCCAGGGAAAATAGCACTCAGCCTCTCCCAATAGGTCAAATCCTGCAGTGCCGACAACATCCTTCTAAATCTTTTCTGCACTCTATCAAGTTCAACAACATCCTTTCTAGAGAAGAGCGACCAAAATTCTATGCAGTATTCAAAAAGTGGCCTTACCAATGTCCTGTATAGCTGCAACATGACATCCAAACTCCTATATTCAATGCTCTGACTACTGAAGGCAAGCACACCAAATGTTTTCTTCACCACCCTGTGTATCTGAGATTCCACTTTCAAGGAGCTATGCACTTGCACCCCTAGGTCTCTTTGTCAACACTCCACAGAGCCCTACCATTCACTGTGTAAGTCCTGCCCTGGTTTGCCTTACCAAAATGTAACACCTCACATTTATGTAGGGGAGGTGATGGCCTAGTGGTATTATCACTGGACTGTTAATCCAGAGACGCAGATGATGTTCTGGGGACCTGGGTTCAAATCCTGCCACAGCAGATAGTGGAATTTGAATCCAATAAATGTCTGGACCATGAATCAATTGTCAGGAGAAACCCATCGGCTTCACTAATGTCCTTCAGGGAAGGAAACTGCCTATATATGACTCCAGACCCACAGCAATGTGGTTGACTCTTAACTGGCCTCTGGGCAATAAACACTGCCTGGCCAGCAACACCCTCATCCCATGAATGAATAAAGAGGGGAAAAAAAACATCTAAATTAAGCATCATCTTCCACTCCTCAGCCCATTCACCCATCTGATCAAGGCTTACTTCATTACAGCTCTAGCCAATAAAATAACCTATAACCCTAAAGCTTTTGAAACATAATCTTTCTAATTAAAGCATTAAAAGACAAACTGTGAAAAGCGTACCACTTTAAAACAAAAAATTGTTTGCATCCTTATTTTGACCAATAAAATATTCAGATGCTGAGAATAAAGTTAGTGGATAAGAAGACATGCTGAAAGAATTTTGAGTGTAATGTGGAGACTCAGCAGCTGAACAATGTGAGGGATGAGTTTCCATAAATGTTTCCATTAGAAATATAGACATATAGAAGAAATTAGGGCAAATAAGCAAGTGAGAAATATAATATAGCAATGCAAGCATACTGTGAGTTTGTAATCAGATTGTTAGTGTCAGACACAGCGTAAAGTAATGCTGGAAAAAGAGACATGAGCTAAATCTTAAATTTTTTGGCTGAGTCCAAGTTCTGTCAAGTTTTTTGAAGGGATTTCAGCCGCAAGACTTAGCATGGTTTCTCGCTGTATCTTACTGAACTTGCCCCATTAACTACCTACCCTTCTCTATGACATCCCAAAATGTTCAATTCTAGCCCCAGTTTACCACAACAACTTGCCACTGAGCAGATATCTGCCATGGACTAGCATCCCTTGCACCCGTGCCACTTTTGAAAGGCTGTTGTGCATCTGGATGAGCACTGGAATTCTGAAGCTACGCTGCTCAGTCAAGAATAGAACCTGAACATTTTTGTGAAGGTGAAGGTGGTACCATGATTTCTGAGAGGGACCTGGAGGTGCTGGTTAAGGGTTGATGTATGGGGGAGGTCTATCACCTTCTGGGAGGGCCAGCAGAGTAGACCATGCCACCAGACCCTGGCAGCCTGGTCTAAAGTCATCTGTAATGGGGTTAGGACCTCTCCATGATCCCAGAGGAATGGCCAGCAATAATGCAAGGAAGTCGATGACCTTCTCTGCTGCACCAGAGTAAGTACCACACTCTTCTCTCTTCCTCCTCATGCTCATTCTATTTCTATCAAACCCAACTTGCATCAAAACTGATGCTCTGTCTCTCTCACTGCTGCCTTCAACATCTTCCCTCACTCACACATACCTTCCCCACTCCCTATCCCTCCCACCTCCTACACCACTAACTCCCCTAACCCTACATGGCCTGCATGCTGCCTTGTCACTCCCTGGGAAAACCTCACTATCTTACCCCCAACTACACTAGCACTAACCTCTGGGCTACCCGCTTTCACTATATTCAATCCCTCCCATTCCCTCATTATAGGAGAAGGCAACTCGTAGCAGGGCAAAGAGAGCCTGAATGGGTGCCTCACATTAGGTTGCTAACCCTCTAAGAAGAAAGTATCCTGGCCTTCACAGGATCGCTCCTATGGGCATTCTGAGACATCTGTGTTCTGTCAACCAAATGAAATACCACTCTCCATTGCACTGCAACTCCCACATTAATGCCGCTGTCAGTCTAATTCACTGCTTTACAATTCTAACCACTGTCCCGAATGCATCTCTCCCTCTTGCCTCTTGCTCTTAACAGCCAGCGTGTTCACTGTCTTGGCTGCACAATGTATTGTTCTCCCAGAAGTCTACCTCTTCAACCTTCACAGAAAGCAATGACCGGGTTGTCTCCTGCCTTCCTGTCACCCAAGGCCATTGGAAAAACCCCACCTACATCTCACCTGATCAGAGACAGGGAGACAACTGGATGCTCCAGAGTACTATGTGTACTGAGTACCTTGAAACAACGGATTCCACTGGCAACTCACAGTTAAACTTGGTAGGGGTTTGCTTCCTGTGTGGAATTCTTAATCTGCTGCTCATATTCAACCAGTGGCAAGAGGATGATGCTGTTAGTGGAAATTAATTGCTGACTTGAGGGTTTCAATTGTCACCTTGGTGGGAAGGCTGTTCATTGGCCTCCCTGCCCTGAACATCATCGGGTGGAAACAGGAAGGTATTGAGGTCCATAAATAAATGCCATCTTCCTCCATATTGGCCACACAATGTTTACTCCATTGTCATTGTTCCCTGTCACAACCTCCACTCAATACAGACTGAATCCCTCTCCCTGCCATAAAACAACAGTTTGTATTTACAAAGATCCTTGAAACCTTGTAGGTGTTACATAAGTATGGTCCCTCACCCTCCACCTGAGGTGGTCCCTCTTATTTTAGCTAGATTTTGGCCTCACCGTAGACTATCTACCTTGCTTTTATTATTGTCTTTATATTTGCACATCCACATGGTACAATTTCTCTCTCACGGCATTCGGTGGAAGAAATAGGTAGCTGTGCAGTTGAGTACTTTAGCAGTTGCTTCCCAACTACAATTGCTCCAAATGCACCAAGCAAATGGTCCGGAAATGTTGGTGGAAAATCCATCCAAGTTCGACCAAACTCTTCGGTTGACTTTTTAGATTATACCCACCATCCCCACTCCACACCCAAACCAACTCCACCTCCAACCACCCTGTGTCCAGCATCATCTTTTAATCAATGAGTTTATATTAACTATCTAAATTCAAATCATTTATGTAATGGATCCCAGCAATGCGACCAAGTGTATTCCAACAGTAACATAACTCCTCGCCAATCCTTTATAATTAACTTTACAGGCCTCCAACTATAACCTTGTTAAAACTTCTGAGAGTTGAAATATATCAGGTGAGAAATTGACTTTGGAGTGCCCGTACTTTGGATGCTAAGAGTGTCTTTTGGGGGTTACAAAATGATTGACGGAAGCATGCACATATATCTGCGGCAGGAAGCAAGCTGGATGTTAACGTGGCAAAGATATTGCAGCACATTTTCTGTTAATGTCCCTGGGAAATATGTACAGCAGATAGATCACCCCATCCATCCATGTGCAAAGCTGATTTGCTTCCATTTTGGAGCTCAGCGCACAAGTTGGCACCTGTCAGCACAGCGAAACACACTTTAAACAACAGGAAGGAGGCGAAAATCAATACCATCTAAAGGTTTCATCAACCATGTACTGGGTAGTTGCTGGCAGATTTCTTCTGGCCGTGTCTACACGTCAACTTTGGGTGCTTGCTGTTATGTGGGATGGTCACTCAATCAGAGGTAAGACCAGTTCAGTCTCCTTTGCAAACACCTAACAGGTGGATTGAGCAGAAGGGTTTGCAAGGTTTGTAAGATTTGTCAGGTTGCAGAACGCCATTGCGATTCACACTGTTTTATGAATGCCATACGTCAACCCCAATTTGTGTCATATGCAGAAGAGATTTCAACCAATGGCATAACATGCAGATCAAAGCACAGTATCATGGCAAATCGTGATACTTCATTTCCTTGTTAGTCTGCTGTGTCAACTTTATTTCAGCCACCTGTGCAAATCAAAGCTAGTAAGTTTCTGCCAGTGTGATGTGTTGGAATCTAATAGGGGTCTGAGCCACGGTGAGTTGTGGTGAGAAAGATGGAAGAATCAGGTGAGAATTTCAGCAAGATCTGTCTCAACGTCTGAAACAATTTATCAAATCATAGAATCATAGAACTCCTACAGTGTGGAAACAGGCCCTTCGGCCCAACAAGTCCACACCGACCCTCAGAGCATCCCACCCAGACCCATCCCCCTATAACCCACCTAATCTACACATCCTTGAACACTATGGGCAATTTAGCATGGCCAATCCACCTATCCTGCACATCTTTGGACTATGGGACGAAACCCACGCAGACACAGGGAGAATGTGCAAACTCCACACAGACAGTTGCCTGAGGGTGGATTCAAACCCGGGTCCCTGGCGCTGTGAGGCAGCAGTGCTAACCACTGAGCCAGTGTGCTGCAACAATTTGCTGCATCTTTTAACAAAACTCCAAGGTGTCAAGGAGAGACTCTCACTGGGCAGCGGTGAGTTGCCTGCTACTAGGGATTATTGCTTGTTAAGGACCTTGCTAAGCGCACATCTCCCCTCATTAAAATGCAGTATCCTATCCTACCACTCATCACCCAAGTAAACCAGATGCTGAGAATTCTCAATTTGGAAGGCAGTGTGGGCGCCTGGTGAGTTCAGTTCACTGCTCACTGCAAACAGTCTCCATGTTAGCCAACAACATCTCAAGACATAATCCACAGGCACCAGCACAAGCCACATGTAACCTTCATTCACAAACATTGGCATCTAATTATTGCTAAGCTTGCAGGTTGCTCATGGCCCCTCTACAATCCAGTGCAAGAGACTTAGGAAGTGCAGACTTCATTGCAGGGCACACTGGCATTGAAATGCTTCTGCAAGAACATTCTGTGCATAGGGACAAGCTCATGGATTGGACCACGCTTCATCTCATTTGTTCTCTTAGCACTCACTCACTCAATCACTTATCATCTATCTGGATGTTCATAGCATCCCTGCCATGTCTCTTCCTGCTTATTTGTGCAGTCACAGAAACAGTCAGCTTGGCTTGTTGGTCAGCTGTACTCAGTCAAGGGGGTGTACATATTGTAGCAGTGTGCCATGTTAATCTCACACTAGAACCTTGTGCCAGCAGCCTACACAGCAAAGACAGTGCACGTGCAGTAAGAAGGTAGCCGTGTCTTGAAATCTTAGGGAAGAAGTCTTCATTGAAGTCCATGGAGACACCCACCAGTCATGGGGTCCTAGCTCAGTAAGTCATGGGATCCTGGCAAAGTATGTCAGAGGCAGTCTGCGATACCAGTGCAGGGAATTGGTTACGGTCAGGCATCCAGTTGGGATATTCTTATTCAGGGGATCAGTGCCTCTGTAGTCTGGGGGAGTAGATGACAGTCGGGCCTGTGACTATGTGGTGGACAGGCATTCTCAAGTTTAACTCCTCATTCTTTATCTGGCTCACCTTAGGCACCTACTTTCCAAGTAATGACTTGGGATCTCCTGATCTGCCTGACTTCTCAGCATAACATTTTAAGAACTTACCTGCAGTATCATTTCTTTTCCGTATAAAAATAAATGTCCACTTAATTTAAACAGAAACTTGCATCACTTTTAAAAACCCTTATCATTTTTTCCCCCTCAAGTGGAAAGAGAGATTGTACAGAAGCTTCAGGTTTGAAATTGAAAGCAAAGGTCACTTCTTTATACAAGAAGACCAAAGGCAATGAACAGCTTCTGAGATGAGCTGGTTTGCTTAGCTAAGCACCATTAATAAAACCTGTGACATCAAGTGATTGTCCAGACACTAAATTCTATGGGAAGATCCAGATGCTCCACAGTCTTAACAAGTCCTGGTGATAATTCTGTCTTCAACAGCATTATTTAGTTGGACCAAAATAGACACTAACCATTCTGATAAGTGACCTTACAGCTCTTCCATGGTGCTTCCTGCTTTCAAAGCAATTTTCTGGCCTGATGAGTTTGTTCTGAAGCTGTTCATGCAGCAGATATTTTGTGTTAAGACTGAATATTGTGTAAATGGCTACAAAACCCTGTGTAGAAGTTAATGTCATCTGGGATGCAGTTTCTTCAAACTTATATATAGACTTGTGCCTTCAGAAATGTTAAAATTATTGTATGCCTTTATTAATGTTAGGCCTCGATTAATTTCATGCCTTTGGACACATCACAATTTCTTTCAATTTGGAGCAGTTTATTATTCTTGCACAATTAATATGACACGTTTTACTGCATTGTACATCTAACACATAAGTCTATAGGTATGTACTAATCTTGGTATAAGGAATATTTTGGATCTGTGCAATTAGCAGCCTCAACGTTATGGTTTTAAATGCCTGACCTGCAGTCTAATATTACTGTTTCCACTGATTGAACTGTATAAGTTACAGGCTGCGCTTTATCTTTACAAATACAGAAAACCCCGAAGTTCAAATTCTGTGATTCTTATCACAGCCTAAATTGAGCTGTTGTTTTCAACAATATTGGTTTTGAAATGAAAAGGTCCAGTTATAAAAGTTGAGTTTGAACGAAGTATTGAAATGAGCTCACAAACAACAGGGCAGTATGTGCCCCAAGACCTCAATCTCAGAAGTTGCTTTCTAACTTAGAAAGGCACAGTTTGATTTGCGATAGTCAGCATGGATTTGTGAGGGGTAGATTATGCCTCATAAACCTTATTGAATTCTTTGAAGAGGTGACCAAACACATGGATGAAGGTAGAGCAGTGGATGCAGTATACATGGATTTAAGTAACGCATTTGATAAGGTTCCCCATGGTAGGCTTATGCAGAAGGTAAGGAGGCATGGGATAGGGGGAAATGTGGCAGATTGGGTTCAGAATTGGCTGACCCTTAGAAGACAAAGGGTGGTAGTGGACGGAAAATATTCAACATGGTGCTCAGTTACGAGTGGTGTACCACAAGGATCTGTTCTGGGTCCTCTTCTATTTGTGATTTTTGTAAATGATCTGGATGTAGGAGTGGAAGGGTGGATTAGTAAGTTCAGGGACGATACGAAGGTGGGTCACGTTGTGGACAGTGCGGAGGGCTGTTCTAGGTTACAAAGGGACATTGATAGAATGCAGAGCTGGGCTGAGAAGTGGCAGATGGAGTTTAACCCTGAAAAGTGTGAGGTGATTCATTTTGGAAGGACAAACTTGAAAGCAGAATACAGGGTTAATGGAAAGATTCTTGGCAGTGTGGAGGAGCAGAGGATCTCAGGGTTCATGTCCACAGTTCTCTGAAAGCTGCCACCCAGGTAGATAGAGTTGTTAAGAAGGCGTATGGTGTGTTAGCTTTCATTAATAGAGGGATTGAGTTCAAGAGCCGTGAAGTTATGCTCCAGCTATACAAAAGCCTGGTTCGGCCACATCTGGAGTATTGTATCCAGTTCTGGTCGCCTCATTACAGGAAAGATGTGGAAGCACTGGAAAAGGTGCGGAGGAGATTTACCAGGATGTTGCCTGGAATGGAGGGAAGGTCTTACGAGGAAAGGTTGAGAGAGCTAGGGCTTTTCTCTTGAAAACGACGAAGGATGAGAGGTGACGTGATAGAGGTGTACAAAATGATCAGAGGTATAGATAGAGTGGACAGCCAGAGACTTTTTCCTCGGGTGGAGGTAGCTATTACGAGGGGGCATAGTTTTAAAGTGAGTGGAGGTAGATTTGGGGAGACGTCAGAGGTAGGTTCTTTACTCAGAGAGCGGTAGGGGCGGTGTGGAATGCATTGCCGGAGAGGGTAGTGGAGTCGGCCTCATTAGGAACATTTAAGCGGCTATTAGATAGACATGTGGATGATAGTTTAAGGTAGGGGTGGAGGTTAGTTAGACCTTAGGATTAGGGTAAAAGTTCGACACAACATCATGGGCCAAAGGGCCTGTACTCTGCTGTACTGTTCTATGTTCTATGTTCGATGTTCTATGTAACCACTTGTTTTAATCTTCACACTGGAAACCATAAACAAATAACTAAAAACAGATCAGGGCAGTTTGTGACTTTTAAGAAACTTTTAGCTTTGACTACACCAAAGCAATATTTAAAATTATTTCCCCTCATCAACTTTTAGCAGTTCATTTAATGTCATTCACATGGAAGCAGGATTGAAAAGCAAGTTAGAATAGTTTATAACTCTCATAATGATTTGTGCCACTAACTCTACCTGGAGAGGGCATCTCCCTTTGTAGCAAAACTCATTGGACGGTATTTTGTCAGAGCTGCGCTGACTCAAGAAGTGTTTAAAAATGGCTTTTAGGACTAGATGTCCTGGCACCATTTCCAACAGAATGCCTTCTTGCCTTCAGGGAAAGGGACTGTATTTGAACCATTCAGGTCAGAAAACTAAACTCAGCAGGGCTATTTGAAATTAGGACTGAATTCAAACCAACGCCATTTTTTGTTATCCTAAAGACCTTAACCCACAATGTGGGGATCGCAAATTTATATGGTGGACCTCCTTCAAGTTAGCAGCAGTGGAGTAGTAGCTTTCATGTCTCAGTCCTGAGCCTGGGGCTCATCTGCTTTCGTCTGCCTTCCTTTTGCTGTTGCTGTTTTCTCTCTCTTTATCTTCCCCTTTTTCGACGGCGTCAGTCCCGTGCCGGAGTGTGGGCAGCAGCGGGTTCCTTTGCTGAAATGGTGGTCTCGGGAGGCGGCAGCAATGTAAGGCAGAATGAGGCACCGGCAGCTTCGGCGTGGGTGGGCCCAGCGTTGAGTTTGAGGCCAGATCGGACCCTCGGCTTCTGCGAACTTACGTCGGTGATGACGTTGATGGAGGCAAGATGGCGCTGCAGAATGGTGACATGGTTCCGGCCGTGTCGGTGTAGTTTCAGGCCCTGGCTGGGCCCCGGGTACCTGGCAGTGCAGGCGGGCGCATTCTGGCTGTTTTCAGGCCACCTGAGTGTTTGCAGATTGAGGGCTAGAATTTGTGGCTTTGATTTTCTGGTGGCAAGGACTCATGGCAGAGGCGGGGGAGTGATCTAGACATTTCCTTTTCTTTTGGCTGCTTCTTTCATTTCTGCTGCTGTTTTTAATCCTTTTTTTTGTACACTAAGCTGGCGCTGGAGAATGGCGACTTCGTACACTTGTCACTGTACTCGAGTACACATGACAACAAAATCTCAGTCTAAAAGCTAAATACTCTTGAAGCATGGATAAAGTGGGCACCAAGACATGATTTTATTTGAATCCCCAACTCTCAAACATTAAAACAAAAGTGGCATCTCTTGGTCAGAGGTCAAATAAGCATTGGCTGCTGGATTTCTCTGATTGGGAGGCCATCTGTGCAACTGAGAAAAATGCTTAATCATCTGATCCTGCAGTTTTGACAGGTTTAATTGCTGGTATTTACTAAACACTGTTCTTGTAGTTTAGTAAATGATTGGCTGAGTTTACAAAATATCTAAAATTATTTATCCCAGAAGATAATCAGAGTTCATGTTTTGATTAACAATTTTTTAAAAACAGTTGTTAAATGATTAGCTGTCTTTGCATTTCCCAATAAATGATCAATTACACATGCTTTTTTGAGCTTCAAAAGCTTGAAGACCACTTTTCCCAGCAGGATGATTGCGTTTACATGTACATTGACATTTTTATGTATCTAATAAGGGATTATCTGTCTTTGGTATGTTAATGAAATAAAGGTTGTTTGTTCTTATTGACCACTTGAGGGGATTTAAAATTCTCGAATATGTTTTATGACTGAGATATTTTTCTTCCTGTAAAATGTAAATGAGTTAAAATGGTATTAGATTGTTAGAATGTCTTTAAAATTTCTAATGTCTCCTGATGTCTAGAATGGCCGGAGAGGTGAGACGGCCTAATGACTTTTAAAACAGCTTGCATGATGTCCCAGAGAACCAAGATAACTATCCTGCTTTGTCACTTGCTTGCTCCCTGGTCATCTCTGCTCTGCATCAAAGGTTAGCATTTGACTTGATCCAACCCCTGTCTTCCTAGGGCAGAAATGTGATGGGGCTATTTCTGTTGAGGTGTTTGTCAATAAAGAAATCCAATGACTCTTCTTCCAGTGTCTTTTGAAGAAGAATGTTTCAAAAACTCATGACCCTCTGTAGGACAAAATTTCTCCTGGTCTCTGCTTTTAATGAGTGACTGTATATTATTCAGTGACATCTGATTCTAATTCTTAATTTGCAGTTGCCAAATCACTTTCCTTTGCTCTCTTACATCATAACCGTTCTTATTTAAGTTTAAAATGCTAGTATTGGACCCACCCTTGTCTACATTTAACTAAATATAAAATTCAACATGACAGTTGTTGTTACATAGGGGCACCTTCATTATGAGGCTATTAATTAATCTTATGTCATTGCTTAATATCAGGTCCAATGTAACTTGTTTTCTGGTTGGCTTCAGAATGTGCTATCTGAAAAACTCATTTGTGACTATTTTATGAATTATTCATCTTGACCTCATTTGCCTATCTGACTCTTCCAGTCTATATGTAGATTTAAAATCACATACAAATTTCTCTGTACATTTCTGACAAGCTCCGACTACTGTATTTCTTTCTGTTTGCTCAATCTTATTATGCAGCCATGAGGCTTGAATGCCACTCCCACAAATTATTTACCGCCTTTCTAATTTCTCATCTCTACCAAAACTACATGTACATCCTCTTTTGAAGTTATGTCATCCCTCTCTGTTTTGTTGATACCATCATTAATTAACAGAGTAGTCCCCTAGGCCAATGTTTTCAGTGAATGTCCAACTTTATCGTTACTTCCAGCTACACTGAAAATCAGATATAATCTGAATTAGGATCACAACTTGATGCTAAGCATCATTTCAGATTTCAGCAGTGCAGTGGGGTGAAGTTGTGGATGGATTTGAAGATAAAGCTGTTGAAGTCAAAATGTTAGGAGCAGCGTTAGAAGGTGAGGGCAGATGTGATTGGTGCGCGCTGCAAATTGTGAGCTTCTGCCTGAGCTGCAATTTGTGTAGTCTACTACTTGGAAGATCATTGTAAATGGCATGAATAAAAGTAAGACTTAAGGTGTGGAGGACATGGATGAGCAGCTGACTGAGTGAAGTATGAGTGCGGGTCAACGAAGCTGGTAAGTAAACATTTAGACTGTGGGACTCATGTAGGGCTTGAAGTTTAGGTGTCAGTGTTGATCAGGACAAAGGTGTACATCAGCAGGTGGAGTTAGACAGGGACTGAAAGAGAATTAATGGTTTTTGCTTCAAAGTTTTTAGCAGCAATTGAACAGGTTCCAATTGTTATTACTGAAAACTCTAGTTTATTTTACACTTGATCAAATAGCATGTGGCAATTGTCATGGATTGAAGTTAGGCTTTGTCGATGTATGTATGGAAATTCATCCAATATTTTCAGGGACAGGGAGCCAACAAAGAACAGGAGGAGCTAAGATCGTGGCTTTGCAAACATAAATGAAGAAGCCAGCTTTCTATGGGGATGTATGGAAATGGGACCATGATAGAGGAAGGTAGAGAGATCAAACTTTTATTTAAAAGTTTTCTTGTTAAAACTCTTTAGAACAAATTTAATGTCCATTAATGCTGTAAGACAGTTTTAATATTTTGAAGTATCCTCATTTAACTGGATAAACTTTTTAAGATAATGTTACCATATTACAATACGATAAAACAATAACATTTATTTGCATCCTACATATTTCTATCGGCAAATTATTTTATTTTAGTTTACATTTCAATTTGGATTCATAGTACATGGATACAATTTTTCCAAAGCAAGAGTCATTGCAAGATTTATAGGATAGTAGATTTTTACCAAGCATCTTCTACCAAGGGGGCAGACAGTCTTCAGCAACACTATCATTCTGTTTCAACTCTATAATATCCACTGCAATCGTCAGAGATTGACAGTTAAGTCATAGGTTCATGGCAGTCTGCTGCGTTCTCAAAATCATTCTTCTTTTCAGCTCCACGTTTTCTGCAGTTATTTTGTTAGCTTGGTCATGGTGACCAAGCCAGCTGGATTATTGTTAGTTACACTGTACCCTATGCTGTAAATGCCATGGGAAGTGCATCAAGGAAAATATTCTCTTTAACCAGTTATGAATTTGTATATATTTGTCATAAACTGCACATAACACTTGTACCTTATTATCCTGTTTGAGATTTTAATTAGGATAATTATTGATTCATCAGGTATATCTGTCTTGAGAAAATCAGTTTGAATTTGTCAAGCTAAGATTTGTTAGATGTCCAGGTGATTTAACAGTTTTTCTTTTATTCATTTGTGGCATGTGGTTGTCGCTGGCTGGCCAGCATTTAATGCCTGTCCCTAGTTGCCCTTGAGAAGGTGGTGGTGAGCTGCCTTCTTGAACCGCTGCTGTGGGTTGACCCACAATGCTATTAGGGAGGGAATTCCAGGATTTGGATCCAGCGATAGTGAAGGAACGGCGATATATTTCCAAGTCAGGATGGTGAGTGGCTTGGAGGGGATCATGCAGGCAGTGGTGTTCCCATTTTTCTGAATAATGATGGTGATTGGCAGCGGAGTAGCAGGGCGGAGCCTGGGGCTCTTCCACTCCCGTCTGCTTTCTTTCTTTTCTCTCTTCACTTTTTGTCTTTCTATTTTCTTTCTCTTTCCTCTTTCTTTTCTTGTCGTTAAAGCCTTTTGCGGTGATTTGGCAGCGTCAGCACGGCAGTGAGAGCAGGCCGTGCGCGGAACGGAGACAATCTCCCAGCATTCCGGGTGATTGGATGTGGTAGTGGCAGCAGCAATGACACAGCTCCTCCCGGCATTTGGGGAGAAGGGGGTCAATGAAGACGACATCAGCGGCAGCAAACGTGCGGCCTCTCCCGGCAAACGATGCGAGACTTGCTGGCTGGCCGAGACTCTCTGTCGTGGCTAGGCCCATTTGCCTGCATTGGTGGCTGAGTGTTCCAAACACTTTTGTGAAAATAAGACTTTAGACTTTAAGATGTGAATGTTTTCTGACCATTTGGCTGTTATTTAAAATTTTTTTTTTTCTTCTTTTTTAAATTCTGGTTTTGTAACCAAGGTGGCGACTTTGTACACCTTTCACTGTCTTCATGTATTCCGATAACTGGGTACACATGACAATAACATCCAAATCAGAAGTCACACGATACCAGGTTATATTTGAAAATCACAGGCTTTCAAAACACAGCTCCTTCATCAGATGAAGTCATACCAATAAAATCTAATTCTAATGTACCTGCAGCACATGTCCTTCTAGATGGAAGTGGTTGTGGTTGTGGAAGGTGCTGTCTAGGGATCTTTGAATTTCCGTGGTGCACCTTGTAGATGGTACACACACTGCTGCTACAGACCGTTGTTGGTGGAAGAGTTGGATGCTTGTGGATGCAGTGCCAGTCAAGCAGGCTGCTGTGTTCTGGATGGTATCAAGCTTTTTGAGTGTTGTTGGAGCTGAGCAAGCATGGATTATTCCATTTCCATCACATGTCTGACTTGTGCCTTGTAGGTGCTGGACAGTCATTAGGGAATCAGGAGATGAGTTGCTCGCTGCTGCACTATTCGTAGCCTCTGCACCACTGTGTTTATGTGACGAGAGTCTGGTTGAGTTCCTGGTCAGTGGTAACCTCAAGGATGTTGATAATGGGCGACTCGGTGATGGTAATACCATTGAATGTCAAGGGGCAGAGGTTGGCCGTGCCTTCATTGATCCCTTTTGGCCGTTTTGTAGAAAGAAGACACTCCGGTTACCCAAGCTGTAGAATTTGCTTGGCTTTGAATGTGCTGTAGAAAAATGTTTACACTAAGCAATAATTTCATTTTGACAATGTGTACCATATGGGTATACAGTGTGCCACATTTTTAAGTGGATGCTGTGGTGAGATTGAAGGTGGTCAGGCCAGTAATCTTCCAACGCTGACCAGTTTGCTGATCTCCTATCATGTTCCTGCCTCTGAGCTGAATTTGTTCCAAGGCTGAGGTGGGAGTTAAAAGCAACAACATCCCCCACCCCCACCCTTACTGGCATTCTCGGGCATTGACCCGAGCAGCACGAAGAGGTGGCTAGAGCCGATTGCCACAGAAATAGAACAGTTCTCAATATCACAAAACATAATACATGATAGCCAATTCCACATTTTGTGTTGTTCTATTACAGTCCAACAAATAATCTTGCTGCACTTTAATTGCTTCCAATATATGGCACAGATACAATCTGCAGCTGAAAACGGTCACTTCTTGCACACTTACATGTTCAAATGTTTCACATTAAAAATGCTTGCAATACAACGTACCTGGAAAAGGCTGAAAATAGCCCAAGCACATTGTGTGATCTGTCATGTGAGCCTCCCCAGTTTGACTATTGTTTGAGCATAACAGCAATGTTTTGGACCTTTTTTTTGTAGTCCCTTGGGTGTTCAAGTTGGGGAAGAGAGGTAACCCTTTCCACAGAGAGCAGGTTTGAATGTTTATTTCTTTATGAAATACCTCAGCTATTCTCCAATTTTTCTTGCAAAATATTTTATAATCAATGCACAGTTATAAGACTTGCATTAGTACCAAGGCAGCAGTGCTAAACACAGCACAATTAACATGTGGATCATACTTTGAAAATGACATATTGCTGCCCAGATAAATCAGTAGATTTCTAATCCATCTAAGCTAGTCTACATCTAAGCTAAACTACTTTGGGCAGTATTTTGCATTTCCAACACAGGGCAAGTCTACATCAGACATGGAAGTGAGTTCCTGATCTCATTCCCATCCTCTGCAGTTTTCACGGGAATAGAGAAAAAAAAAGAGGTTGTAATCCAACATGGAACAGTCTCATTGATGGTCACATATGGGGTGGTGATTTCAAAGTCTCAAACTTTTTGTGTAGTTGGGCCAGTTTTGAAGGATTTCTGAATGTAACTTGGTTTGCAGATCGGAATGGTCATTTACCATGATGGAAACCTGTTCTGAACCTTTTGACAGGTAAGTTTATAAGTTGCTGACAAGTTCAGATCTTATAATGCGATGTTTTATGATAATTGAAGTTTTCTTTTAATTCAGTAATTGGCAATAAGGCTTTGTTCTTTGAAAGTAAGTGACTATTAGAGCTTTGCGCAAGTAATCAGAAGCATTGAAGTACTTTATACCGTAGATACCATTGAAAGGTTCAAGAATCAAAATTCAAACTGTCGTTTAAGATCTGTGGTGTGATCTTTTGACAATGTGAAGGTGCCAGTGTTGGACTCAGGTGGACAAGGTCAGAAATCACACAACACCAGGTTATAGTCCAACAGGTTTATTTGAAAACACAAGCTTTTGAAGCATAGCCCCTTCGTCAGGTGAAGTGAGAAAGAAGCACACACAACACAGAATTAATAAGTAAAAGATCAAAGGGTCACACCACCGATGAGGATGTATTAAACAAAACTAAGATGCTGTTAAATCTTTAATCAGTTAGAACGTTTTAATTGATTAACGTGGATATGTAAATCCCCGAATTTCTTTCAAGTCACTGCCTTGAGAGACCTGCAGGTTTGATCAGTGTAAAGAAGAGGTG
>NC_063340.1:41312561-41318266 GCF_021869965.1 Rhincodon typus | reverse complement strand
CCTTCTTCAGAAAAAGGGTCTTTCTGAAGAAGGGTCTAGGCCCGAAACGTCAGCCTTCCTGCTCCTCTGATGCTGTTTGGCCTGCTGTGTTCATCCAGCTCTACACCTTGTTATCTCAGATTCTCCAGCATCTGCAGTTCCCACTATCTCCTTCCTTTAGTTTTTGTTGCTCATTTCAAACTTCTCCTAATCACAGCAAAAGTGCAGAAACGTGAGAATCACTTTCTCACATTTTGTTGTATTGTCCATACTTCGTAAACTACAGGTGTCATATTTTTCAGTCTCTCTGTTCCACATTTGCTGCCAGCCTTGTATGTTTCTCACCTCATTCCAGCACCCCCAGAGTAATTCTTCTGGCTCCCCTAATATTGGGACTGGAGATAGACAGGGTCCAAAAACTTAAAAGGTCTAACTGTCCTCCTGGCTTCACAACTCTGTGCCTGACAAGACTGACGTGTTCAACACCAGGGAACACTGTCCACCCCGATTTTCCAGTTGGCTTCCAATTTCCTGACATAATTAGGGAGGAGGCAGTTGGGGCAGACTAGTTGTCTGGAGGCAGCATCTATTGACAGACAAGGGTGCCAGCACTCAAGATGGGGTGCCCCTCCCTACCTGCGGGCACATTCAAACACTACCCTGTAGTTGATTCCTCACCCCAACCTACTGCCCACACATCTAAAGGTGGCCTGCTTGCTTTCTATATTTTTGGGCAGACGTTTGTAAAGAGGGTACTTTCTTGTTGCTGTGCCATTTCCAGTTACCTATCTTGTGCTATCACCTGGGTGTTTCTCTGAAGCTGGAAGGCCTATAATTGGCCCTCTGATTTCGACACCCAGCCCACTGACTTTAACAGGAGAGAGAATCCATCACCATGTCAAGTAAAGGTGCATATGAATCAAAATTCCAGATCTGCAACTGCTTGCCACACTTCTGGGGCTGGGCTTTGGATCCAGAAACAGTGCTAATGCCTGTCTAAGGTGGAAATTCAGCGCCATGTCTTCCCACCAATGTCTGCTTCCACCATTTTGAACCGACCATGTTTATCCTCTGTCATTCACTCTTCCATGTGCCCCTGTATCTCTTGCCCAGAAATATTGATGTTGGTACCAATCATGAGGTGTCAGGAAGGCAGCAGGGTGGTCAGGAACATGAAATGGTGCTGCTGGAAAGAAATGGAGATGGAACAGAGATGTGTGAAAAAGGACCATTAAAAAGAGCAGACCTAACTAACAAACCATTTTTAGCTTTTTGCTTAAGAAACAGACCAAGCCCTAAATCCTAGCCACCCAAGGAAGGTGAAGGAACTGTCACCAAGTGAAGGAGATAAGTTCAACTTTTTTTCACCTCTAGAGGTATATTCTCCAAGCTGACCATATGAAAATGGAGGTTACAATTAGTTTGCCTTTCAGCCTGGGTTTTCCTGCTCTCCTCTCCCAGTATGTTGGTAGATGTTGGGGAGGGACAATTATGAGGAGGAAGGTGTGTGTGTGTGTGTGTGTGTGCGCGCGCGCGCACACGCTGAGCAGCCTCTGTCTGTGGTTGTGAGCAGCTCACTTCCAGTGTCATAGTTCTCTATCGTATACACTCGAACATACTGTCACATACTCACAAACTCTTGGTCTCTCTCACTCTCTTTCTTTCACACACACGGTCTCTCTCACACACAAACTCATCAAAGAAGGAATGGCTCAGTTTGGTAAATGTGGTCCAAGAGAGAATCTTAGAACTCCTACAGTGTGGAAGCAGGCCATTTGGCCCATTGAGTCCTACCAATCCTCCGAAGACATCACACCTAGATCCACCGCATCCCTGTAACCCTGCATTTCCCATGGTTAATCCACCTAGCCTGTACATCACTGGACAATATGGGTAATTTAGCATGGCCAATCCACCTAGCCTGTACACCTTTGGACTGTGGGAGGAAACCAGAGCACCCGGAGGAAACCCACACAGACATGGGAAGAACATGCAGACACCACACAGTAAGTCACCCAAGGTTAGAATCGAAGCCGGGTCCCTGGTGCTGGGAGACAGCAGTGCTAACCACTGAGCCACAGTGCCACCTTCACCATCAGTCATCTGCCCTTGGTACCAATGAGAAAAGTGGAGAGGGAGGGAGGTAAGATGTTGGATGGGGAATCAGAGTGGGAGAAGGACCCATCAGCCATGAGACACCATCGTGAGTGAGGACGGGAGGAGATCAGTATGGGAAACACCAGGGAGTAACAGGAGGTGGAGCTAGCATTGACCGCCATGAGTTACTGAGAGTGAAGGAGGAAAGAGTTCAGGACATTGATTTGAAATGACCCAGTATGCAGGGTCACATGCCCATGAAGAGAGAATATTTCCTAGGGTGGAGGTGAGAGAGGAAAACCATGTTCATGCTTTGAGTCCAGTGAGTCTTCTTCAGAACTAGTTCTCCATATACGCTGCTGGACCTGTTAAGTTTCTCTGGTAATTTCTGTTTTGTGTTTGTTTCAGATCTGTAGCATCCGTAGTTCTTTGTTTTATTTCATTGGCCAAGTCCACTGTCAATCAGGATGGTCGGTGACTGAAGCAATGTAGCTTGACAGGCTAATCGACCAATGGCTTGTTCACCCCCAGAGACATGAAACCCTGGTGACTGACACCATCTGCACCCTTTCTCCCAGGACATAGCTAAAACTTGTTGCTGGTGGCATGAGGGATGCCTGGAATGATACCTTTACTAAAATATTGGTGGCCCATATAAAAATGCAGATTTTACAATACTGCACCCTTCTGTTCAACCTTTTTATCTTTCATGTTCCACTCTGCAATTGGACTAAAGCGAGTTGATTTCTTACCTCGTCGAATTGTTGACCATCTTGCCAACATGTTGGCTTTCTCATCATGGATCAGCAAATCCATCCAGGCAATGTATGCTAATCCTGCTACTTACGTATCATGTGTTGTAGCCTGTCTGAATTGGGACAATCAAACTGGCCTTATGTGTTTTTTACAATTAAAAGAACCCTGCATTATGAATTGGGATCTTGAAGCACATTGGATAACAAAGAAATTTAAATTAAAACATATCTTTTTTTCAGATATGAAGGATATATTGCTGCTTTTGTCACAAGCTTGCCTGTAGAATTCTTTGCATCACTCAGCTTAACTAGCTTTTACAGATGGGATAGCTAGCTTTATCAGTTGAGATGATGACAGGAAAGCTGGAGATTTATTAGACTCTAATGTTGGAATGGGCATTCACTGATTTTAAAGGATTGCGTTTCAATTTTCATCTTATATTTCAAGAATTCCTTGTTCAATCATACCTCTGTTCTTAACAGACAGTTGAATGTTTTATCCGTAATGGCAGTTATGGGACAAATAACATATTGTCTGTTTGCATTGAGTAGACCAAAGTGTACACTGCATATCTTTGTTGATTGGGATTACATCAATATTACGTATCTTCTGGTAGCAAGGAAAATATTTGTTTTGTAAGACTACTAATAGAAACAGAATTAAATAGCTTCATTTGAAAACCAACATCTTTGTAGTTACACCAAGACAAGTTGAAAAGTTACTAAACTTTTTATGTAATTTCTAATTTACCCTCTAAATATTATTCATTTTTGGAACCACAGAGACCCAGTATTTTGACTCTGGGATGTAGGTATCAGAGTGAGTTTGCATTGTAACTATCAGGGAAACATTGCTACAATGGGTACCCATTCTGCTGTCCCGAGGCTGACTCCACTGAGCTGATGAGCAGCCACATGTTGAGACATTTGCTCCAAATGCAGAAAAATAAACTACCATCATTAAGTGGCCCCTAAGTGAGGTGTTTTATTCCCCCATATCCATTGCCAACTTCTGTGAAAGGGGCAGTTGACCCTGTTCCCAGCCCGCTCCTGGAAATTTGCTGAAATGACTCCCTTATACTTTTCCGGAACTCTTCCAAACCCAACCTTATCTCCATGGTGTCTGGAAAATTCTGCCCAAAAACTGCACAGTGGACAGTCAGAATTTGGATGCACTTTCCTCTTTTGGACATGGCATTAAACATTTACCTTCATTTGTCTCTGCAGATAGCAAATGACCTAGTGCTTTTCTCCTGGGTAATACTGAAATCTTTAAAAGAAGTCAAATATTTTGTCTCCTTTCTGAACACCTCTATATGTTTCCCCATTGCAAGTTCTCTTTAAAACTGATAGCCATTGGAATTCTAACTGTAGAGAGACAGAGAAAGGACATTTGTCATTACAGTTAGAATCACTAAGTAATGTCTGGAAACCAAGCTGAGAATATTACATTATTTTTCTTAACACGCTGTGCCCTCAGGAGGTTCCATGGTTATCATAAACTACCACACTTTAGCTGTAAAAAAATTTAAACCAATCATCATGTCCAAACAGGTTCCATTAAGCCTGGAATGAGCATGGAATTGATTTTGTGTGAACTTGACTCAATCTGATGGGCCTGGGAGAATCCAAATCTTTGTTGGTCCCAATTTCAGGCCTGATATTGCACTTTTAACTTTTGTGGTAAGAGTAATTGGATGCCTTGTGCATGATAAATAAAATTATGGAAGTTTAACTCATTCAGTTTTGGACATGTATCTACTTCATCTCCTTTGCCTGAAATATCAGCCATTCAGAATGAGAAAGGGTTAATGTCATTTTGGGTTACACCATTTTCCCTGGTGAATAACGGGTCTGACCAGGGTCATTCAGACACAAACTGATTTTGGACACTTCTGAGATAAAATATTGGAACGTTAAATGAAGGAAATAAAAATATTAGTGGAAGGATTGCAGGAATATTTAAGCTCAAAGTTACTGTTACCACTTCTCCTGCTTGAAATGCCTTTATAACATTGCTTCTATATGTTAACTTAATAATATTTGATTTCTCCAATGAAAATGGGATTCATAGCAGAATTAAAATAGCTTGATTGAATGTACTGGCCTATTCCCACAAGGCAAATGAGGTGGACCCTTATCACTGAAGAAAATTTTAACTTCCTATGATGTATATAGAACCCTTATTCAATTTCAAGGCAATTACCCAAATTGCATAATGCCAAATGCATCTGGTCCTAAAACATGACTAAAATAATACGTTTGTGGATTCATGAAGAGGTGCTGCCATGCAGATACCTTCCACTTGTGACCAGTTTTCCCAAACCAAGCCTCTACTATCTAACATCTAACCCTTAGCTAATGTATTGCACCAGTTTGCATCTTTGATCAGCTGGGGTGCAGCAGTGATCTAGACAGGTGGAGTGAATTCCATCACACTCCTGACTTATGCTTTGTAGAAACATCAGTGGTGGGCAAGTTGTTTGAGGGAGACCTGAGGGACAGGATTTACATGTATTTGGAAAGGCAAGGACTGATTAGGGATAGTCAACATGGCTTTGAATAGAAAGAATAGCCTTTATATGTGCACATGAATGAGTGCAATGAAAAGTTTGTAATGTCACCTCTCGGCACCATCTTAGGTACTGGGTACCTAGGTACAGATACTTTAAGTGTTAAGCCTGCCGGGCTTCAGAACATGAGGCCTCGCTGTGTCCACGCACTGGCCTCTGTCCCGGACTCAACCCCCCACCTAGCCTGGGTTCACTCTGTTCTGGCTTCCGCTCCAGCCGCAACTCAATTCCAGGTCTCAGCTCGCACTCACTCCGCTCCCACTCCGGCCGTGATTCACTTCCGGGACTCGACTCGCACTCA
>NC_063340.1:41306497-41312551 GCF_021869965.1 Rhincodon typus | reverse complement strand
ATTCACTTCCGGGACTCGACTCGCACTCACTCTGCTCCCACTCCGGCTGTGATTCACTTCCTGGACAGTCAGGTGAGCATGACTGTTTTTTCGTTCAGGGAACCTATTCACCGTTCCCACCATTCTATCACGAAGTTACAGCAACCTGACCAGTTGACCTAGTGGACACACTGCATGGTGACAGGCTCGCCTACCTTTTGGGTTATTCACAGTGGTGTCATGCTGAAGCCCTTATCTGACCTTCAGTTGGCCACTTAAGGGGGTCTGCTGATGGCATGGCAGGAAAGTCAACCCTGGGCTGTTTTACCCGTAACTTAATTCCAGTGGAGGCCTGAGGTGTTTGGGTACACCACCACCCCACATAGTTGACAGCCCTTCCCAGTTCAAAGCTAGCCAGTTCCAGGAAGACAAGAACCGTCCATTATCACTGCTTCTCTCTCCACAAATGCTGCCAGACCCGCTGAGTATTTCCAGAACTTGCTACTTTAAATGTCGTATTTCCAGCATCTGCAGTGTTTTGCATTTACCCGAATGTTATCCAGGTTATGTTGCGGATAGATGCAGACTGTTTCAATATCTGGGGAATAGTACAGAGCACTGTGGAGTTAACAGCCATTTCTGCAATTTTAATAGTAGTAAGGTCATTAATGAAGCTGTTGACGATGCTGGGCCTAGATCTTTACCCTAAGGAACTGATGTCCTGGAACTGAGATGATTGGTCTCCCACAATGACCTCATCTTGCTTTGCGCTGGGCATGAATTCAACTGGTGAAGAATTTTCTTTCTGATTACCATTGACTTCAGTTTTACTAAGAAGATTCCTTGGTGCCACACCCAGTCAAATTTTGTTTTGATGTCAATAGTCGGTACTCCCAATGAATCTCTAGGAGTTAACTCTTTCATACACGTTTGTACCAAGGCTGGGATGAGAGCAAGTAGCCTGGTGGAACCCAAATGGACTATTGGTGTGTAGGTTCTTTCTGAATACCACTTGCTAGCAGTATTGATGACATTTCCATTACTTTGTTGTAATTATTAGTAGACTGATGGAGCAGATGGGATCATTCTTGTTTTTTGTGGACAACATACAACTGAACAGGTTTCTATATTGTTGGAAAATATTTGTTTTGTAGCTATTCTGAATCATCTCCGCTCGCAACAAGGCTAGGTCTTCACTACTACAGCCAGAGTGTTGCCAGGGCCCATGGCTTTTGCTCTATCCAGTATTTCAGCCAATATGGATTAGTTCTGTTTCATGATGCTTTGGAGAAGAATGGGAGTTGGAAGTCTCTACATCCCTAGGTGAGAATATGACTGAATCTCTGAGGAGGAAATTTTTGTTCAAGTGAAAATAAACTAATCCCCTTTACACTGTATTGTTGATCGTTCGTTAGACAGAGTTTTCTCTTAGCTAGAAGAATTGTCCTCCTCATTCTTTTCATCTGCAAATAATAAGGTTTGTTGTCGGTAGTCAATTTTGATCACAAGATTAATATTTGTGTTGTTCAACCAGAATGATTTGCAAGTCCAAAGCCATTACCGCAATATAGTGAAATTGATCAGTTGTTCACACAAGCTATTTATCGTTAATTGGTTTCTGTGGCTCTTTCTTATTAATATCAAGCTTGGAGACTTTGAGTCTGGTAGCCCATTGATTTGGAATTTTGGATATGTTTACAAACAATAAAATAAGTAAGTTCCACAAATGGGTTTCATCTTGGTAATGTTCATTCAAGGAGAGCATGATTAGTCAATTAGGAACTTTCCACAGATTTGAAATATTCATTATTATACAAAATATTCAGCAATTTCGAAGGCTACCCAACGATCTCAACAGGTATTCAAAATTCATTTTTAAAAGATATGGCACTTGCAGAAAATTCTATACTGAATGCAATCCATGTTTAAAGGGATGACAAACTTTCACTGGGTGTAACACATGTATGCTGTCTTCACCAGGTTGGCACTTAATTTTTAGATTTATCTGGTTCAGCACCTAATTGCTATCCTTAACTACTCATTAAATCAGGATTGAACCCTTGGCTTGATGATAGTTTGTTTTGTATCATATTTTCAAACTTTTTGGTTCATTGAGCGATTAATGGCAAAGTACTGGAAGGAGAAGCCGGCTGGTTAATTAGCCTGTTGATCAGGTCATGTCTGCTTCTTCTGTAGCCACTGAACTCTCTAGTTGAGGGCTTAAACCCAAAGTTTCTGGTTTAAAGATGGGTGCACTATCTACTGAGTCACAAGATATCCTGGTTTAATGAATATGATGGGAAGTGAGGGATTTGCAGAGGCATAAGCTTACAGTTTGTGATTGAATGCAACTCTGCTGCTGTGGATGATACACAGTTATTACAAATGTCCTGTTTTGAGCTACTAATTCTGGTGCACAGTATATTTGATGATTTCTATCTTATTGAGCATGTTGATCACACCACACAGCATAACAGTGGGTTCCCCTTATCCCACATGAAGATGAGACGTTATAAGATCACTCCTCACTTACTGTTCACTAACAGATGCATCTGCAGTAGGAAGATTGGTGAAGACAAGGTCAAGTTTACTCTCTCTCCTCCTGCCACAGACCAAGTCTAACAGATATATTCCTTAAGATTCAGCCGACTTTATGAGTAGAAGTAAAGTCACTATAACCCTACTATTATTTCAGAACTACTCTTGATGATGGTCACTGAAGTTTCCCATTTGGAGCACTGGTTTTCAACACAGAGGAGCTCTGATTGATCTACTGAGGACAGGCAGTATATGGTGAACAGCCAGAGGCTATCTTGATGCAATGACTTTGTAGACTATGGAAATTAAGGACTCCCAGGGCCACTCACTTGTGACTGTTTTCCAATGTGCTGCCACCTCTAATGGGTCTGCTGTGTTAGTGGAGGAGTATGGGACATTAGGTGTGAAGTATGATTCAGTGAGTATAGCTATCTCAGGTGGCTGCTTGACGGTTCTCCCAATTTCCCAAATTTTAGTGAAGAGGACTTTTCACGGTTGACTAGGAAGTGTCATTTATTATTTACACTGCCTAGGTCTTTGCCAGGTGTCTGGCTACTTTTCATTTTTATGTAACCTTTCTGTAATAGCCTTGATGCACAAAAAATGTGTGTGCTAGACCTATGCTTAGTTTGCTCAGTTGTTTATATAACAAAATGGTAGTTTCCCAATCATCATTTCTGCAACTAACAATTTTTAAGTTGTTTTTCTCCTTCCATAAGTTGAATTTAAGCTCCCCTGTTTGCAGTTGTGATTTGAACTCATGTCTTTGAAGCATTTGTCCTGATTTCTGGATTACTGGTTTAGTAACATCTCCACTGTGCTAGCATTCCCTGATGGTATCTGCAATCTAGTTCAGTTTAAACATAAAGCAGGGAAATTTTTAAAAAGTTGGAACTTCTTTCCATTTGAACCAAGCATGTGAACTGTTCACTGCTGGCTCATCCTTTGGTCAATTACCAATGACCCTGACTTAAAATTGTATTTTGCTACTAAAGACAGTGCATAAGAAACACATAAGGCTGGATTTTATGCTCATGAGCGGGTGCTTTGAGGAGCTGCAGAAGCTGGCATTTCAACTGCTACTACATAGTTTCCTGGTACCAGTGTAATTTAATATCCATTGGGATATTAATAACCATGAGGTTTAATTTGCACTCCTAATTAGATGGCTAATAGCTCTTTCATCCAAAACCTCTGCTAGAAATGGTGGCTACTGCTGGCACTGCATTTGGTCCCAATCAATGGGCATTGCTGATGTGAGGAAGGGAGGTTATTACTAGAGTTAGACTGGGAGCTCTGGGGAGGGACAGGCAAGGGAGGCCTGGGTGAATAGGATGTCTAGACATTGGTAGGGATGGTTGGTGTGGGGTTGGAGGGTCTCTGGAAACAGAAAGCTTGTAATGAAAGCGACCCATCACCTCACACCCTGCCTGGCTTCCTACCTGTCATTGACCTCAGCCCAGTGTCAATAAAATATTGATGGGTCACTCTTAAACTGGTCATTGCTGCGCCTCAGTTGGCACAAAGGTTGGCAGGACACCTGATGCTTCCCTCACCATTCATAAAATTGTGGCAGGGCTGAGGTAGCAGCCAGATGCCAGGTAAGCATACTTCAGTTCCACCCCACCCAACATACAAACCTGCCCATATGGGAGTACAGACCTCTGCCCATTGGATCATTGTGATTTAAAGATGGTTGCTTCTAAAAATTTGGTTCTGCCATCAGCGACCTAGTCAATAAAAGTACAGGTCAATACAATACTGTAACATAAATACCATGAAGGACAAGGGTAGTAGAGGAACTGTGTTTAAGATGGGAGATGGTGCCAAAGTGGAAATTGTCACTTGACGAGACATCGAAAGCATCGGGTCAATGTTCTGGGTTCAGATCCTACTAGGGAAGATAGTAAATCTTAATTCAATGGAAATCTAGAATTGGGGAAAAAAAGCTTGTTCAGTGACGACCATTTAACCATTGTCAATTGCTGTGAAAACCCAGCTGGTTCACTACTGTCCTTTAGGGAAGGAAATCTACTGTCGTTACCTTGCCTGGCCTTCATATGATTCCAGTCCCTTAGAAACATGGATGACTACCCTCTGAAATGGCTCAAAGAACCAATCAGTTCAAGCACAACGAGGGATCGGCAATAAATGTCAGTGATGCCAGTGTTGCCCAGTTCCCCTGAAACAATAATGAAAAAATCCAAGTGATAAGGTTAAAGGGGAGAGGAAGTGATCTCAGGTGGGGAGAGTGCCTCTGACAGACCAAGGATCCCCAAAATGAAGTTCCTCATTTGTCAGACATCAGCTCATGCAGCTAAAGGCACTGGGTATGATGTAGGCCACCTCCTCATTTACTGCAGGTAAAATACTGGCGGTGGCGGGATGAGACACTTAAGTAATCATTAATTGGGTACTTAAGGTCCTCAGTGGACTGAAGGGAGTCAGTCTACTTAACTAATACCACTCGTATTCCCTATAATATTACAGACAGGTCAGGGCTGATGGGTAGGCATTAAGAAGGACACACAGTGGATTTTATATATTCTGCCACCTTCAGATCTATTGGTGGTTTGACACCAAACCAGTCCAGTGTTTTTGTTCAATGACCTTTTGTCATATCTGCTGTGGCATTTTTCACGATGAGTCAGACAAAGTATCAACTTTCAGAAATGTGCATGTTTGGTTCTTTCCTTTTCCACATGTATCTATTTCTGTGCCTTCCATTCTACAGCTCGGTGTTTCTTCATTTTTGTTCCATTTTGTGTTCCTCAGATATCAGGAATTATTAAAGTGCTTTTTTTTAAAATTTATTACGTCTCCAGCTTGCCACCCAGAGGCTTATGCAGACACTTGCTGACCTTTAACCTCAGCTGGAGGACCTCAAATGGGTCTGTAATAGATAATAATAAGCTACCTGGCACAGATTGCCTCCATCTCCAGCAAGTTTGCTTGGAAACAGAAATGTATCCAGGAGCTGCCCCAGCACACGATTTCCTTATTTTGGTCTGGGTCCCATCCGAAACACATCTTCAAGTGTTCCGTGAACTTTCTGACCTCTATTCAGACAATACTGAAAGAAAGAGCAGGATAGATTATTATCTTCACTTGCAGTGAGATAATCTGCTGAGGCTGATCACGCATCCCTCCTAGAGAATCGTAGAATCCCTACACTGTGGAAGCAGACTATTTGGCTCTCCCAGACCCTATCCCTGTAACCATGCATTTCCCATGGCCAATCCACCTAACCTGCACATCTTTGGACTGTGGGAGGAAACTGGAGCACCCGGACAAAACCCATGCAGACGTGGGGAGAATGTGCAAACTCCACACAGACAGTCAGCTGAGGGTGGAATCGAACCCGGGTCCCTGGTGCTGTGAGGTAGCAGTGCTAACCACTGAGCCACCGTGCTTGCAGAACTCACCTTATTTTTTATGATAACAAGGTGTAGAGCTGGATGAACACAGCAGGCCAAGCAGCATCAGAGGAGCAGGAAAGCTGACGTTTCGGGCCTAGACCCTTCTTCAGAAAGGTCT
>NC_063340.1:41292685-41305997 GCF_021869965.1 Rhincodon typus | reverse complement strand
AGCATCATAGGAGCAGGAAGACTGACGTTTTGGGCCGAGACCCTTCGTCAGAATTTCTGACGAAGGGTCTAGGCCCGAAACGTCAGCCTTTCTGCTCCTCTGATGCTGCTTGGCCTGCAGTGTTCATCCAGCTCTACACCTTGTTATCTCAGATTCTCCAGCATCTGCAGTTCCTACAATCTCTTGTAAAATTATATATCCTGCTTTGCATAAAAATATCTGCTCTAGGTAGGGAAAATTATTTTGTGTTCAGTGAATCAATTGCAACAAACCCTGAACAACTATGTTTAAGCTAAAATTCTGTGTGTTCTCCTTACCGGGCCACTAACAGTGTTTTAAGGAGATGTTGGTGAATAACCCTCATTCTCCACATCTGGAAATGAGAATAACTGTCCTCCCACAGTTTTGATGAATTCTCCCCTGAGAACCAATTAGCTGCATGGGAGTCTCTGCCCCCTCTGCTAGTTTGTCTTATTCACTGACACAATTTCATCCCGTCACGTTGCTAGGTCTTAAGTGAATATAGACTTGAGGCTATATGCTTTGGTCGGAGGATTTTTATTGACGAACATCTTTTAGAAATATGTAATTTCTGTAACTAGGTTGTGTTACATAGAAAGAAAAAGGTAGACATTAATAATTCACTGTGTAGATGACCTTAATGAATAGCCATTAGTACATTTATCTGAATTTGCTGCAAGTTTAGAATAAGCATCAGAGTAAAGCTCCCAGAAGAAGCCCAACTTTTGCACACAGTCAATTTTCTCTTTTCATAGATGTGTAACAATAATTCAGACCACAGATGGAAGGAGCAAATTCAAGGCCAACACAGTGGGTTGGTAGTGCTTATATTTGAATTGCTGTGATTAAATATTTAATTAATCATTTATGTGTACCTAAAGAATAGTTGTGATCATTTAGCCTCTATTGACATTAAAATTCATGTCAGCAAACTGAAGTTTATTTTTCAGGAAATCAATAGCCAACAGTCAGCAAAGCTTGAAGCTCTGACAGGCTTTCATTTGCAGGTTACTATCAAGGCCCTAGGTTTTCAATTTCTGAAACTGCAGAATCTAAATAATAACCAAAGCAAAGCGAAATTGCTTGTTTAGGCATTTGCAACAAACTCTCTAAAAATAGGAGCCCTACTGGACTTCGAAAAGCAATTAATTTATTTCTGCCCTTTGAGAACTGAGATTTAATTGTCTAATGAACTATAGTTGTCTAGCCAATACAAATTACCTTGTGCCCCATTCATGTGTCCATGAATTAGTTATACATTGCTGATATTTCTACTGAAATGAAATGTTGCCCAGCATCCAGTCAGCTGTAATTATAAGAGGCAGAATTACATTTTGGAGTAAGATATATAATTCGTTATAAAAAGATACAATGTAAAGCATGATGTGTACCGTGTACTGTTGGGTTCAGTAGACATTCTACAAGTCATATCTTTCCTTCCATTCCCCTCACAGCAGCTATTGTTCTCTCTTTCTCCCCCTGCCCCAACAACCTGGATTGGTTTGTGTTTATTGTTGGTTATTCAGTAAGCCCTCATTAATAAATAAGCTTCAATTAAACCTGGAAAGGTGCCGAGAGAGAATAGAGGAGAGCTGCAAAGCCCATCCCTGGCATCAGACAATTGAGTTATTAGGAGCCTTGGGCTTTTCATCCTTGAAATTGGGTCGCTAAAAAAGGACAACATAAAATAGTTGGAATCAATTTTTCAAAGCCTGAAGAGCCAGACAAAGAAATGACATTTGGCAAAGAACTGTTGGCATCAACCTCACAGCTATTGTGTCTAAGTGTTCAGAAGTGCCACATAAATGTTACAAGTAGAGCACATCAGCAATTGATCACCTTCTAGCAAGATAGCCAAGCTTTAAAAGTCTTAGTTTGTAATACAGCTTCCTTGGGACTGCTGGGCCTAAGGCTTATTTAATGCCTTGCTCCCTCTTGTTTACAACAGTAATTTCCTGGATGTTCGCCATACGTCAGGTCACCAATTCCCAGCGTGCAGGAAGATTTTGCACATTGTTCTCCAGTCCAGCAGGAGAATTGATGTGTTCTAAAGTAGAAATGTGTATTTTAGTGACCAGGACTATGATTATGAGTCATGCAGCAAAGAGTGTTTTCCTGTTATCAGTCTGCCACTTTCTACCACCTGTTGAGCTCAGTTCTCCAGTTTAATTAGTATTCAAATTACGGTCAAAAAATATTCCTTTGCCCACTTTTTTTTTATTGTTTATACCTGATTCATCAGTTTCCTGCTGTTGAACCACAACTCTCTGACATCAACTTCCTACTCCACACTGTTCCATCCCTGCTGCCATTCCTTAATATTGTACACACAGCAGTATGGCTGTTAAATTAAACCAGCAAGCAGCAGGTCATGTTCAGGCTGATTTAATGATACAAAAACAGGGATCTGCACTATTGACAATTTGAATATTCTGTAAAAATACCATGCAGTATCAATATAAAATCTTTAAGTGGTTTAGAGTCAAATGTTGCTACTTCATTTTACTGAGATAGCAATCAATGTCTTTGTCAGTTCTCTACCCAAAGGCAGATCCAACCCAAAGTGCCAAGACCCTCCCCATTGATAGAGAATGGAAGCTGATCTCGAATCCAGCCCAGCTAGAAGGGGAATCAAACCTGTGGCATTGGCATCAATCTGATCCATAATGGCTGTTTGGGCAACCAACACCCCAATTTACTGTGGCAGCATGCACATTTGCATGGATGTTGTGGCCAGGATAAGTGAGAAACTGTTCAACCTGTGTGGTCTCCAGTTCATGAACAAGATGACTCCAACCTCTATCATTAAACTTATGTCTGCATGCATTCACAAGTCTAGCTCCTAACCTCTGTGGCTGCATTAACAGAGGCACATGAAAGCATCGGCCTCAGGCTAAATATCTGGAAGACAGAATTTCATGACCAGCCTGCACCCACCACCCAGTATTGGCCCTTGACTTCAAAATCCACAGAGAGACACCGGACAAATGAATTCTCAAGCCTTTGGAGTGTCCTTTTAGTGAGGACAAGCACAGAGAATGAAATCCAGGGATGCTGCCTTTAACCTTTGAGGAACAAAGGGCAGAACCTTGTAGAGATCTGAATGCTTTGGGCTATGGCGAGATATGTGGCAGAATTGGCTGACAAGTTTGGCAAGACCCATCTCGACTTCGGGAGCTCCTCACTCCGTCTTTATTGCTTTTCACAAGCAGCATGGCGAGATTCTTGCTAGGCAGTAGTGAGTCGCCAAATGATGGTACTGTTGCTTGTTAAATGTGATGCCAAACTGCCTTATTAATATGTAGCCTCCCATCTTATCAAACCTGCCAAATGAGCTGGACATTGGGAAAACTTGACAAGGAAACCAGAGCAAGCATTTGGTAAAAGATCTGCATCCTTTGTGTCCATGCCATTTTTAAAAGTCCATGGTGCATCCAGACAAGCACTGTCGGTAATTCCTGATATTTGCCCAAGACTTGGCGATCAGTGCCCCACTTTGCCGGCAGGGTCCAGGAGTTTCCCACTGGATGGTGGTGCAGAATGGGACTTCCTCTTCCTCCAGGACCACAAGTGGAGGCCACAATTTCAGATCATGCCAGTCTGGTCCGAGGTAGTCCGGAGGAACGCATGCAAAGTCGGAAGTAGATCGATGACCTTCTCCATTCCCCAATGGAAACGTTACCATCATTTCTCCAATACCTCACATTCACTCTCTCAACTACTGTACCCAGTTTCCACCAAGACTCGTGCTTTATCACTCTCATTATTGCTTGCAACATCTTCCTCTTTCATGCTCACTCAGCCTAATCCCTGACACCGTTAACCGTACATGCACTCCATACTGCCAACTCACTCACTTGAAGCACCTCCACATCGGCACAAACAGCAATAGCCGTGCCACCCAATTTCATCCCCTGTAATACCTGTTTCCCTCTCATGAGGGGCACAGACAGGGTTAATGTTAGTTATTGACCTTGGTTTAGTGAGGAACATTGGACAGGTTCCCCAGCCAAATTGTTCCTGTACAGCTACAACACTGATATCAATGTGCCAAATTGTCCAGCTATGTCATCTTCACAAAACACTGGACAAGTCCAGCCTAGCCAATTACTTCCCTATTGGTCTTGATCTATGATCTTGATCATATGCAAAATGATGGAAGGGTTTATTGACAGTGCAATCAGATGGCACTTTTTTGCACTTACTGATGCTCAGTTTGCATCTCACCATGGCCACTCAGCTGCCGACCTAATTTACCTTGACGGATCAGGGCTATAAGGAGCTAAATTCCAGAGTGAGTCTAGCTGCTGACCTTTCACATCAAGGTAGCATTTAACTGAATGTGATATCACCAACAAAACTGAAGTCAGTATGAATCAGTGAAACTCTATGCTGGTTAGAGTCAGACTTAGAGCAAAGCAAGATGGTTTTGGTTATTGGAATGGAATGGTTTTCACCCCCAGTCCTTCGCTGCAGGAATCCCGCAGGATGGTGACCTAAGCCCACCAATCTTCAACGACATATCAATGATCTTTCCTCCAGCGTAAGATTAGATGTCACTGTTGATTGCACAGTGTTCAGTACAACTGACACTGCTCAATATTGAAATAGTCTGCATTCATGTGCAACATTGAAGCTTGGGATAATAAGTGAGAAGGAACTTTCATAACATATTTATGACAGTCGATGATCCAACAGAAGTGAATCTAATCAACTGTCCTTGATATGCAACAACATTACTGCCGTCATCACCCTGGCTGCTTAGCACCAGAAACTTAACTAGACCACCCAGGGCATCTATTTATTACAAACATGATATGATAAGCAGCTCACTTCCAGCTCATGCTTTCTCTCTACTGTATTAAAGACTCCAGTTCATGTTAATGCCTGAAAAACTGGTATCTTGAATCCAACTTCTAGTCTGTTCTGATTCTTCCATTTCCCTGATGAAGTACCTGGCCTCCAAACAATGTTACTGTGGAAGGAAAGCATGTTTTATATGTGCAGACCAGCAGACAGGTTTGAAGACTTTTGATGATCAATCCTTTCCTTCAGTAAAGGAATGGCATACAGGGACACAAATAAATTTGCAAGGTTTTTCTAGATGGCAAACACTGAAATCAGCACTAGAATGCTGATGGGTATGTACTTAAAGCTACTATTTCACATTTATGACTTAACTGCTCCCTTCGTAGCCTCGAACTTTTGACTTATGTGGTGACTGCAGCACTCTTGACATTAACCATGGTGAATTAAGCAGCTTACTGCCTACTTGCCAAGGCGTTACTTTCCATGTTGAATGCGAAAAGAGCACGATCGAGTACTACTAACATTTAGTTTGAACCAAGCTGCAAGTGAAGAGTTTAATGATTATAATATAGTAATGATGGAACAGACTGAAAGCTTAATAACGCAGCACAAGCTTTAGTTCTGTGATTCAGAAGAAAGACAATGAAATTTATTTGATTTGATGATTTCCTTTTTGTGCATTGTTAAATTGGATTCTTGTAATGCTGTTATACTTATAATTAGTTGAGACTACAGATAGAAAATGGGGAAGCATGCCCATATGACATTTTACAGAGACAGAGCAAATGTAAGATTGCTTGAAACTGGGGAATTGAGTTTGCGATTAGATGAGTTTTTCAGACAACCCAAGCAAAAAAGTTTCCATCTCCTTTCCTCTTTGATCTCTTCTTGCTTCTTCCCCCTTGACCTCCTCCTCTTCCTTTGCCCTGTTTTACCAGCCTGTCCTTGATCTGATTGGCCTTTTCTCATTCTACTAGTCATGCTTCCAGGGCAAGTTTACTAATGCAGCTATCTCTGGCAGTAACTAGTTTCTCCAGAAACACTGAAGTGAAGCAACAGTTCTAGACGATTCCCCAGGTGTTTCTGCAACTTGAAACAAATTAAACACCAAACATTTCTAGAGTTCTAAATGAGATTTTGGGTGAAATTTCTACATACCATTCGTGTGCAAATGTGGTCCTGAAATTGTCCTACATTGAGAATAGCAATAATTCTACAGCTGGTTGCAGACCCACTGTTTGTGGTGGTGAGTTTGGAAACAGATTTGTGAAGGTTCTCCCACAAACGCGAGGAACGACTGGCAGTTTGAATTTGTTAACTTTGCACAAACTAAGTTAGTTAGCAATCCACAAGTATGTAAAAAGAAATGCTGAAAATTAAAACCTGCAGGCATGAAATTACTTATATTTCAGTTGCCGGTTTCACACTATGTGCCACTTTGCTCCTATTAACCACTTCACAATAAAAATTATACAGATCTCCAACTGCTTCTTTAAGTCAAGTTGATTATAATTCCAAAAATAGAGACAAAAAGAATATTTATAACTCACAGCAGAGGCTGAATTAGTTGATAATGAGGGTGTGTGGGAGGCAGTGGTGGTGTTGGTTGGTTCCATTCTGCCACCTCTTGATTTTTTTTATTCAAAAGATTAATCCACCTTTTCCTGGAGTTATACAAATTGTAAATGCAGATATATTATTCATTGTAATCCAGGATCAGCAAGATGCTATGGACTAAACCTTATATTTTTTAGGCAAAGTGTGAGTTGCAGAGAGTTTTTTGGAGGATTTCTAACTTCAAGATCTAGTGTGATTTTATTTTTCTATTCATTTGTGGGATGTGGGCATCACTGGCTGGTCAGCATTTCTTGCCCATCCCTAGTTCCCCTTGAGAAGTTGGTGGTGAGCTGCCTTCTTGAACAACTGCAGTCCTTCTGCTGTGGGTTGACCCACAATGCTATTAGGGAGGGAATCCCAGGATTATGACCCAGTGACAGTGAAGGACGGTGATATATTTCCAAGTCAGGATGGTGAGTGACTTGGAGGGGAACTTGAAGGTGGTGGTGTTCCCATATGTCTGATGCCCTTGTCCTTCTGGATGGAAGTGGTTGTGGGTTTGAAGGTGTTGTCTGAGGATCGTTGGTGATTTTCTGCAGTGCATCTTGTAGATAATACACACTGCTGCTACTGAGCATCGGTGGTGGAGGGAGTGGATGATTATGGGTGTAGTGCTAATCAAGTGGGCTGCTTTGTCCTGGATGGTGTCAAGCTTCTTGAGTGTTGTTGGGGCTGCACTCATCCAGGCAAGTGGGGAGTATTCCATCATGCTCCTGACTTGTGCCTTGTAGACAGTGGACAGGCTTTGGGGAGTCAGGAGGTGAGTTACTTGCCGTAGTATTCCTAGCCTCTGGCCTGCTCTTGTAGCCACTGTGTTAATGTGGTGAGTCCAGATGAGTTGCTGGTCAATGGTAACCCCCAGGATGTTGATAGTGGGGGATTCAGTGATGGTAACACTGAATGTCAAGGGACGGTGGTTAGATTGTCTTTTATTGGTGATGGTCATAGCCTGGCATTTGTGTGGCATGAATGTCACTTGCCACTTGTCAGCCCAAGCCTGGATATTGTCCAGATCTTGTTGCATGTGAACATAGACTGCTTCAGTATTTGAGGAGTCACGAATGGTGCTGAACATTGTGCAATCTTGAGCGAACATCCCCACTTCTGACCTTATGATGGAGGGAAGGTCATTGATGAAGCAGCTGAAGGTGGTTGGGCCGAGGACACCACCCTGAGGAACTCCTGCAGAGATGTCCTGGAGCTGAGGTGATTGACGTCCCACAACCACGACCATCTTCCTATGTGTCAGGTATGAGAGAGTTTTCCGCCTGATACGCATTGATTCCAGTTTTGTTCGGATTCTTTGATGTCACACTCTGTCGAATGCAGTCTTGATATCAAGGGCTGTCACTCTCACCTCACCTCTGGAATTCAGCTCTTTTGGCCCTGTTTGAACCAAGGCTATAAGGAGATCAGGAGGTGAGTGGCCCTGGCGGAACCCGAACTGGGTGTCACTAAGCAAGTTATTTCTGAGAAGGTGCTGCTTGATCGCACTGTCGATGACACCTTCCATCACTTTACTGATGATCGAGAGTAGACTGATGGGGTGGTAATTGGCCGGGTTGGATTTGTCCTGCTTTTTGTGTACAGGACATACTTGGGCAATTTTCCCCATTGTCAGGTAGGTACCAGTGATGTAACTGTGTTCAAACAGCTTGGCGAGGGGAGCGGTAAGTTCTGGAGCACAAACCTTCAGTACTATTGCCGGAATGTTGTCAGGGCTCGTAGCCTTTGCAGTATCCAGCGTCTCCAACCGTTTCTTGATATCATGTGGAGTGAATCGAATTGGCTGAAGACTGGTATCTGTAATGTTGGGGACCACTGGAGGAGGCCGAGATGGATCATCCACTTGGCACTTCTGGCTGAAGGTTGCTGCGAATGCTTCAGCCTTATCTTTTGCACTGATGTGCTGGGCTCTTCCATCATTGAGGATGGGGATATTTGTGGAGCCTCCTCCTTCAATGAGTTATCTAATTGTCCACCACCATTCATGACTGGATGTGGCAGGACTGCAGAGCTTAGATCTGATCCATTGGTTGTGGGCCCGCTTAGCTCTGTCTATCGCTTGCTGCTTTCGCTGTTTGGCTTGCAAGTAGTCCTGTTTGGTGGCTTCACCAGGTTGTTACCTCATCTTCAGGTATGCCTGGTGCTGCTCCTGGCACGCCCTCCTGCACTCTCCATTGAACCAGGGTTGATCCCCTGGCTTGATGGTAATGGTTGAGTGGGGGATATGTCAGGCCATGAGGTTACAGATTGTGCTAGAGTGGAATTCTGCTGCTGTTGATGGTCCACAGCACCTTGTGGATGCCCAGTCTTGAGTTGCTAGATCTGTGCAAACTCTGTCCCATTTAGCACGGTGATAGTGCCACACAACACGATGGAGGTTGTTATCAATGTAAAGGCGGGACTTTGTCTCCACAAGGACTGTGCGATGGTCACTCTTACCGAAACTCTCATGGACAGATGCAACTGCAGCTGGCAGATTAGTAAGGATGAGGTCAAGTATGTTTTTCCCTCTTGTCGGTTCCCTCACCACCTGCTGCAGACTGAGTCTGGCAGTTATGTCCTTTAGGACCCAACCAACTCGATCATTCGTACTGCTGCCGAGCCACTCTTGGTGGTGGATATTGAAATCCCCCACTCAGAGTACATTTTGTGCCCTTGCCATCCGCAGTGCTTCCTCTAAGTGTTGCTGAACATTGAGGAATACTGATTCATCAGCTGAGGGAGGGCGGTATGTGGAATCAGCAGGAGGTTTCCTTGCCCATGTTTAACCTGAAGCCATGACACTTCATGGGGTCCGGAGTCAATGTTGAGGACTCCCAGAGCAACACTCTCCCGACTGTATACCACTGTGCCACCCCCTCTGCTGGGTCTGTCCTGCCGGTGGGACAGGAAATATCCACGGATGGTGATGGTGGTGTCTGTAAGGTATGATTCTGTGAATATGACTATGTCAGGCTGTTCCTTAACCAGGCTGTGAGACAGCTATCCCAATTGTGGCACTAACCCCCAGATGTTAGTGAGGAGGACATTGCAGGGTCGACAGGGCTGTTTCCGCCATTGTCTTTTCCAGTGCCGAGGTCAATGTTTCTTTGAGACTTTGTAGCGATTGGTACATCTGAGTGGCTTGCTAGGCCATTTCAGAGGGCAGTTGAGAGTCCACTACATTGCTGTGGGTCTGGAGTCACATGTAGGCCAGACCAGGTGAGGGTGGCAGAATTCCTCCCCTGAAGGGAGATTAGTGAACCAGATGGGTTTTTCAGTTGATTCTTAATTCCAGACTTTTTTTTTCAAATCCAATTCCACCATCTGCCCTGGTGGGATTTGTACCTGGGTCCCCAGAACATCAGCTGGGTTTCTGAATTAACAGTCTAGCGATAATACCACTAGGTCATCGCCATATCTTATGGAGCACACCTCTTTAACTATCCACCAGACTCTTCTAGCATCACACATGTCCAATCCTCACTCTACTATATCATCAGTCTTTTCTGGAACAACTCGCCATTCATTAGATATTCATCAAAAGACCAGTGTCCCTGGCACCTGAGCAATATTCAAAAGGCTGCTGTGTGCCCACTGTGCATTGGCATTCTGAACCTGCCTGTGCATTGACAGTTTCTGATGTTATGGACCAGACCAAACCCCCTCAAATATATTCAGAAGATTGTCTAGACCCTAACTTTTCCTTGTTTTAAAGGTAAATATAAGGTGTTGTGTTCCTGATTGGTCAAATTTGATTGGTCAAACTACTCAGCGTTGAACAAAGCACACTTTATTTTTACACTACACTTAAAATACATACAAAATAAAAGAACAGAATTGGCTTAACTGGAACTGTATCGAAATGCCTGACAAAATAATAGATATATAAACTACTACGAATAAACTGTTCCAATGTAGTAATATCCCATAAACACAACCTTGGCAAAGGCAAATTCAGTGAAATAGATTGTCTGACAGGCAATTCTCCAGTCCTGGAGGAAAAACATCAAGAGAAAACTCTGAGAGAGAGAGTAGCAGTGAGAGATGTATTGCAGCTTCCAAACCCAGCTTCAAGACCCCAGCAAAAACTACTACTGAAAAGCTAAAACCAAAAGTCCTGGTTCTGTAGGAGCTTGACTGCACCCATTCAGGCTGCTGCTATTGTTCCAATCTTAGAAGAAAACCCCAAGATCTCACAAGATGTTTACTTTATTGGATTCGAATAGACACCTCATTACCTCTATCTTAAAAACTCTCTTCAAAAAATAAGGACAAAATACACCTCTTAAAGCCATTGTATCATCATACTGAATACGTCAAAGGAGGGGAAGATAAAGCTGTGATTCTCTGACAGGAGCCTGGAGGTCCTGGTGGATGGGATGGTGCAAAGGAGGAAACATCCTCTTCCCAGAGGAGCGGCAGAGGAGGCCATGCCATTAGGCATTGGCAGCCTGGTCCAAGGTCAGTAACTAAATTAGTGCAGCCTCAACAGTCTGGAGGAACAGCCAGCAATTTAGAAAGAACATTAATAACTTATTCTGTTGCATCGTGATAAGTGCCACATTCTCCTCTCTGCTACCTCACACTCACTCTGTCTTTGCTACTGCCACCAAGGCTCATGCTGTGCCACTCTCACTTTTACCTGCAACAACTCCCTTCACCCACTCATGCGTCCACTCCAACAACCCACACCGCTAACCCTATGTGACTGATGCACTGGCTCCTCACTTCATCTCAATGCGTCACCTCCTTTTCCCTGCTTCCACCAACAATGAAGTAGTGTACCCACTTCCAACTCATTCAGTCCCTCCCTTTTGCTCAAATTCCCACCTCAGAGATCACTAGATATTTGTAGGCAATGTTCTTTGAGGTTGAGGGCAAATTACCTTCCTTTTCCATTGACCATAAAATCCAGATCTAGATATTTTACATTCAGCCCAAAGTTACTATTCCTTCTGTTTCTGCTCCTAATCCCTCGCAGCCCTTGCTTTGTGGCAAGAAATGTTAAATGAATGAACAAAGTTCAGAATTCCATTGTTTATACAGGGAGCAGACCAATGTAGAATTAGCATTTGGATTGAACATACAAAAGGTTGTTCAGAACTAACAGCTCAACCAACAGTGGCACGGTGGCTCAGTGGTTAGCACTGCTGCCTCGTAGCGCCAGGGACCTGGCTTTGATTCCAGTGGAATTTGCCCATTCTCTCTGTGTTTATGTGGGTTTCCTCCAGGTGAGATAGCAAGAACTGCAGATGCTGGAGTCAGAGATAACACAGTATGGAGCTGGAGGAACACCGCAGACCAGGCAGCATCAGAAGCAGGAAAGTTGACATTTCGGGCCGGGATCCTTCTTCAGAAAAAAGAAGGGTTCCGACCGGAAATATCAACTTTCCTGCTCCTGATGCTGCCTGGTCTGCTAAAATTCCTCCAGCTCCAAACTGTGTTATCTCTTCCTCAAGGTGCTCCGGTTTCCTTCCACAATCCCGAGATGTGCGGGTTGGGTGGATTGTTCATGGTAAATGCGGGATTATAGGATAGGGGGTAGGTCTGGATGGGATGTTCTTTGGAAGGTCAGAGTGGACTCAACAGGCTGAATGGCCTACTGCCATACTGTAGGGAAGGGAAAGTGAAGTTTCTATTAAACAACCAGGGGAGTTACCTAATGGAGGATACTGGTAGATTATCAAAAAAAAACAAGAAATTTGGTGACATTTGCTTGAATGTGATAAGGAAAGACCTAAAATGCAAAAAGGACATAATTTGGTAAGATATGAGCAGTATGAATGAGCAGTCCTATCAAGTGCACATGACTTTTGTAAGTTTTTGCCTCAGACATCTATAACCATCCTAATAGAGATGATAACATGCCACAAAAGGATTGCTCATATCTGTAACCTTCAGATGGGTATTTTTATTCCCAGCTTCTATTCATCTGGAGAGAGATAGTTAGGGGATATTTAAGAGTGTAAGAAGTGTCTCCCTGAGTAAGATATAGATATGATAAACTGGATTAGTTCACTTCAACAGTTACTCCTTCATTGAATTAACTGCAGTTTACCAAAATTTGGCATGCAAAAATCTTTAAGGTGTAAATGACTTCCTTAAAAAGTACTTAAAAATCCATTCCATTACCCTTTTGGAGGAGGACCTCTATGTGTAATTTGTGGCATCAGAAAATATTTTTTCAGTGAACTATGTAAACTAGTGGTAGCCCTTTTGTACATAAATAGATGTAAGTTCAACTACGTCTATGGGAAAAATGAACAGACATTGATTGAAAACACTTTAAGTGAGACTGCTTGAGTTCCTTCAAAAGAATTCACCCATGAAAAAAAGTGAGCTTGCAGGTATATGTATTTGATGAAAGCCTGTGGATTTAAATAATGGACACATTTTGTTGGATTGCTTTTCTTTCTGCTTGAATCAAATCTCATTCCTATTATTTGGTGTTTCTGCCTGTGTGAATTGACATTTTGGAGTGGATATTACCTGTTGCTTTGAGGCCAGATGAACACATTGGTAAAACACCTTTTACTTTAACAAAAACAAAGTTGCTGGAAAAGCTCAGCAGGTCTGGCAGCATCTGTGAAGGAAAAAACAGAGTTAACGTTTCGTGACCCTTCCTTTTACTTGAAATCTTACGATTTGCTGAAAAGTTTCCTTGATCTTTTGGTGCATATGCATCATTTGTTGTACATCTTCTATTTACTTCCACATTAAAATAATTTGTATATCTTGTTTTTGTATGACTTCTGCTCACAGCAAGAATGAGTGCAAATTAAATTTTGAAATTGAAATAATTGGCCTCAAAATGTTTCAGGCTGAAGATAGATTTCCCGTTAGTTCTTTTTCTACTGAAAATTAATTATTGAGAAAA
>NC_063340.1:41257950-41292185 GCF_021869965.1 Rhincodon typus | reverse complement strand
TAAACTCTGCTAATTGTATTTAGAGCAGGGAAGGTTGATGGGATCATGGTTGAGGTATATAAGATTGAGGGACATTGACAGGTTGAATCGTTGGTGGTTCCTCACAGACTCTTACACTCTCAGGGTGAGTCCATAGGTGGCTGTACAGAGCAATGTGGCTACCACAGGCTCTGTTACACTTGGGTGGTTACAGGAAGGAGTGGGTGGGACGTTGGTGTGGCTCCTTTTACTGTTTTCGCCTGGTTCCTGATATTTCCTGATGGAGAGTCTCGAGGTGCTCGACGCCTTCCCGGATGCTCCTCCTCCACTGTCTTGGGACAGTGATTCCTGGGTATATGTGGGAATGTTGCACTTTGCCAGTGAGGCCTCAAGGATATCACTGAAGCACTTTCTCTGCCCACCTAGAGCTCTCCTGCCGTTTCGAAGCTGGTAGTGGAGAGCCTGCTTGGGGAGTCTCATGTCAGTCATAGGGAGAACATGACCAGCCCATTGTAGCTGATCAAGGGTGGTCAGTGCCTCAATGCTGGGTATGTTGTCCTGGTCGAAGACGCTGGTGTTGGTACGTTTTTCTTCCTGGCGGTTTCGCAGGATCTTGCGCAGGCAGCGAAGGTGGTACTGCTCCAGCACCTTGAGATGTTTGCTGTAAACAGTCCACATCTCAGAGCCCTACGGGTGGGTGGAAACCACCATAGCTCTGTAAGCCGTGATCCTGGTGTCGGATCTGATGTTGTTGTCCTTGAACGCCCTTTTCCTCAGGCGGCAAAAGGCTATGCTATCATACTGGAGATGGTGCTGGATCTCTTTGGCCAACAGGACAGCCCTGAGGTATTGGAAGTGGTTAATGTTTTTAAGGCCTCTCTGGGGTCCTTGATGATCAGGGCTTCACTCCACAGTCCAGGCCTGGTTGGTGGAGGACTTCCATCTTGTGGATGCTCAGGGTGAGATCCATGCTGATAGATTGAATAGGAAGCAGCTGTTTTCCTTAGTTTAAGGGTCAGTACAGAAGGTTGATAATTTTAAGGTGAAGGGCAGGAGGTTTAGAGTTTTGAGGAAACACTTTTGACCCAGAGGGTGGTGGGAATCTGGAAGGTGCTACTTGGGAGGATAGTAGAGGTGAGAAACCTGACTACCTATAAAAACTATGCGGATGAGCATTTGAAATATCATAGTATTCAAGGCTTTAGACCCCAAGTGTTGGAAAGTGGGATTAGAGTAGTTAGGTTGGCGCAGATCCGATGGGCTGAAGGGCATGTTCTGCACTTATGACTCTTTGACAGAGGCTTTTTTGTTTGTCAGACACCTTGCTGCTGTAGCTTGTAGAAGACTGAGTTGAAGCAGCTGGTCTGATATTGCATCTCTTCATTAATGGTGGCCTTTTGAGAGAGAGAGATGTCAAGGTATGGGATCTATTCGATATATTCCAGAGTCTTGCTTTCAACATACGTGGGAGGCGGAATATTTGGATGACCAGATGTAGGTTGATAACTGAGTTTTGTCTTGGCACCACTCAAAAATAGTGTATTTTTTCCCCCAATGAAGTGTTGAAGAAATTGAGAATGACATCTTAATCTGGTTTAGAGTGGGCAACAACTCTTCAGTCATCTGCATCTATGGATCAGCTATATCCATGGAGGTTAAATGAAGATTAGATTACAATAACTATTACAGCATTGCGCCAACAAACTACATGCACAACACTATTATATACAGATTGCCTTTTGAGATTCCCCATCGATGTACCCTACCGCAAACTGACAAACTAATACAGTGAACATAGTCAAGTTTCAATGAGAGTCAAGGCTGGCATTCAGCAACCTAGCGATCAATCGCAGACTACCAGGTAACCTTTTAAATTGGTTGCAAAATCTGCACTCTCACTTTATAGCATGATCTCTGTGGAATGGCAGCACCAGAGCAGCTGTCAGACAGGTTTGATATTTCTCTCTGGCATACTTCAGACATTTATCATCAAGAAGTAGCAGAGAAATGAGGGGCAGCTTACTCCTGAGTTGTCATGTTGTCAAGAAGATAGGTTTTTTTTTTAAAAAATGCTTTAGAAATTTATGATTCGTTTATTTTCTTCCATAAAAATGGGAAATGTAGAACTTCAAACAAAAATTGCACCTTAGGGATTTCTTTCTCCTTTAAATCATAATTATAAACTGCAGTACTATAGTAGGAAATTATGGAACCAAGTGTAGATGGATTAATCTCTGCTTCAGTGCTTTGATTGACCTCAATTTTCCGTTGTAGTACAAGCAGAGCTCATTATTATTACCTTGATCACAAGGTCTGCTAGTATTTCAAGTATTACCGTGGTTTTCTAGCACTCAGGATCTTGGAAGAATTGCTGCTTGCTTTCAGTCATGCACAACTCTGTCCTAGTGCTGATATTGTGAACTGAGCAATTGATGGGCATGTTGATACATTTGCAATGAGACCTGACTGTCTTCAGTTAATAACTTGGCCTAATAGTTAACTATATATCCTTGTGAACAATTTCATGAGCAGAAATAACCATGAATCAGTTGTGAATGTATGGCCTCATTTTTAAGGCAAGCAAATAAATTGTATACAATCAATTAGAACATTCATTGTCAAGGTTTAGATTACATTGATTCCAATAAAGTGTAGTTACTTTTGTGCTTATTTATATTATTTAGTATCTAGTTTATAAAATTTTGTTGTGTCTTCTGCACAGTCCATTATTTTAAGCTGACAACATATGATATGACCTCTGTTTCCAATACGGAAATGGGAAAATGGTCTTATTAGGTCTATCCTTCACCTTCCATTTGAATAAATAATCATAAACACAATTCCCATTTCCTGTTGTCAAGATTTCCTTTATCCACCCATCCAATCATCCAGGTAGTTTAAAATTGTTTCTGCCTTAACCATCATCCTGAAAGTGAATTCTACAACCTCCCAACTCATTTTATACAGTTCCTCTGGCAGTGAAGATCTTTAACTTTTATCATATGTTTCACTTCACAATTTCCAGCCTTACAGATTTATGTTTTTAATATCTAACAACTTTTTTAAAACAACTATTGCTGGTTAATGTAATTTTTTTTATATATTTTCTGCCATCATTACAATTTATTGGCTAACTGAAATTGTTGCTGCTTTCAGATAATTGAAAATATGAACTCTTTACTGAATCAATTGACACTGAAACATATGTGTTACGGTGATTGTAACACAAAATGATTTAGCCAGATAGATTACTTGTAAAGAACAACTAATACTAATTCCCCTGTCAGTACTTAAGAATACCAAACAACTGTGACTGTGTTTTCTCTTCACATTAATTTCAATGAAAAAACAGGTGCAGGACAAAGCTTTACTTATGTTTGCTTTGTGGGAAAGATTTGTCAAATGTGCAGTGTATATTTCCTGATATTTATATACCTGGGTTTCCATGATCTGAATAATTTTGTGATATAGATCCATTTTTTGTGTTTAGACATTCATGTTCTACCATAAGAAGTTTTTAAACAATTAAAACACCTTCTATTCAGGGAATAGTGTGAATACAAATAATTGTTATAATTCAACAGTCACAAATTAAGGGACGTAACTTTACAGTACTATCCCTCATTGAACTGGCTAATAAATCAAAAGAGGAAAAATTTGTTCATATAATGCAGCATTCCTTATTTTTATTGTTGAGAAAGGCTAAATAGCCTGCACAGATAGTGGAATGTGACTGCCCGTAGGTATGGAATCAATGCACATTCGCCATGAATTATATAAGGTAATGCTTCTGAAAGATTTGATGTTGAAGCTGCTTGAGCTTTCATGATGTTACACAGTCTTCGGGTGGAAAAAGAGGCAGTCTTGCAAGAGGTCCTGATGAGACAGATGTGACCGACATGGCCTCTGATAGTTGTAACTGTTTCGAACTAGTTAATGGCAATTATATCTGCTGATCTTGTTTAAAAATTATACCTTGTTATGTAAGACAAATTTCTAGTTAAGACTTTCTAGTGGTCTATTGTCTACCACCGATGATAGTAAAGCGCTTATATTCAGCACGGAAAAGAGAATTGCTGGCAGCAGACTACCCCAAATACAAGTCACCAGTGGTTAGTAGCCAGAAAATGTGACATACCAACAATGGTGATAAACTGTAAATACGACATGTATTCATTTTGTCCAAAAATATTTTTATCTATTGAAAATTTGAAGGATGGTGGAGGCCTTTAGATGTCTCACTTTATTACTCTCTCCGTCCCGTGGCACTCAGTCCTGCCCAGGCCCACACCTTTGGGTCAATAGCTCTCACTGCAACCCTTAGTGTTTCACTCAAGGGAAATTTCAGCCCAGCGATAAAAGACTGCCAGGAGCCAGTGGTAAAAACGAGAAAAGCACAGAAAGGGAAGAGTAACAGACATAAGGAGAAAATAACAAAAATACCAAAAGAGAAGGAAATTTCTATGCTAGAACATTACGTGCACTTTCTCTCAAAGGCAGTAGAGGAGCTAAGTCAGCTCCAAATGAAAGATCTTTAGCCAAGTCCATGTGCCCAGGCAGTTCTACCCATAGCTCTGAAAGTGGTGACTATAATTAACTTTTATACCATTGGATAATTTCAGGAACCACAGGGAATGTGCATTATCACCCAAAGAACTATCTGGGAATGAGTTTGAGAGGACATGGAGACATCTTTTAGCTGAACAAGAGAACCCATCCAGTGTAAGGAGGTGAAGAGGTCAACTCGTTTCATCACATAATTTAGGGTGGAAAAGAAAGGTACCACACATCATTGTGAGGTCCTGTAGCCTAACCTCTTAACTTCCCGAGCGGGAAGGGGTATTCTCATTGGATACTTAAGTGTGATCAACTGGGAAAAATTCTACACAAAAAGCCACATTTACCGACCAGGTGCTCTTCAAAGAAGGTAGAAAACAGATGGCTATGGGTGACAGTGCATATTCCTTGTTGTCATTAACTTGTAGGAACAAGAGCCATCCATTGCTATAATGAAGTAAAGCCACTTTTACTGGAGTAAATATTGAAAGAACCTTGACAGGACACTGTTCCTGCCTTGACATATCAGGAGAGATTTTGTATATGCAGAATTTGAAACATATTTCAAAGCAATAACTTGTGTGCTCTGAACAACTTTTTTTATCCAAAAATGGCTTGGGTACAAAGATTCCTGAGGAAGTGGTTGTAGTTGATTTGGAGCCAGAATTATTTGAAGGGGAGCATCATTCAGAGGATACCTGGGAACAAGTTATATTTGATCGAGTGGTAGCAGGATTAATAAGAGATATAGTTAAGGATCCTCCAGGGTAGTGATGATATAACATAATAGAACTTTAATTCAGTTTGAGGGATACTAACTCAGGTAGCAAACCAATGTCCTTGCTTTAAATAAGGACAATTATAGAAATATTAAGAAAGAGAGTGATTGAAAGCAGGTTGTGAAAGTAGACTAAGTAGAAAGTAAGTGGATAAGCAGCGGCAAATACAAACAGATCTTTCATAATGCTCAACAAAAATTAATTCTGGTTAGAAAGAAGGGCTTAACGAAAAGAATAAATTACCCATGGTTACAAAAAAGTGGTCAAGAAGTGTACCAATCAAATGTTAAAAGATACACGTGCCAAAAACCAGTGGATGGCCCAGGGAACTGAGCCTTTTTCTAGGAAGTAGCAGCAGATGACTAAAAAGCTAATAAAAACAGGGGGGAAATTAATTATTAAAAGCAATTTGCTAGAAATGTAAAGAAAAGAGTGACTAAGGTAAATATGCGTCCTTTTGAGGACGCAACTGGGGGATTGATAACAACAGTGAACAGGAAAATGGTACATAATTGAAACTGATATATTACATCGGTCTTCATGGTGGAGGACACTAGAAATATCCCAAAGATATCAGAGAAGCAAGTTATAAAATCAGAGGAAAGACCTTTGAACAAGGGACAAAGTATTTCACAAACAAATGGAACTAAAGGCAGAGAAGTCGACAGGACCTAATTGTTTGCATCCAAAGGTTTTAAAGGAAGGTGTTGCAGAAATAATGGAGGCATTGGCTGAAATCACTCCACTCGCTGGAATCTGGGAGAGTTCCAGCAGAGTGGAAAACTGATAATGTGATGCTCCTGGTCAAGAAGGGAGGGAAACAGGAAGCAGGAAACTGTAGGCCCGTTAACCTAACATCTGGCATTGAGAACATGTTAGATTCCATTTTAAAGGAAGAAATAGCAGGACATTTAGAAAATTCTGCTGCAGTTGAGCAGAGTCAAACATGGTTTTGAGAAAGGAAATCATGTCGACAAGTTCACTAGAGTTCTTTGTGGACATAACAACCGGAGTTGATGGAGAAGAGCTGGTAGTCGCAATGCTTTTGGATTTTCAGAAGGCATTGGATAAAATGCCACATAAAAGGTTATTACATAAGTTTTGAAGAAAATGATATCTCAACATTAATGGGGAGGCAATGGCCTAGTGTGTATTATCGCTGGACTGTTGATCCAGAGACCTAGATAATGTTTTGGTGACCTGGGTTCAAATCCCGTCACGGCAGATGGTGGAATTTGAATTCAATAAATATCTGGAATCTAGTGACGACCACGAACCCATTGTCACTTTTCGGGGGAAAAACTCCATCTGGTTCACTAATGCCTTTTAGGGAAAGAAACTGCCATCCTTACTTGGTCTGGCCTACGTGTGACTCCAGACCCACAGCAATGTGATTGACTCTTAACTGCCTCTGGGCAATTAGGGATGGGCAATAAATGCTGCCTGGCCAGCGACGCCCTCATCCTGTGAACGACTAAAAAAAAATTAATGCAGTTGAATGAAGAGTGAAATTCTAAATGCACGTCAAACTCAGTACATAACAGTTGGATCAAATAAAGCCAGCTCAATTAGAGTCACAAGCCCAGGCCATGAGTTTCAAGCATTGCCAAAAGTGATACTGAAATATTTGACTTCTTAGAACAAAAACTAACACCCTCTATTGCTGGCAGAACAAATCAAGATCACAAGTGAAGAAGACAGCCGTTCAACAGCTCAAGGCTGATAGCCAAACACAAATATGGAAGGTGTAAGGACGTATGCTGGGAAGAGAGCGCACAGGAGATCCAATATCATGCTGGCCATGAAAACATGCAAAGCTCTTCAGAGGACACCAGAAATACCCGTAGACTAAAGTCAAGTGGGCAAAATCCACCTCATTCACAAAAGAGTGTTTCAGTTCTTGAGGATGACAATGTTGTCCATCAACACCAGAAATAATATTCTGAACAACTACTCAACCATGAATCCACAGTGGCAACTCATACTCCCCAAACCAGCTCCCGATAACTGTGGTAGGATCCATGGGTAATCACCAATAATGGAAGAGCTGCAACAAGCAATCAAACGGATGCAAAAATCAAAGCCTGAGCTCCCAATCGTATGCAAACTCAGGTGTTCAAAGCCGGTGAAGTTTTGCTCACATCAAAACTCCATGTACTCATCCTCCAGATCTGGGAAGCCCAACCTCAAGGATGCAAATATTATAAAAATCTTCAAGAAAAGAGATAAATCATGCTGCATAAACCATCAAGCTATTTTCCTCCTAGCCATAAACAGGGAATATACGGACATGTGTTTTGTAGAATCACCTACTTTCTGTGGTTGAGGAAACCCTCCCAAAGACAGTGTGAATTTTGACATTCCAGAGGAACGTCTGGCATGGCCTTTTCTGTCAGATTAATACAAGAAAGATGTCGAAAGAAACACGAGGAACTCTCCATTGACCTAAAAAAAGTCTCAGGATAAGGGGATGCATACTTAAAATAGAGATAAATGAGACATTTCTTATCTTAGAGGGTAGTGAATCTGGAATTATTTACCACATCAAGGCTGTGTTGTTAATTATAATCAAGGCTGTGATTGACAGTAATAATCAGTAATAGAATAGAATCAAAGGTTATGGGAAAAGGCAGGAAAGTGGAGTTGAGGATTATCAGATCACCCACATCATTGAACGACAATGCAAACCTTAATGGCACACTTTGCTCCTACATGTTATGGTCTTATGGTATAAATCATGGGGTACTGTGGATTGTACTCCAAAGATTTAGATATCCAAGAAGCTTTATCTTCTGAATCCATGACCTTTACCACATAGAACAATGAGGGATCGCTACCACTTGCAAATTTCCCTCCAAGTCAGTCACCGCCCTGACTGGGAACTTTATCACCATTCCTTCACTGTCACTGGCTCAAAATCCTAGAGACCCCTTGTGAACAATACTGCCACAACTTCCAATGAAGCTGGCACTCATACCATTCATTCTCATGATGAAGTGAATGCCTCACTGCTTGCCTTGCAAATTAGAATGGTAGATTCCAGTTGCAGCTAATAGTTGCGGCTCATTCTTGGAGTCCGATCTCTGAACCCGTGTCAAAGTCTGATTTTTTTTTTTTGCTTTGCAAGTGCCCACCACTCTGGGTCCCAACCTGTTACCTTGCTGATTCATATTAATCCATTGATCTTTTCCAGCACTGGTATGCATTTTCTGAACTTACTCCTATGGTCTCATGCAGAGACTTTGGAGTGCAGGTTCATAGTTCCTTGAAAGTGGAGTCACAGGGTAGGTAGGATAGTGAAGAAAGTGTTTGGTATGCTTGCCTTTATTGGTCAGTGCATTGAGTATAGGAGTTGGGAGGTCATGTTGTGGCTGTACAGGACATTGGTTAGGCCACTTTTGCAATACTGTGTGCATTCTGGTCTCCCTGTTATAGGAAGGATGTTATGAAATTTGAAAGGGTTCGGAAAAGATTTAAGGATTTTGCTAGGATTGGAGAGTTTGAGCTATAGGGCAAGGCTGAATAGGCTGGGGCTACTTTTCCTGTCGTGTTGGATGTTGAGGGGTGATCTTATAGAAGCTTATAAAATTATGAGGGGCATGGATAGGGTAAATCGGCAAGGTTTTTTCCCCAGAGTAGGGGAGTCCAAAACTAGAGGGCACAGGTTTAAGGTGAGAGGGGAAAGAATGAAAAGGGATCTAAGGGGCAGCTTTTTCACGCAGAGGGTGGTGCATGTATAGAATGAGCTGCAGAGAAAGTGGTGGAGGCTGGTACAATTGCAACATTTAAAAGGCATCGGATGGGTACATGAATAGGAAGGGTTGAGGGATATGGGCCAAATTCTGGCAAATGGGTCTAGATGAATTTAGGATATGTGGTCAGCATGGAGAAATTGCACTGAAGGGTCTGTTTCTGCACTATACCTCCCTTTGACTCGATGATACCAGGCAGTCTGTCTTTCTTTCTCTATGTCTTGGCCAGGAGAGTTTTATAACCGGATCTGATCTAAATGGTGTGTTTTTCATTTCTATCTGTTTGCAATATATGCAATCTGACTCTCAGCCACTTGAGGACCTGCTATTAGAGTGCAATAGAATCTCATTTTCATGAAGTATTATCCTTTACTTTTCTTTCTAGTTATCATTAATGAGAGTGTAAAGTCAACCAAAATGGAAGCTTGATGATGCCCTTTACAAATGAATGTGTGTGCTGTCACTTCATATTCTGTGTCATTTGCTTACTAAAACTAAATAGTTTAACTTTATGCACTTCTGGCAAGGTCCTGTTTAGGTTCCAGGACTTTAATATAATTGAAGTATGAATCCCTTTTAATAAAAACATTGTTATACTTTTAATATTGTTGAAAGAAATAATTGAAAACAAGTCAAGCTAAAATTTAGATAGATTCCAACATGAGTAATTAAAGATCCAGGAAAGAAAAATGCACATTACAATCCATTTTGTTGAAATCGGCTCTTGAAATGTTAGTAATTAATCTGGTTTTGAAAGAATTCAGTCATTAAGTTTAATACAAATTAAGATTTAATGAAGTAATTCCACAAACCAAGAATTGAAGTGGTGTGTTAAAGCAGAAAGTGATGTATTATCTAAATCTATAGCGCAGTGACTCATTTATACATTTTGCAAGGAGATGTCCTGCATTCAGAGCTGCCTTCCTATCGTCTGTAATCTGAGAGGTCTAGCTGCTAAGGAAATAGAATGAAATGCAATAAAGAAAAGCCATGGGTAACACAATTCCTGCGGCAGCCTTAAGATTAATGTACTGATCAATGACACCATTACCAGTGTCATATTTTGGCAGTAGTTCAGCAATTGGTTCAAGTCTGTGATGATGTGCAGTCCTAAAGCTAACGATGAGTACTGGCAACCAAGTGCCCACAGCACAGTATCAAATGCGTCACGGACTAACAGATAAGTTCCCTTTGAGTTGAACTGAGGGGGACTGGCAAGTTAGAGATTATTGAACAAATAGTATTTTGGGGGAAATTGTCTGATCTCATTATTTTAAAAATACAGGGCTGGATTTTCAGAGGACTGTCAATCTCATACAGATTTCCATTTCACCCCTTTTTTTTCTGAAAGGAGAGAGCTTCACGTTTCTGAAAGGAACTTCCATTCAGCAGCATTTTGCAGTTACATCAGTCACAAAGTTGGAGGGCCTAGACTTGTTTAAAATTTTGCTCAGTCGACTGGATGTTGAGCATGGTAGTAGTCTGAGAGAAGAAGAGAAAACAGAACCTGCAAACTCCTTGTTAGTAACAAGTGGGACCTTGTGCCAAAATCGGGAGAACTGTACAACATGAGTCACCATTGTCACACTCACCGTACTTTACAGACAATGTCTCAGGCGCTACCCTCATACACCCTGCACATGTTCTGTGTCACCACAGGTGGCAGCACAGTCAAGATCATGTTGCCCTGGGAGTCCTTAACATTGACTCCAGGCACCATCAAGTCAAGAGTTGAGGGAAATTCTTGCCGATTACCGCTGTTGACCACCATCCTCCATGTTGAACACCACTTGGAGAAAATACTGATGTCAACAAGGGCATAGAATGTGCTCCGGGCGGGGACTTTAACGTCCATCACCAAGTATGGCTCAGTAGTCCTAGTACCAACCAAGATGGCTGAGTCCCAGAGTGCAAAAATGCTAGACTAAGTCTGCAACAAGCAGTTAGAGAACCAGGAAGAGAGAAAACAGTCTACTTGAGCTCATCCTCACCAAACCTACCGGCCGCAGACACCACTGTCCATGACAGTATCAGTTACAGTGACCATGACATAGTCACTGTGGAGGCAAATGCCCACCTTCACATTGGAAATGCACTCCATTGTGTGTGTGGCAGTAGCACTGAACTAAATGGGACAGACTTTGAACAGTTCTGGCAGTTCTGGGATCCATGAGATTCTGTGGGCCATCAGCAGCAGCAGACTTATTTTCAACCACAGTCTGTAACTTCATAGGACAACTACCACTGTACCATTACCACCAAGCCAGAAGATCAATCCTGGTGCAGTGGAGACTGCAGGAGGGCATGCCAGAAGGAGCACCAGACATTACAAATAAAACTGAAGAAGATACCTGGAAGGGTTATTTGCATGCCGAGCAGCATAAGCAGCGTTGACTAAGGTGGCTCAGCAATCCCACATCTAGTGCATCAGATCCCAGCCTTGCAGTTGCCTCACATCCAGTCATGAGTGGTGATGCAGAACAATTAACAGGGGGAGGAGATTCCTCCCACTCCACCATGGTGGGGGAGCAGCACATCAGTGCAAAAGGCAAGGCTGAGGCCTACGCAGCTTTTTGTTGCCAGAAGTACCGAGTGGATAATCCATCTTGGTGCCCCAAGGACCCCAGCATCGCAGACACAAGTGTTAAACCAAATTGATTCATTCCACACAATGTTAAGGAACTGTTGAAGAAACTATACTACAAAGTCTATGTGCCCTAACAATATTTCAGAAGTGGAATGGAGGACTTGTGTTCCCGAACTAGATGCACCTGTAGCCAAGCTGTTCCAATACAACTACAACTTAGCAAAGTGGAAAATTGCTTCGATATGTCCTGTCCCAAAAAAAAAACAGGACACATCCAGTCAAGTCTCCTCCCGATTATCAGGAAAGTGATGCCAGGGGTCATTGACAGGGCTATCAGTGCCACTTGCTCAGCAATAACCTGCTCACTGAGGTCCAGCTTGGGTTCTGCCAGGCACACTCAGCCCCTGACATTGGTCCAAATGTGAATAAAAGAGCTGAACTTCAGAGGTGAGGTGGGAGCAACTTCCCTAGATGTCAAGGTAACATTTGACTGAGCATAGCAACAAGGAGCCCTAGCAACAGTGTAGTCAATGGAAATCAGGGGATAAACTCACCATTGTTGGGTTTATAACTAGTACAAAGGAAAATCCTTGTGGTTGTTGTAGGTCAATCATCTCATTCCCTGGTCTTTGTTGCAGAATATTGTCCTAGACCCATCTTCATCAATGACCTGCATAAAGTTCAAAGGATGGATATTCATTGTGCAATCAATGTTCAGCACCATTCATAACTCCTCAGATACTGAAGCAATCCACGTCCTTATGAAGCAATACTTGGACAACATTCAGGTTCAAGGTGATAAGTAGCAAGTAATAATTCCTTCATGGAAGCGCCATTGACCATCTCCAACAAAAGACAATCTAACCATCTACCTCTGGATATTCAATGGCATTACTACCATTATTGCCAAAAGATTTTTTAAAGTATAAACATACAGTATCAACTGTGCCATCTTCATTCATCAACATATAATCACTACCAAGAATTCAGTCACGACTTTACTTACCATGGTGCATGATCCTATTTATTTCTTTACTGTTACAATACTTGTCCAGCGCATCCCTAATGACATATTCTAACAACTGCCCACCATTGATATCAAGCTGATAGCCTGATTCTGTTTTCATTCTTCTCAACATCCTGGGGTTTACCATTGACCGGAAGGTAAACTGGACTCACAATATTAATACTGTGGCTATAAAAGCAGGTCAGAGATTGGAATTTCTGAGGCAAGTAATACTTCCTGATACCCTAAAGCAGCATGTACAATCACAAACCAGAAGTGAGATGGAATATCGCAACTGCCCAGATGATTGTGGTTCCAACAATATTTGGGAAGCTCATCACCATCGAGGACAGAGCGGTCCATCCATCACCTTTGATGTTCACTCCCTGTACTGTGGGAGCAGAGAATACCATCAACAAAATGCACTGCAGCCACTCTACAAGGCTGTGGGCAACATTGGCTAGGATAACATTTGTTACATATTCTTAATTGCCCTGGAGAAGTTGTTGGTAAACTGCCTTCTTGAACTGCTGCAGTCATAAGCGTAGGTGTAACTACAGTGCTGTTAGGAAGGAAATTTCATGGCTTTGATCCTATAACAGTAAAGGAACCACAATATAGTTCAAGTTAGGATACTATGTGGTTTGGAGAGGAGTTTTCAGGTGGTGGTTTCCCCATGCAATATATTGCCAATGTCCTTCTAGATTGCGGAGATTGCAAGTTTGGAAGGCGCTGTTGGAAGAGCCTTAGCAAGTTACCACGATACCTGTTGATGGTACACAGTGCTACCACTGAGTAGGACTGGTGAAGGGAATGAATGTTGACAGTGGGAGCTGGGGGGCCAGTCAAGCAGCCTGCTGTGGTCTGGCCTGTGTTGAGTTTTTTGAGTGTCGTTGGAACTGCACCCATACATCACATTCCTGGCTTGTGCCTTATCGATGATGGACAGGCTTTGGGGAATTAGGAGAAGAATTGCTTGGTGCAGGATTCCTAGTCTTTGACCTGCTCTGGTAGCCACTGTTTACATACAGTTTAAATTATATACCAGTACACTTTCTGGTGAAAGTTAACCCCCAAGATGTTGATAATGGGGGCATTCTGTGATAGTAATGCCAGCTACTTCATTGATAATCTTTCCTCTACCATTAGGTCATAAGTGCAGATGTTTCTGATAATTGAACAACGACTGGCATCAATTATGGCTCCTCCCATCTTATTGTAGATGTTGCATGTTATAGATGGTATCTACTACTGCTTCTGAGTGTTAGTGATGGAGAGTGAATATTTGGATGTTGTGCCAGTCAAGCAATCTGCTTTGGTCTGGATGTATCAAGCTACCTGAGTGTTATTGGAGCTGCACCCATCCAGGCAAGTGGGGGACCTTCCATCATATGCCTGACTTGTGCCTTGTAAATGGTGGGCAGGCTTTGGGGAATTAGGAGGGGAGTTATTCACCACAAAATTCCTGGCCTCTGACATGCTGTTGTAACCTCAATATTTAAATGAATAATCCAGTTCAGTTTCTGGTTAATAGTAACCCTCAGGATGTTGTTTGTGGGAGCTTCAGTGATGGTAATGCCATTGAATATCAAAAGGAAGATTTTAGATTCTCCCTTTGTTGGATACAGTTTTATTTGAGATAGCCGTTGTGGAACTTTACTTGTCACTTGTCAGCCCAAGCCGGGATATTGTCAAGGTCTTTCTCCAAAGGGACAGGAACTACATCCATATCTGAAGAGTAGTAAATGCTGCTGAACATTGAACACTCAACAGCAAACATCCCCATCTCTGACCTTATGATGGAGGGAAGGACATTGATGAAGCAGCTGAAGATGGTTGGGCCTAGGACACTAGAGGAGATGCCCTGGAGCTCAAGATAACTGAATTGTAACAACTACAACCAAGTTCCCTTGAGCTATGTGTGACTCCAACCAGTAGAAAGTTTTCCCCATGACATACACTGACTCCAATTTTGTTAGGGCTTCTTGATGCCATACTTAGTCCTTGGTGCTAGTCGAACTCTGCTGGGGGCTATTTTCGTATAAACTATGAAACTACTTCTGAAGAAGGGTCTAGGCCTGAAACGTCGGCCTTCCTGCTCCTCTGATGCTGCTTGCCTGCTGTGTTCATCCAGCTCTACACCTTGTTATCTCAGATTAAATCTGATCAGTTCCTGAGTATAAAGTAGCTGCAGTTATTTTTGACTGCAACTGGAAAAGACAATTCCGATAAAGATCATCATGCTGCAGTAGGCATTGAAAGCTTATGTCCCTTTAGAGAATAATGCCATTTAGTAGAAGCTAGTGCACAGCCACTGTAAAAGGACCTGCTATAATATCGGAACTTGAGAGCAGTGATAAGAGACTGTGAAATGGATGGATATTTCAAGTCTTAGGAGTTTGTTTTACTTCTCTTCCCAGTTGGGAGCATTAGGCTAAAGCCTTACTTTGTTTTTGGGTCCAAGTAGGGTTAAGTATTGGGGAGGGGTTGTCACCACCTAGCCTGGTGAGTTTTCTCATCATATCTTACCAAACTCGCCTCATTAATAAACAATCATTTTCCCATGGCATCTCTTGCATCTGAACGTCATCCTTTCTTACCACACGCTGTACTCAGAACAGCAGATGTCCCAGAATTCACCATCCAGAGTGCAGAGCGTCCTGTAAGTGGGTCAGAGATGTGGTGCGATGGTTCTTAGAGACTGGCATGTCAGGTGGCACTGTCTGTGGATGTGGGCTTTGTGTAGCCAATGCCCTGAACTGTTGGTGCCTGGTTTCCAACATGGGGTTTGTTCAAAGCAAGCAGCGAATGGAATCAGCCAAAAGCCCACTTTCCTTTCTCCGTTCTCCCAGTGTTGAGCTTGTTTAGTGAGTTTGTTAGGAGTCTGAATATTGATGACGTGAGTTGGGCCGTTAACAAAGTGTTTAGCAAGCAGAATCACTGTCATTTGAAAACTGGCCACTGTCTAGAGAGAATCTGATCACGTCGCTTGTGAAAAGCATAGAAGATAGCACAAGTTGTTCCCAACATCAAGATGGGCCTCTCCACCCTTGTGATCCAATAACTTGCCAATAGCTCACATCACTCAGATACATCCAGCATACTGGTGAATTAAAGGATCAAGATTATGGAAGTCACAGATTGAAAGTAATTTGCAATAACAGCAAAAACAATTATAAAAAAGGGTTTTCTCATGTAGCGAGTAGTTAGGGTCTGATCTTGACTGCACTGTCTGAGGTGTGGTCAATCGAGGCAGGTTCATTTGAGGCATTGAAGGGGAGTTTGCCTGTTATTGGAAAAGGAACAATGTGTAGGATTACAGGGAGGAGTCCGGAAAGTGGGACTAATGAAGCATTGATTTGAAGAGCTGATGCAGATGGAATAGGCTGAATGGCCTTCTTTTGTGCTATAATAATTCTGTTATTCTCCATGAAATATTGATTCTTATGATCCTGCTGTGCAGGTAATAGTAATGATATAGCTCCCAAGTACTCATTCATAAGTTATTATTCAGCATTGGTCTACTGACTTGTCCTCTTTAACGTAAAGTGATTTGAGGCATCATCCTGTGTGTGAAAATTACGATAGAAATGCAAGTCGTTACTGTGGCTCTTCTACTTCTCCACAGCTTTCAATGCTCCCTTTTGTGCTTTTACAGCAGTTGATGGTTTCATTTGGCAAGCTATATTATTCCAGCTGTAACAAATCTAGGCGATACCTGTAACTTAATTCACGTTTATAGGTTTTTATGTATTTAGAGCCTTTACTCGGCAATAGATGTCTGGATTGCTTGGCTTAAAACATCCCTCGAGTTCAGATACTTTCTTGTGGTTATCTATTGATTGCTTCAGGTATATGACCTCACAATTCACTGCCAAAGAGATAAAAACACTTGATTCTTAGTTTTTCACTATTCCATCACAGAATGCACTTTTCCATTCTCCCTACAGGGAGTTGCTAATCTTCAAACTATGTTTGCTTTCTCTAGCACACAAAACGCCAGCATTGGACAATTGAGGTTGGGGTGTTATTTGGTCAATTTGACTAATAACAGACACCGTGTGGACTGCAAAATCCGAAGGCTATGAAATGGATGGAATATAGGAGAAATAAAGTAAACATTACCTTGAGCCAGCAAAGTGATTTTATATATCACTATTTTCATATCATTGCTATATTGCTTCATTGATAGAAACGTGAGAGTCTGATTATAACTGTTTCACTTTATGTTTACTTTCATGTGAGCTAAAGCAACAATTTGTATCAAGCCTTGCCTCAACTCCAGGACGTGGTGCCTAGGCAACTGTAAGCACAGGCAGCAATATTGGAACAATTAAAATTGAGGATGTGCCAGGAACCGGAATTAGTGTTCATATCTTGGAGGGTTCTGAAATTGGAGAAGATTACAGAAATAGGGAATGGAAGGATCATGGAGAGATTTGAAAACAAGGATGAAAATGGCACAGTGATATTATCACTGGACTATTAATCCAGAGACCCAGGTAATGTTCTGCTGTGGCAGATGGTGGAATTTGAATTCACTGAAAATCTGGAATCTAGAAGCTAATGATGACCGTGAAACCATTGTTTATTGTCAGGAAAGGCCCATCTAGTTCACTACTGCTCTCTAGGGAAGGAAACTGCTATCCTTACCTGGTCTGGCCTACATGTGACTCCAGACTCACAGCAATATGGTTGACTCTCAAGTGCTCTCTGGGCCATTAGGGATGGGCAATAAATGCTCGCCTAGACAACGATGTCCACATCCTGTGAACGAATTTAAAATAAAAACACCTAGAAGCCATCTGGAGAGAGAGGAGAAAGAGAGAAGATCCACCCTGACTTGTGAGAACACCCTCCATTGGAGAGAGCCAGCCCTATGTCAGAGAGGAGGGAGATTCCAATGGCCCAGCTCAAATCTGCAGGTAATATCCTTTCTTAGTTGGATTGAGCTTGATAAAGAGTAAATATTGTGGGAATTTGGGAAGTGCTCACATGGTGTTTTCAATAAGGAATATTTTGTTAATAAAATCAATTGGAACTACAAACCGAATTCTATGTCTCTTTGTCTGCCTTACCAACAAGAGTGCTTGGTAAAGTATCCTTAATACATTAAACTGGTCAAAGTGTCCAAAGCATGGACCACTCTGTTCTATATAGTTTCCTCCAAATATTTGTGTTCATTGCCTTTCGTTGATAAATGAGAGGAAAAAAGTGATATGGAAAAACATATTTTGGAAATTATCTTACTGACAACCTGTAGGTGTACCAAAACAATTCACAACCAATGATTTTTGAAATATAGCATCAGCAATAATGATAAATCTTGCTCAGCAAATTTCTGGTAACAGCAATACAACATGTAAATGTGACAGTCATGAAAGCACAACGACGCCGCTTCTTCCTCAGGCAGCTCAGGAAATTTGCCATGTCCATAAGGCCCCTCACCAACTTCTCCAGATGCACCATTGGAAGCATACTGTCCGGGTGCATAATGGCCTGGTATGGCAACTGCTCTGCCCAGGACCGTAAAAAAACTACAGAAGGTGGTGTGCACAGCCCAGACCATCACAGAAGCCAACCTTCCATCCATAGACTCCATTTATATGGCTCGCTGCCATGGAAAGGCAGCCAACATCATCAATGATCCATCACAGCCCGGTAATGACATCCCACAACCTCTTCCGTCAGGCAGGAGATACAGAAACCTGAACACATACACAAACAGGTTCAGGAAAAGCTTCTTTCTAGCAGTTATCAGACTGTTGAATGGGCTCTAACCCCAAATAAAGTAACCTGCAATGTAACCTGTATGTCTCCAAGTCTTTTTGATCTGTACATCCTTTACTTGCTGTGATCCGCCTGTACTACTCGTAAAGCTTTTCACTGTATTTCAGTACAATAAAACAAAAATCAAAATCAAATGACTAGGTATAAAAAATGGAACATGCTTGAAACACAGTATTTGAGAGAGGAGTTAACAGTTTAGACATTTGCTTTGGAGCTGTTAAGTTTTAGGTCTTACATAATTTAAACTCAAATCCCAATAGTCAGTAACCCAGGAAATTTTACTTAGATTATAAATAATGCCTATTACAGCACTACAATATTTATAGATTATATGTAATACCTATTAAAGCAGGTCAGCAACTTATGGGGAGTAGCACAACCTCTGTTTTCAAGTTCAGCCCTGGACACAAATTGGCATCCAATTTGTCAGTCTTTTGCCAATGCCTTAAGGGCCTTACACTTTCACTCGTAAGTAGGATAACTCCAAACTTCTTATCGCACATTAGTCACTGAAAACTGCTCCCTATTAACTCTTTCCAGGCCACAAACCCCAGCATGACCAATTATATCACAACATTCTGATTGGCTAAGGCCAAGCAAGGCACATTGCTAATTGGTTTAAGGGATACATGATTAATCTCTAATTGGCTCTTTGAGGTGATGGACATTGATTGGCATCACCTCCCACTGTCTCATGTTTGGTTCCTGAAGTTGTTAATTATCCATGGGTCCATGCATTCTGTTAAGTTTTATTATTGTCACTTTACTAAGATAGTAGTACAATTTGAACCATTCTTTACCTCTTTGCTCAAGAAAAAGAGAGGCATTGCAGTCAATACCCAATGATTGACATCTTTGACCTTATGTATGAATCCTCACTGAATTCAACAAAGTCCCCATTAAATCAGACTTATGGCTGACCATTATTTTCTTTTCTCCTAATGTCAGCCGTTATTTAAATAATTTTGACTTAGCTGCATTTGAATGCTTGGACTCAGTTTATCTTACCCAGTCAGAAAGTATACTAATCTCTACAAATTGTTGAACAGGGTATGCTATACAATTACAAACTTAAATGCAACACTACAAAGTTAACTCTAATACAAAGGTAACGTTGGGGTCAACAAATTAAAACACACCACTACAAGGACATGGCCGTTAAGGGTTAATTAACTCTTTAACTCAGAGGTTTACCACCTCTGTCTTATTCAAGCTTGAAAGACTGGATACATAAGCAAAACAGAGGCACCTCATTCTTACAGCTCTAACTCTACAACATTTGACACTCTCTTTGCAGTCTCATGGTGTATTTCTTTGTCAAGTGAAGCTAAGCACAGTCACATGATGTTAAAGTGGCAACAGCTGCATAGCTATACTTAAGCAGAAAAATATAACATCCGGTTAATCAATGAATGTGTCTTAATTGTATGATCTTAGCTAAACTGAGTCAATCATGAAATTTTAGCTTCCTTACCAACCCTACGATTCCCCTCTGAGGCTGAAAATGCCTGGCTTTTGATGCCTCACAAAATAATTTTCTTGTCTCTTTTGCAGTTGTGGTTACAATTATAAATTCAAACATGTTGTTCTCTTCAAGTTAGTTTCAAATGGAAGTTGGGTTCCCTCAAGCATTTTCTGTCCTTAGTGTGCTTAAATGATTTGTTGTGACTTGTCACACAATCAGTGTCTGTCTGAAGCTAAAGGAAACTTGCTGCTTCAATGTGGATTTACGAGAATGATACTTGCACTTCAGGGGTTAGGTTTTGAGGAGAGATTATACAAATTAAGCCTGTTTTCTCTAGAATTTAGAAGGGTAAGGGTGATCTGTTTGAAGTCTTCAAGATATTAACAGGAAAAGGCAGGATTGATATAGATATAGTATTTCAACTGGTTGGGGACTCTAGAACTAGGGGACGTAGTCTGAGAATTGGGGCCAGACCATTCAGGAGAGATGTTAGGAAGCACTTCTGCACACAAAGGGCAGTCGATGTTGGGAACTGTTTTCCACAAATGGCAGTGCATGCTTAATTTTAAATCTAAGAGAGATCACTTTTGTTAAGAAAAGGTATAAAGGGACATGAGCCAAAGGGATGACACAGTGTGAAGATGGAGGAAAACAACAGGCCAGGTAGCATCAGAGGAGCAGGAAAGTTGATGTTTTGGGTCGGGAGAAGGGTCCCGACCCGAAACGTCAACTTTTCTGCTCCTCTGATGCTGCCTGGCCTGCTGTGTTTCTCCGGCTCCACACTGTTATCTCTGACTCCAGCATCTTCAGTTCTTGCTATCTCTGAATGAGCCAAAGGGAGATATATATAGTTAGGCCGTAGATCAGCCATGATCTCAATGAAGGGTAGAAGATGATTGAGAGTCTGAATGGCCTACTCCTGTCATAGATATCAGCTTTGAGTGAGGTGATCTGTTCAAATTGCTAACTTTTTTTAGATTTTAGATTCTTCACACCTATATTAAAGTTCACCATATTCTATTTGCAGTAATATCTGAACAAAATTGACTCAGATTTATGCTTTGTATCTCAATTTGTCATGCTCAAGTTTTCACCAGCAGGTCAATTTACTGTATAATAACTAAACAACATCACAAATTAACTTTAAATTCTCCAGATCTCCCTTCATCTGTATCCATCTTGAAGACACCTCTTGCTAGAATTCTTGTGCTAAGCCTACAGTTATTCAAAGCAAATTCCTGCCTTCTTTCTTTAATTTTGTTCATGTTAGCAGGCATCAATGTGTTTCACTCAATTCAAATTGTTTTAAGCTCCCAATATGGTGAGAGATTTAAAGAGGATCTGAGGTACAACTTTTTCACGTAGAGAGTGGTACATGTGTGGAACAAGCTGCCAGATGAGGTGTTGGAGGCTGGTACAATTGCAATATTTAAAAGGCATCTGGATGGGTACATGAATAGGAAGATTTCAGAGGTATATGGGCCAAATGCTGGCAAATGGGACTAGACCAGTTGAGGATGACTGTTTGGCGTGGATGAGTTGGGCCGAAGGATCTGTTTCCATACTGCATAACACCAGGACTATGATTCTGTATGTAATACGTTTTTGACTCTCATGTGATCTTATCAAAAGATCTGGATCGCAAGTCATAGATCATAGAATCCCTACAATGTGGAAACAGGCCATTCAGCCCATCAAGTCCACACCGCCCCTCCGAAGAGCATCCCACCCTGACTCATTCCCCTACTCGTGCATTTCCCCATGTCCAAGCCACCTAACCTAAATATCCCTGGACACTATGGGCAATTTAGCATGGCCAATCCACCTAGCCTGCACATCTTTGGACTGTGGGAGGAAACCAGAGCACCCGGAGGAAACCCACGCAAACACGGGGAGAATGTGTAAACTCCACACAGACAGTTGCCCGAGGAATCAAACCTGGGTCCTTTGCGCTGTGAGGCAGCAGTGCTAACCACTAAGCCACCGTGCCGCCCGCAAAGTCCTTACTCTCTCTGTACGCTATGCCTCAGGTGCTGGCCTGACTGTGAAAGTCAGTTCTTTTAAAAAGAAGACAAGAACACAAACATTACCAAGAGAAAACCATCAATTTATTGCGCTTATTTAAGGTTTCCTTCCACTAAAATGCATCCTAGTATTAAATTGACTGAGTTACACCAGGAAACGTTGTTCCAATCTCCTTTATTTGCTGTTTTATTTCCTGTCTCTGTCTTCTAGCCTCAATTAATTCTTCTTATTTAAATTTCTGTGTAAGAGCATAAGAAATAGAATCAACAACAGCAATTCACCCCCTCGAGCTTGCTCCACTGTTTAATACAATCGTCGCTGTTCAAATCTCAATCTGAAGCCCAATTTCCTGTTGACTCCCCACAAACCCTAAATTAAAAACCTGCCTATCTCCTCCTTCAACTTATTTAGTGTCCTGGCATCCACAGTGCTCTGGATAAGTGAATTCCACAGATTCATGACCTTTTGAGAGAAGTAATAGCTCTTCATCTCTGTTTTAAATTTGCCACTCCTTAGCCTAAAACTATGATCTTTCATTCTAGATCGCCCCACAAGAGGAAACATCCTCTCTACATCTAATTTATTAATCCCCTTAAGCATCTTCTGTATTTCAATTAGATCTCCTCTCATTCTGCTAGTGAGTATAGGCCTAAATTACACAATCTTTCCTCACAAAACAATTCTTTCGTATCCCACCAGTTATTATCCTGTCTCATTCATGAGCTGCAGAGAAACTTTTACTGTCCAATGAAATATTCCCAGAATATCTTTAAAACAGAAATCAAATATTGTGTTTGATTCCAGGCAATAATACGTTTTGTTTGTTTGCTGTTTATCTTAGATTTTTTTTTCAAACGTTATTTCATAAATCGCTTGGGGTTTTTCTCACATCTCAATTTTCTTCCCAAATAAAAACACAACCGTCTGTTTAAATGGGAGCATACCTGGAGGGATCCTCCAATGCCCACCTACACTGTGCTGGCCACTGTATGCATGCGACTGGTTCTCTCCATGGAGAGGTTGACAGTTGCTGTTGTGAACCGTGGAGCTCACCCACAGCCTGCCAAACTTGCATACTGATCTGCACTCCATTGCAGCACCAATGACAAAGCAGCAAGATAACAAGGGACCTTGGCATCATTCCTGTTGGAGCTTCCTCATAAGGAGACAGGATAGTGCCGGTGGTGCCCAGCGAGAGAAAATTCCCAGAAATCTATTCAATGCACACTCCATAGGTTTCCAGACAGTCCACACCTGTGCTCATTGTGCAAATTCAAGTCAAGTATGGTGAACCTGCATCTGAATAAGAACTGTCAACATGTCTCCCAGGGCCACCTGCCTGAAATTCCAAGTCCAGTAGGCTCCACTATAGGGCAGGGTCCCTCTAACCCAGGTATCGACCCCAGGATTGACAGTTTAGCATAGTCCTCAATACAGTGGGACGCAGAGCACTACAACTGTAAGGCCATGGAATGCATGTACATGTACGTGGACCTTTGACATAGCAAACCTTAATATGTTGTATAAAACACAAACCACCTCACGCATATAAAATAGTGGCAGGATTACTGAAACCTTAACACCTCCTACCCTCAACCCACCTGTCATTCCAAGAAAGGCAGCATGGCATGTAGGATAATGATGTGAAATACTTGCAGTTGAAGGTCAGAGGAAATCAGCTGCATGCCCTTGTACAGCCTTTGAGACCTTGCTTTGTTTTTGTGAAATGTGGCTGACAGGTTACACCTCTAAGGATGCCTGTGATTACTTCTGCTTCATGGAGATTGCTGTGATTAATTTGTCATGACCAGTGAAATGGTCAAGATTGCTGGCTGCCAAGGATTTTAACTTGACATTGTTGGTCACTGCATGAGGAGCTGACACCCTCAAACAAAACAAAATCACTTCCTCCGCTCACTCTGGGTGTGGCAGCCGCCATTTTTCATTGCCGTTGCATATTTGCAATTTGGATGCAGATGGAAGGCAACACAAACAATGCTTCACAGAGTGAGTTGAGGCTAACCCTATTAATCTAGTGTGACGCCCCCCACCCCCCCATACCTTCATGTTCCTTTCTTCCTTGACCATCTTGTCGACCCCATCAAGTTTGAGGTGCCCCATGTTTCCACTCAGCTCCTTTACTTAACTCATTATCTTTCATCCTTTGAGCCTGAGACTTGCAGTTTAGAGATGTCAAACGATGTAAGGTACTGTGCCCCAACTGAAGCCACATGGTGCTGGTGACCAATGATGGCCTTCAATGACTTCTTTCTGTAGGACGCTTTGACTATCAACAACATCTCTTGAAATAAAAACAGAAAGTGTTGGTGAAAGTCAGCAGGTTTGGCAGCATCTGTGGAGAGACAAACAGTTAACATTTTGAATTCAGTGAGTTTTCTTTGGAATAGATGTCCTTGACTTGGCCAAGTCACCTTAGACTTTGAAATGTGACCTTTTGGTTGAAGCATTTCAGTATGTTTGGTACATTGGCTGCTGGCATATTCTGTAGGCATGTTATTGATGTAGTATGGTCCCATATAGCAATATGATCATTTCAGCCAAACATGACAGGCTGCCTGGTTTGGTGTCTGTGCTAAAAGTCAAGACAAAGTACTGTGAGCCTTTAAGTTCTGAGTGAGACAGCAATGTGCAAAAAGGCAAGGCTAGATAGAGAAGCTGCCAGAATCTTTAAGTAAGCACAAAGTGGGGTGCACCATGACACTGTTCTGCCTCTCAGCGCCAGGGACCCAGGTTCGATTTCAGTCTTAGGTGACTGTCTGTGTGGAGTTTGCACGTTCTCTCGTACCTGTGAGGGTTTTCACCGGATGCTCGGTTTCCTTCCACAATCCATAGATATGCAGGTCAGGCGGGTTAGCCGTGGTTGAAAAAATGCTTTTTGTGGGGTTATAGGTCTGGATGGGATGCTGTTCGGAGGGTCGATGCAGACTCAGTGGACTGAATGGCCACTTTCTGCACTCTTGGGATTCTATGATTATTTGAAAGCAAGTGTTACTAAGCAAGCTAAGAGTCTGAGATCCACCCTATTCTGATGCATAAGGTTAGCCCTGTCTCTGAGCGCAAAGCACTCTGGCAGTATGCAGTGAGAGGTAATGGTGAGCCTCAAAATACAGTTTGGGAGCTGGATTATAAGTGAGTCGGAGATATGCCGAGATGATGTGGTGAGGCTGGTACTTGGTCAATGTCAAGTTGGAAGATGCCAGTGATCACTACCCATGGAATGTACCACATGAAGCTGGCCAAGAATAAGGCCCAGAAAGCACGTTGGTGAGGGACAGCTGCCTGGTACCAACTTTGAATTTCATTTTGGGAATTGTCACTGACCAGTTTCTCACCCTGCTTGGGAAAATAATAAAACATAAACAAGGCAATATTTGTAATAACAAAATGCTAGTGCGTGCAAATAGGCCCCTTGCCATTCACTTTCAAGATTCTCAATTAGCGGTTGAAATATTCTGAGCAAAATCAGACATTCAGTTCTTGATGTCAAGAATCAAATTTCTGCATTCTCACTGTATTTTTTCCAATTGTTTCCATTGTCAGGGCCTGGGAAAATTCAGGACAAAATTAATCATCACTTGGGCAACTGTGGGTCTTTTAAGGAAAACTAGAATGTATTTGTTATAGGTCAAACGTGTTTAACTAGCTTGCTTGCGTTCTTAGGTGAGGTAACAGAGAATATAATAAGGGTCATGATTATGTAGAAGTATTTTTACTCGACCTGTACAGACATATTACAGCACACCTCTGGAGCATATAGGACTTCAGTCCAGGTATCAGGACTCTTTCATTGTGCAACAAGATGTGGTCTGCAACACCTGAACTGCCGCAAATGTTAAAATTTGAATAATTATGAAAATTTGAAAAATAATGGTAAAGGTACAAGATTATAAAATTCTCAAACTAACTTTATTGAAATATATTTTAAGTCATGAAGATATTAACAGCACAGTAATAATTAATGAACTGCTGAATAACATCATACAGGATCTATCAATGACAAATAAAACATGCAAACTAATCTCTCTCAATTCAGTTGGTCCTTATTTTTTAAATACCTCAAAGAGCATGATTCCATTTTATGATGGAGTCCCCCAGGGATTTGTGTTTAGGCCCCTGCTCCTCCTGATGTATATTGATGATTGAGCCCTTGATTTACAGGGCATCATTTCAAAAATTACAATTGACACAAAACTTGGAAGTATTGTAAACCATGAGGAAGATAGAGTAGAATCTCAAAAAGAATTTGTTAAGATGCATAGACAAGTAGCAAGGGACATTCAATTCAGAGATGGAAGAAATTATTAATTTTGGGAAGAAGAACACAGAGAAACAAAACTAATATGAAGGGAAAATACAAAAAAAGGGCACAGGAGCAAAGAAACCAATGTGTATATGTACGTAACTCAATGAAGGTGGTGGGATGTGTTGACAGACGGGTTAATAAAGTATATAGCATCCCAGACTCTTTCATTAGGGATATAGAAAACAAAATCAAGGAGGTTACATTAAACCCCATACAAAACAGTGGTTCAAAATCAGTTGGACTAATGCATCTATTTTCTGGGCAAACTTTAAGAAACTCAAGGCCAGTTGCTTCAAATCAGTGTTCTCAGGTTCTCATTACTTCTGCAAATAGAAACAGCTCCTCCCTAACTACGCTGTTCTGAGGCACTGCAATTTTGAATCCTTCAATCTAACCTCCTCTTAATCTTCTCTTATCCAAGGAGAACAGCTCCAGATTCACTACTGTATTCACAAACTGAAGTTCCTTATCTATGAGTTCATTTTGGTGAGTCTTTTCTGCATCCTCTCTGATGTTCCCATCGTCTTCCTCAATTGTGGTTCACAGAATTGGACCTAATGATCTAATTGATATTGAACCAAATGTTTTACACATGTTTATTGTGTTAAATTATTTAGCTTACATTATGTACATGAGTTTGATTAATAAAAAATAAAGTATCTTTCTTAATGTTCACAATTAACATAACTTCCCAATATCAATGCAAAGATAATATTTTATTATCTTTCATTCTTTCCTTGCATTGAGTTGGAGGAGTATTGGAATTTCCATTGCCTAGAAGAGGGCAGCCATTAGATTTCTATAGGTGGTTACTTGGGAATAAATCATAAACCATTCAGTTCAGCTTAATCTTCTATTCATATATTTAACAACTAAGCCCTTCTGAAGCACCCTTCCAACTCCTCATTTCATAGGATATTAGGTAAGCCACCACATCATATTATTGACAGTGCTGCATTAACAAATGTCTTCTGCTTATTTGGAAGCGATCAAATGCAATGGCAAACCTATATTTCAGTTGAATAGTATTACTACTTATTATCTTTGACCTATCATCGATGCTCACTGAGTTAATAGCTTCATAGATTCCCTGCTGCTCTTCAGTAAAATTGTCAGTGCCCAGCAGAAAAAAAATCATTGCAGTTCTTTAGTCGTTGTCAATATTGTAGTCACTGTACCTTTCATTTTCTGACACTTGGAATTAAATAATTTATCATTAATGAAAAACATATCTGCTTTGGTTTCAAATTGTATCAATCTGAAATTTTCCAACAAGGTAAACTTGCCTGCAACAGCACCAACTTTTTCATGTAAAGAATAATTTTACCTGAGAGAAGATCTTGCAGAGAGGCACAATCAACCAGAACATAGAGTTGAACAGTCAGCTTTAACCTGGACCAGTAGCTGACGAGGGTGGATGGAATTAGTATCAAGGTATGGAAGTTCAGTCTTGGGTCAAAGGTGATGGCAGTGGTTCTGCTAGCATCTGAAGGATAATGGCAGGTTCAAGAATGTTGAAGGAAACATAAAGGTGAGTCATGTCAGTGCATACGTGAAGTCTGGCCCACTAGTGAGGCCGGATTTTCCTTTTGAGATGCAACTCATGAGTTGGGAGATTTCTTGGCAATGCAACCCTGAATCCTGTGCATCACTGCCCACCCAGACTGTCTTCATGGTGAGGCCGCAGTGTTGAACTGGAGTTTAGAGTGTATTGTCCTGAAGAAGGCCTGAGGCAGGAATGGAGGTGAGCCCACCTTTGTCTCACTGGGACATTGGCCCAGTTCTCTCATGAATGCAAAGCAGCCCTCACCCCTTGACAGCAATCTCAATCAACCTCTGTGAGTTGAATCCACTATTGGGTTTTTGAACCACAGTCAAGCATCTATAATGAGATTCGATTGCACAAATGGGTTCACAAAACTTCTAGGGTTGAATGCATAAAGGCCTTGAAGTAATTGTTCAGGGTTGCTATCTGTCCCACTGCTTCATAAACTTGAAAACTGCCAGTCCTGTCAACCAACGAAAAGATGAAAATCTAAAATGCAAATGACATCAGAAACCCAATGCCATTCAACATGATTTGCCCTTTATCCATTGGATAAATTAATTTTATGTTTTGAAGACCTTTTCACTTTCACAATTTTGGTCAATTTATGGATCACCTTTTCTAAATAAGGCTTTATCATCAATCACTGCACTAAAGGCATTTTTTTTAACACATAACTATTATAACATGAAGTTAGCAACACATTTTACATTTCCCTGCCACAACTCTAGAATGGGCCTCACCCCCAGTTCTGACCTGGTATAAACCACATCTCCTTCTAGTGACTCGAAGAAAATGGCAGTGGTCCTGAAATCACTGACTCAGCAATGGAGCATCCACGTTGGGATTGCAACATGCATTGCTTGCAACCTACACCCATACCCCTTGCCATCATAAATATCACATAACAGGATTGGGGGAGGAGCTCTTAAATTGGGTCGTGCCTGCCTTTTTATTCCTCCATCTGATGCAAGACTTTTTTGCTGTGAGATAAGATTTGGCACTTTGTCTGTGAGTGACATCGCCATGGGGCAGCATGCGAAAGAGGACGTGATGGGAGATATTTATATTTTTGTTGAAAGATTTTGAAGGCAAAGATGCAGAGGTATCACTGTAGTGCAGAGATAAAGCCTGCAGTTGTTGCAACATGTATTTTTTTCCCTTTTGGATAATTAGAAGCCAAACTAACAGATTAATAGATAACCAGTAAAAATAATTGCATTTTTCCAGAAAAAGAAAGTAGATTACAACACAGCCAAAAACTGGAGCTACTGTATGTTTACAATGTGTCCAGCATTACAACATCATTGCACTTTTGCAGCCAAGAAATATTGCAGTTTATAGTATAGTAAAGTACTTTACAATTATTGTGATGCTGTTGTTGATGAGATGAGATGATTGTTTACGTACTAAATAGCTATAGTGTTTAGAAGATTTATAGCACATTTTAGTGTTGAAGTGGGCCTTTCATTTATGACCATCATGTAAAGCGATGTGATTTAGTGCAGTTCAATTTTTTTCTTCTTCATGGACAGAATAACGGAGCTGGAGTTCCCCTGACAGCTCTATTTTAATGAATTATTTGATGAACTCGGTCTCAGTGGTAATTTTGACCTAAGCATTTGACAAAAAAATGATTAAACCTATCTAATTAATTTCCAATCTGATGTAAATCTTTGTGGCAGTGGGTTGAAAAACTACTAAACATTTTTTTAATGGTAGAAATGTCATCACATGAAATAAAACTTAACAGTGATAATTAACCTCCTGTCTGCACAATTATAGCATTTACTTAACTTGGAGTGCAGGCCAATCTTGGAATTTATTGGCTTGCGAGTAAACTCCAAGGAAACACATTTCCTCTGAGCCTTAGAAAAATATGATTTAATGTTGAGTGATATTAATCCATTAGTAAGGAAAACAAAAATTTACAACATTTTAGCACAGTCCAATTAAAGACACAATTCTGTGTGTGTGTGTGTGTGTGTATATGTGTGTGTGTGTGTGTGTTAAATGATGGTAATTGTAACTGAAGTTCCTGCCATGATTATGAACTTAATCTTCTGCATCTGTTTGGTTGAAGACTGTTCTTTTGGACATGTGGAGCTGTTTCTCCATCCTGATATACAGTTCTAGCCACATTAGTGTGCATGTGAAAACATTTAGAATTGGCCAAATCAACATGATGGCTTTATGATGTGTATTTTGTCCTGTTTTTTTTTGTGAAGAAAGGTTGGGAAAGAGGTGATGAGCAGTCTACTTGAAACTATTAATTTAGACAGTTTGTGAGATTTTTTTTAAATAGGAACAGTAGAAGAAGCCTAAATGAGTGGGGCAAGTTCCCACAGAATCGGGATTTTTAGTTTTTAGCTTTCAGCAGTTGTTGCTGGGTCTTGAACCTGGGTTTGGAAGTTGCAGTACATCTCTGCCTGCTACTCTCTTTCTGAGTTTTCTCTTGACGTTTAACCTACTGTTGCTAGAATTGCATGTGAGACAATCTGTTTTACTGAATTTGCCTTTTGCCTATGGTGTGTTTGTGGGATGTTACTATATTGGAACAGTTACTGTTTAGTAGTAAAGAAATCTATTATTCTGTCAAGTTTTCCAATACAGTTAAATTATTCAAATTTCTTCTTTCTTTTGTTGTATTTTAACTATAGTGTATGAATAAAGTGTGTTTTACTTCAAATCTAATAGTTTGACCTGTTGAATTGCATCTGAATTGCAGCACCTGGTACTTGCCTTCACAATAAGAAATAGTTAGGGTCTAGGCTACCTTCTTAATATATTTTGAAAGGGTTTGGTCTGGCCCATAACAGAGTGAAAGAGAAAGAGGGAGAGACTTGAACATCCAGTGTGTCAATGTTTATCTGAGATAAGATATGATGGTATGGTAATTGAAGAAAAGGAGCCATTTTATAAAGTTGATTTTGTTGCTGGTCATATTGATACAGCTTCAAATATCAAAGTCAATGAAGTCTGTTAACTTTCAGGAATGTGCTTCAGGGTACAGGTAGTTCTGCTATTATGTGTGTTTCGTTAATGTGAATTGGCTGTAATGCAATTGATGAATAGTGGACACTGTTTGGATAATGCAAACTTTCTGCTGCACAGGTATAGTGATTTTCTACAGCAATTTCCCTGTAATGCAATTTTCTATGGCGGTTTTCTATAGCATGAGGTCACAGAAGAACACAACTATTGCATTATACGAGAACTACCTGTAATTGCGGAGCAAACGTAAAGTAATTAAAAGTATCAGCAAAAAAACAGGGAGAGGCAGAACCCATAATTTGTACAGGCCTTTCTCCGAAAATAACTTTTAAAGAAATGTTTTCTAATCAATCAGTTCAAGGCTATTACATGCCTCTGGAGCAGGTGGGAATAAACTGGGGCCTACTGGTTTAGAGGTGAGGTCACTACCACTGCAGCACAAATGCCCTGAGCCTTTTTCTTATTTTGTGCTAATTAATAGGAAATGGGATGGATCCGTAAAATTTGGGTGCCTGATTATTCCAGCTCTATCCCAGCTTCCATCATGATTTGATTTGATTTGATTTATTATTGTCACGTGTACCTAGGTACAGTGAAAAGTTTTGTTTTGCATGCAGTACAGCATTTCATAACATACAAAGACACAAAGATCATACGGTGATTGAACAGAGCGTGGAATACAAGGTTACGGCTGCAAAGAAGGTGCACAAAAAACAAGACCAACATTAGATTTGAAATTTGAGAGATCCATTCAGAAGTCTAATAACAGCGGGGATGAAATTGCTGTTGGTATGTGTGTTTAAACTTTTGTGTCTTCTGCCTGACAGAAGAGGTTGGAAAAGATTATGACTGGTTTGGGAGGGGTCTTTGATGATGTTGGCTACCTTTTTGCAGCAATGAGAAGTGTAGATGGAATCAATGGATGGTAGGTTGGCTTGCGTGATGGACTGGGGGCTGTGTTCACAACTTTCTGCAGTTTCTTATGGTCCGAGGCAGAGCAGTTGCTGTATGAAGCTGTGATGCATCCAGATAGAATGGTTTCTGTGGTGCATCTGTAAAAGTTGGTGAGGGTCCTTTGGACATGCGGACTTTCCTTAGCCTGTTGAGGAAGAAGAGGTGTTCTTGTGCTGCCTTGACTGTCTCATCAACATGGGTAATCCAGGACAGATTGTTGGTGATCGTCACTCCGAGGAACTTGACGCTCTCGACCATCTCCACCTCAGCTCCATTGAGGTAGATCAGGGTGTGTCCTCCTACTTGCTTCCTAAATTCAATAATCAGCTCTTCAGTCTTGCTGGCATTGAGGGATAGATTGTTATGTTTACACCACATCATCAAACATTCTATCTTCTTCCTGTGTTCTGTCTCGTCATTGTTTCACATACGGCCTACGACGATAGTGTAGGTGGAGTTCGGACAAAATTTGGCCCCACAGTCATGAGTCTATAAGGAGTATAGTTAGGGACTGAGTGTGCAGCCTTGCAGGGTGCTGGTGTTGAGATTATCGGGGAGGAGGTGCTGTTGCCTATTCCCACTGATAGCTGTCTATGAGTCAGGAAGTCGAGGATCCAGTTGCAGAGGGCGGAGCAGAGGCCTAGATCTGGGAGTTTGGAGATTAGTTTGATTGAGTTATAATGTTGAAGGAGGAGCTGTGGTCAATAAGTAGAAGCCTGGTGTAGGTATCCTTATTGTCCAGATGTTCCAAGGTTCCATGTATGGCTAGGGAGATGGCTTCTGCCATGGACCTGTTACGCTGGTAGGCAAATTGTAAGGGATGAAGGCAGGCTGGGAGGCTCGAGTTGATGTGAGCTATGACTAACCTCTTGAGGCACTTCATAATTATGGAGGTCAGAGCCAGTGGGCGGTATTCATTGAGGCACATTGGATGTGTTTTCTTTGGTACTGAGATGATGGTGATCTTCTCAAAGCAAGTGGGGACTTCAGATTGTAGCAAGGAGAGGTTAAAGATGTTAGCAAATACTCCAGGTAGCTGGTTCACACAGGATCTGAGAGCACAGCCGGGGTCTCTGTCTGGACCAGTCGCTTTCTGTGGGTTCAGCCTGAAGAAGGCTGATCTGACATTTACAGCAGTTACTGAGGCAACAGGTGTATCCATGGCTGTTGGGGCAGGTGACACCATATCACTGACCTGCTCGAAGTGAGCATAAGAGCATTAAGCACATCACATTAAGCACTTCATTTTTTAGCCTGTTATGACATGTAGGCCTTGCCACAGACCTGTAACAAGTAACTAATTGCTGTACTTCTAGAACATTCATGGCAATGCTGCTATTGTAGAACAAAACATTAGTGTGAACTGGCTAGAAAGCGCAGCAGAGCTCTACATTTTATGGTCAGAAAACTCTCCATGGTACATGATCTCACAGCTGTAAACAATGAGAAGGAAGACTGCTGTGGAAACACACACAGTGTCTTCACAGCTTTCATAATTGGAATTAAATTGGACTGGTTAAAAGTTTAAAAGCCCATAGATCCATGAAAGTATAGCAAGTAGGATCCAAAAATTGACTTTATGGCAGGAAGGAAAGGATTATGGTCAAAAGGTGTTTTTATAATTGGAAAGTTGTTTCCATTGGGATTCTACAGAGCTCAGTAGTGGAGCCCTTGTTTCTCCTAGTATAGATCAATAATTTAAAGTTAAATGTAGGCAGCATTGTTAAGTTGTTTGCAAATAATATGGTTGTTAGGTGTGTGGTTGATGATAAGGTAGAAGGCTATAGATTGCAGGAAGATATCAAAGGAATGGTCAGATGTACAGAGAAGAGGCAAATGGAATTCAGTTGAAAAGCTGTTAGGAAATGCATTCTGGGAGGGCAATTAAGGCATGGAATGCACTTTCCACTCCTACTTCCAACATGTGCCCAAACCTGCTCCACATTAAAACGTAATCCCAAGGTAAAAATGATGAAATGCTTAGGAGGAGCTCATACTGGTCAGGCTACAGCTGGAATACTGTGAACAGTTTTGAGCCACTTACCTAAGGAAAAAATATGCTAGTATTTGAGGTACTCCAAAGAAGGTTCAGTAGGCTGATACCAGGTCTGGAAGGATTTTTTTGCATTCGTTCGTGGAATATGGGCATCGTTGGTTGGACCAGCATTTATTTCCCATTCCTAATTGTCTAGAGGGCAACTACGTTGCTGTGGGTCTGGAATCACATGTAAGCCGGACCAGGTAAGGATAGCAGATTTCCTTCCCTGAAGGACATCAGTGAACCAGATGGGTTTTCCTGACAATCGACAATGGTTTCATGGTCATCATTAGACTCTTAATTCAAGATAACTATTGAATTCAAATTCTACCATCTGCCATTGGCGAGATTCAAACCCAAGTCCCCAGAACATTAGAGATAACAAGGTGTAGAGCTGGATGAACACAGCAGGCCAAGCAGCATCAGAGGAGCAGGAAGG
>NC_063340.1:41234272-41257550 GCF_021869965.1 Rhincodon typus | reverse complement strand
TTCTGAAGAAGAGTCTAGGCCCAAAATGTCAGCCTTCCTGCTCCTCTGATGCTGCTTGGCCTGCTGTGTTCATCCAGCTCTACACCTTGTTATCTCAGATTCTCCAGCATCTGCAGTTCCTACTATCTCTCCCCAGAACGTTACCTGTGTTTCTGGATTAATAGTCTGGTGATAATACCACTAGGCCGTCACTGAGGGTAGGCGATGTCTAATGAGGAGAGGTTGAATAGGATAGACCTGACTCGTTAGAACGTAGAAGGATGAGAAACAACCTTATTGAAACATACAAGATTCTTAGAGGACATCATTAAGTAGGTTCAGAAAGGTTGTTTCCCTTTGTGGGAGAGTCTCAGAACAGAGGGCATAGTCTCAATTAAGGAGTCGCACTTGTAAGACAGATATGAAGAAGAACTTCTCCTCCCAGACCGTTGTGAATCTGTGGAATTCTTTACTGCAGAAGGCTGTTGAAGCTGGCTCATTAAGTATATTCAAGGCTGAGATAGGGTTCTGGGGAAAAGGCAGGAAAGTGGAGTTGAGAATTATCAGATTAGCCATGGTCTTATTGAATGTTGTAGCACACTCGAAAGGCCTCCTATGTCTTGTAGCCTTATGGTCTTAAGAGCGATTAAACTTCAGAATGTAATTCCTGCTGGTGGTGGTGGTGACAGCCCAGCGGTAATTGTAAATGTTCTTAGATAGCTTTGTTTATCCAAGGACCATGCAATTAATTCCCTATAGTTGTTACCAGGAAGGTATGCCAGAAATTGTGGATGAGATAAACACCAGCATTTTGAATAGGACTAATCAGATTCTTTTTCTATTGATTACTCTACCATGCCCGTTTTTATACTGTGTCATTTAAAGTATGGAGTGCTGCCATTATCATGCTTCTGAAGAATTCTCAAGTATTAAAATTAGTCGAGGACTCAGATATCTCTTTCCTTCCATCAGGCCTGCCAGCACGGATTCTCTACAGGATATATTAAATGTTCGATAGACTTGTTAAGGTCTGTGCAGCTCTGTTTGTAGGTGCAACCTTAATGGTATTGATGGGTAGGTGCAGAATGATGATAATGCATTTGCTTCGCCTTCCCCTGTTGGTGATGTTCTTTCAGACTTCCACAACCAAACTGTCATTATTGTTGTACCTTCAGCTTCACTTACTTTCCTCGGTGTCACCACAAAGATAGTGATCACCTTTCCATATCTCCTCCCGTCAATCACCCATTCGTCTTTCAATACTTCTGCAATTAACACCTCTCACTACTACATTCTTTCATCTAGTCTATGACCTTCCTCTTAACCTCATCTTGCCAGGCCTACTTTAATCACACTTCTCGCCATATGTCCTCTCGTCTTCCACAACCACAATCTCTTCTAAGCTACTGCCTTCAATGCTTCATCACCTTCATTGACTGCCTGATATATTGGTTGCCATGATGTGGAGGTGCCGGTGTTGGACTGGGGTGGACAAGGTCAGAAATCACATGACATCAGGTTATAGTCCAACACGTTTATTTGAAAACACAAGCTTTCAGAGCTTTGCTCCTTCTTCAGGTGATATATTGGTTAACATTCATTGTTATCCTTGACAAAAACAAAAGCTAGCTGTATAAAAACAATGTAATTTGATTGTTGTTTTAACACAAGTCAGAAATGACTTGAGACGAAATCCGATGCCATTTTTAGCTTTGTGCCTAATAACCTTAGTTCCATTCCCATTGGGCAGGCCACGAACCAATGTTATGTGGCCATGATTGGATAAAAATAACACGCACATTTCAATGCTGTTAATAATAATGATTCTTATTGGTTTTGAAAAGATCTTTGGGAAAAAAAATTGTCATTCTGAAACAGCTAACAACAGCTTCGACATAAATTTCCAGAAGAGCACATTGTTTTACAAGCTAAACAATTAGTTATGCTTGTATTTGTAACATACTGTTAGTATTTGCAACAGTCAGATGAGTGCCTAAGACTGAAAAGGCTTTTGTAATTAACGTGTGGTTTGACAATGCACCCTCCAACTTCTCCTTGATGTTATAAATAATTGAACAAAGAAAATAAGCCTGTGATATTTTTCAAAACAGATGACCTGCCACATAGAGGTGTCGAAATAATGCGGCAATTTAAATTCCCTCGTGACATGGGAGTGCAACAGGCAGGAAGTTAAAATGAGCTGCTTCGTTTTCTACTCTCTTTTTGTTAAATTTCAATATTATTACTGTTAATTTGACCATGGATAAGGGGCCTTACGGCAAATAAGTAGTATCAGTCAGTTAAAATATATGTGAATTATTGTTTAGCTAATGCAGCTTCCACTGTCCACTCCTACTCTTTCCATGTCTCCAGTTCTGATCTGGATTAAAATTAAGCTCAACAGGGGAGATTTAACTGGATCCGTATTCAAAAACACTCTATCACCTTGAAGCACAGCCCTGTTTTCACTGGGTTATTCCCCAAATTGGCAGATCTGCCTCAAGGCCCAATTTTAATTCAAAGAAAGGGAGATGAGATTCATTTGGGCACACTGACCCTGGAAGCAAATCATTACATGACCACAGAGGAGGGAAGCAAACAAGCTGGTAAGAACAACAACAGTTTTCTGGAATTTTGTCCCATTTCTGTTAGAACTGTTAACCATTTTCACCCTCACCACTGAAACCTGGTCACCGTACCTCCATCACCTCCTCCCTCCAAATGCCTTCAACTCCCAGAAGCCTCTTGTATCCCCCATGGCCCTCCGTGCAATTCATACCCTCAGTGATCCCCATATCCCCTCATACCCCCATGGTTCCAGCATACCAACTCATGTCTGCCTACCTCCTTGTCCCCTTGTATCAGCTATAGCTCTTCCCTGCCATATTGCATGTCCAGTTTATTACTCATGTCCACTCATACACGCTATATCACTCTATGCCAAGCTTTGGCTCTTAATCACATCACCCCCACCCCTAAGACTTCCCCTCCAATACCCATGATGGCTACGCAGCATTCAGCCAGTATCCACAATGGAAGACCTTTGCATCAATATGGAGATGAGAAAAGATTTCTAACAATCCATTACAGCTTTCACTCATGCATAGCCTGATAGTGAAAAAAGTTCCATTTATGAACCCCTTCAAATCGTTCAATTCTTCACAATGATTCAATCCCATAAAAAGCAAACTTTTCTTTAGCAACAATGCAAAGCTAACTAAACTCGGATTGTTTTCACTAGAAAAACAGAGGCTAAATGGTGACCTGACAGAGGTCGACAAAATTATGAGAGGCATGAATAGCTTGGATAGTCAGAGGATTTTTCCCAGGGTGGAAAGTCAACTACAAGAGAGCACAGGTTCAAGGTGAGAGAGGGAAAGGTTAGGGGAGAAGGGCAGGGAAAATCTTTCACACAGAGGGTGGTGGGTACCTGGAACACAGTGCCAGGGGATGGGATGGAAGCAGGCACGTTAGCAATGTTTAAGGTGCATTTTGAAGACACATGAATGGGAGACGAATAGAGAGATAGAAACCACACATGGGCAATAAGTAATGGGTATAAATAAGGACAAGGAATCGGTGCAGGCTTGGTGGGTTGAAGGGTCAATTCTTGTGCTGTATTGTATTGTATTGTATAATTCATAAATTGCCTTTTTGAATTTTTGGTTAAGCTGTGAGTGTAGAACACTGCGCTGAGGTAATTATGGTTTTGGAAACTCAGGCAAACATTCATAATAACATAATATTAGTTTTGGGGGAATGAGACAACACAGTCTCCTATTTTAACTGAATTAACAGACAGTAATTTTTTCCCCTAAGTCTCAACAGATATTTCAACAGTCAAAGCAGTCTGGTGTTTTTGTAAATTTGTCTTGATAACTTAAGCTTATTATTTCACTTTTAGATGAAAGAGCAGGAGATTTGAAGGACTTCAGATCCTGACACTTAGTAGACCTTATCTACCCTTCAAGAGCACTTGCACCTATTTCATCAAATTATGATGCCCATTTTGTGGATTCAGGTCCTTGTGACAGTCAAAATTGGGTGTGTTTGAACCTGCACTAATTTTGAATGTCCCTGCTGAGTTTTATTCTCCTGCCTACATGTATCACATCCTGTTTCCTTCTCTCTTCTGACTAAATTTGATCTGTTAAAGCTTGGAGTAGGACCTAGATGTGTAGCCTTCTGGTTTGCAATCAGTTATTTTCTGATTTTTAAGTTGTTTGGATCACTGCCAGATCCCTGGTTCTGGACACTGGACTTATTTAAGGAATGTGAAATGAAGAGGCAGTAAACAGTTTTCGGGGCAAAAGAGTCTCTGCATTTATTTAAAATGCAGAAAGTAACTTTAATATAAGAAAATAAGTAATGCAATAAATCCCCCATTCACACAATCAATACACAGGAGAACAGTAATACTTTAAATACACGGGTAACTAGATAACCATTATAAGAATACTGTCCTACTGACACACAGGAAATAACAGTGTTTAATTTCAGACTCTTTTATCAGAATTCCTACCCTTGGGGTCCCAGTACACTGTCCCCTCCTTGCTAGCTAGGTCGGAACTGTGGGGTTCTTGGGAGTTTATGCTCACCACTGAAAATGCGGTTTTGGAAGTGTGCCCGGTAGCTGAGGTTCTTGCCATCCGTTCTCTTGGTTCGGCACAGCCCTGTGTCTGGAAGCACTTGTTCAGATAGCGCTTGTTTGGCATCCCCCCTCTCAGATGTCCTTTGTTTCGATGATGTTCTTGGTTTGCCTTCCCGATTCAGCTTCCCTGTTCAGCTTCTGTGGTTCTTGGTTCTTGGTTAGGGGTGGAAGCCTGTGGGGAAGCTGTTCGTACAGAAGCTTGTTGAAAAAAGCTACACCTGTCAGGTGGGATCAGGGCTGGCAGTTATACTGACTGTGTGCCCTGTTATCTCCATTCAAATCTGTAGTTTTCTTTAAGCTCTTGATGTTCTCTTGTGAAGTTGATTGGCTTTCTGATGGTTAGAGTATGTTCGAGTGGGTTTTGATTGGGTTTGAAAGTCCAGTATCTCTGTAGGCCCCATACTGTCTGCACCATGTAGCCCGAGATGTAAAACCTCTCTCGGGCTAGGGTCTGTTGGTTTTAGTTGATTGTCCTTTTAGAGAGGAGGTGTAAATTGGGATTCCAGGCTGAACAGTATTCCCGGACAGCAGTCTCCATTCCCAGGCCCTGCTAGTTGTGTATTTCCTGCAAACTCATTCTAGCTTTCATTAACTTTTTAAGAGTTTTGAAAAGTCCTGGGTTTTGTCTAGTATTTTTGATGTTGAAAAAAGTCCAGGTCTTTGTCCAGTATTTTAGATATTGGGAATTTTTGCTCAATCCTACAAATCACATCCACAATTTTGAAATACCCATAGAGTTTTCCCAACTTTGTTAAAATCTGGCCCTTTGAACATCACAACATCAGACAGGTTCCAGTGCAAATGTTAAAGAAAATCATCTCTTTCCAAAACTAAATTATACATTTCTAATTAGGTCATGTATGAAGTGTTTTCTAAAATTATCTCAGTTATCGTTTTACTGTTAATTGTCAAAGTGAGAACAGGCAAGTGATGTTGACACAGATGAAACTGCGCTATCACTTTTATTTAAATTACTTGGACTTTCTTGGATCTAAACCTGGCAACAATGTAAATCAAATGGGACCAAAGCAACTTATGGAAATTGTATATTTATTTTACTTCTCAAATTCCTTATTTTAATAAAATATTTAAAATAACTGGTGGGATTTGATTTGAATGTGAAAAATATTAAACACCACAGTAGAAAGATTTTTTTGGAGTATTGAGATTCTTTGCAAAGCATTAAGGCATTGAAATTGCATTCTAAGATGTTAGCATGACAATCCATAATGAGCTTTGTTTTAAATAAGTTAATGGGTTGAATTTCATGAGGAGCTGGATTCCCTACATTCCACTCTACCACCCCTTCTGCCTCCCCCAAGCAAATAGCAGGGGCCCTAATCCAAATCTTTGTGGGACACCACTGGTCATATCTCGCAAATTGTTGGGGGAGAGGAAGACAACAGCCTTGTTGTATTATCACTGGACTGTTAATCCAGAGACCCAGGTCATGTCCTGGGGTTCGAATCCCACCATGACAAATGGCCAACTTCAAAATCCATAAAAATCTTGAATTAAGAATTTAAATGGTGACCATAAATCCATTGTTAATTATTGGAAAAACCCATCTGGTTCACTAGTCTCCTTTAGGGAAGGAAACTGCCATCTTTACCTGGTCTGGACTCGATGGGCAAAATGGCCTGCTTCCATACCGTAGGGATTCTGGGGAGTCTATACATGTGACTCCAGACCCACAGCAATGTAGTTGACTAACTGCCCCTCTGGGTAATTAGGGATGGACAATAAATGTTAGCCTAGCTAGCTAGCTAACTCTCATTCAGTGAATGAATAAAACAACATAGAGTTCCTCCAATTAACCCTATTATTTTGCTCTTCCATGACCATATCTTAGCCAGGTCAGTAATATGAGATTCAACTTTAACTAACAGCTTCATTTATGGAACTTTATCAATTGCCTTCTTTAGGTTTGTATAACTAACAACTATAGACAGCCTTTTGTTCAATATATTACTTAATTCTTCAAAAAATTCAACTGATTTCCTGAGACCTGTCCAATCCATTACTAGCTTCTGTTTATCTACCATGTGAAAATTTCCTAGGTACTTAACTAGCTGCTCCTTTCTTACCCTTTCCACAATATCAACGGTTACAAGAAAAGACAGATTGGTACTAATTGAAAATGCTCAGGGAGCCAGTACAGACATGGGCCAAATGGCCTCCTTCTATACTGTAACATCTCTAAGATTATAGGCCTTACCCATTTCCTGACAACAGTCATAAAGCTAACCATCCATATTTCCCTTTCAGTTTATATTTCCTTGGTTCTTTCTCAATTTTCTTAAATAATGCTGCAGGGATGGAAATTGCTACTTGGTAAACCCTTAGCCAAATAGAAAACAGGAGCAAAAGGACTTTCAGACACAACATTCCACATTTAAATGGTGCCTCGACAGACAAACATATAACAGGAAATATGGCTGTTGTGGTGCAGTGATAATGTCCCCATCTCTGGGCTTGGAGGCCTGGGTCAAGTTTCATCTGCTCCAGAGGTATTTCATAGCATGTCGGAACAGGTTGATTAAAATATCTGCAAAAGGAAATATTGTAATTGCACACTGTATCTAACAATGAGAGGCTCAGGGTCTACCTTATGCAAATTTTAGAATAAAATGTGACCCAATCAACAGCCCTTATAAAAATTTCTGGAGGCTAATTAGTAAAGTTAGATCACATGGGATTCACGGTGAGCTTGCCAATTTGATAGAAAATTAGCTTAATGTCAGGAGGCAGAGAGTGATGGTGGAGGATTGTTTTTTGGACTGGAGAAACAGTGACCACCAGTGATCCACAGGGATCAGTGTTGGGTCCACTTTTGATTGTCATTTATATAAATGATTTAGATGAGAATATAGAGTGCATGGTTACTAAGTTTGCAGATGACGCCAAGGTTGGTGGTTTAGTGGACAGTGAAGATTATCTAAAATTACAAGGAGATCTTGATCAATTGGGTCAGTCAGCTGAAGAGTTGCACATGGAGTTTAATTTGGATAAATGCGAGATATTACAGTTTGGTAAGACAAACAAAGACAAGACTTAAACGATTAAAAGAAGGGGCTTGGGCAGTGTTGTAGCACAGAGGGACCTAGGGTTTTGGGTACTTAATTCTTTGAAGTTTGCATCACATATTGATAAAGTGGTTGAAAAGGCATTTAGCATACTTGCCTTCATTGCTCAGACCTTTGAGTGTAGGAGCCGGGAAATCATGTTGAGGTTGTGCAGGATGTTGCTGAGGCCCCTTGTAGAGTACTGTGTGCAGTCCTGGTCGCCCTGTTATAGGAAGGATATTATTAAGCTGGAGAGGGTTCAGAGGAGATTTACCAGGATGTTGCTGGGAATGGAGGGTTTGAATTGTGAAGAGAGGCAGGATAGGCTGGGACTTTATCACTGGAGCATAGGAGGTTGAGAGGTGACCTTACAGAGGTTTATAAAATTGTGAGGGGTATAGATAAGGTGAATGGCAGGTGTCTTTTCCCTAGGGTGGGGGATTTCAAGTCTAGGGGGCATATGGTTTAAGGTGAGAGGAGAAAGATTTAGAAAAGGCATGAAAGGCAATTTTTTTACACAGAGAGTGGTTCGTGTGTGGAATGAACTACCAGTGGAAGTGCTGGATGCGGGTACATTAACAAATTTGAAAGACATTTAGATAAGCGCATGAATAAGAAATGTTTGGAGGGATATGGACCAAGTGCTGGCAGGTTGGGCCAGTTCAATTTGGGATTATGGTCAGCATGGACTGGTTGGACTGAAGGGTCTGTTTCAGTGCTATACGACTATGACTCTATGGCTTTTACAAGAAAGGTAAGTAAAACGAATAAATTCATCTCTATTTGAAGGCACATATGAACAGGACTGAAACAAGCACTGAAATTGCTGAAAAAACTCAGCCGGTCTGGCAGCATTTGTGGAGAAAAATTGAGTTAAATTTTCAGGCCTGTTACCTTTCACCAGAAATGAGGACAGCTTGAAATGTAATCGATTTTGAGGAAAGTAGGGAAGGTGAGAAACCAAACGGAAGGTTTACAACACTGTGAAGTACATAACTGATTAAATGGCAAAGGGTTTCATGACGCAACAGCCAAAAGAATAGTAATGGGTTAAGTAAATAAGTAAAAGCTGAGTTGAGATGAGATGTGAATGGCATTTTAGCAGCTATCTGAATGTAAAGTAACAAGATTAAGAAAGAAGAGAAATCTAATCAAGCAGATGGGGAGCAGAGGTTATGACCTAAATCCAAAAGTCAGGAGGTGAGTTACTTAATACAGTATTCCTAGCTTCTGACTTGCTTCTGTAGCCACTGTGTTTATATGGAGAGTCCAGTTGAGTTTCTGGTCAATGGTAACCCCAAGAATGTTGATAGTGGGGAATGCGGTGTTGGTAACACCATTGATTGTCAAGGAGCAGTGATTAGATTGCCTCTTATTGGAGATAGTCATTGGATTATAAAAGTTGATGCAATACAGATGGAGAAACCTTGAGAATGGAATTTTTAAAGATTTGCTCATGGGTTGTAGGTGTTGCTGGCTAGGCTAGCATTATTTGTAGAATCCCTTCAGTGTGGAAACAGGTCCTTCAGCCCAACAAGTCCACACTGATCCTCAAAGCATCCCACCCAGACCCACCCCACTATAACCCACCTAAGCTACACATCCCTGAACACTCCAGGCAATTTAGCATGGCCAATCCACCTAGCATGCACATCTTTGGACTATGGGAGGAAACCCACGCAGACACGGGGAGAATGTGCAAACTCCACACAGACAGCCACCCAAGCGTGGAATTGAACCCAGGTCCCTGGTGCTGTGAGGCAGAAGTGCTAACCACTGAGCCACCGTGCCACCCAATTGTTCATCCATAATTGTCTTTTGCCGTAGAGACAACGAAACATTATGCAATCATCAGTAAACGTTACACTGCCCAACCTTTTTCTCCCCCTGGAGTGTCGGAGGGGTAATTTTATAGAAGTTTATAAAATCATGAGGGGCGTAGTTAGGAGGAATAGCCAAGGTCTTTGTCCCAGGGTTGGGGAGTCAGAACTAGAAAACATGGGCTTAAGGTGAACAGGGGAAGATTTTAAAAGGGCCTGAGGAGTAACTTTTTCAAGCAGAGGGTGATACAATTATGAAATGAGCTGCCAGAGGTAGTGATGGAGGCGGGTACAATTACAACATTTAAAAGGCATCTGGAATAGTATATGAATAGGAAGGGTTTAGAGGGATATAGGCCAAATGCTGGCAAATGGGATTAGGTCAGATTGGGATGTCTGGTCAGTGTGGATGAGTTGGACCAAAGAGTCTGTTTCCATGCGGTATGACTCTATGAAACAGTAGAATACTACCCTGAGGAAGTCCTGCTGTGATGTCTTAGGCCTGAGATAACTGAGCTCCAACAGTCAGAAAGATCTTCCTTCCTGTCAGGTATCACTCCAAGCAGCGGAAAGTTTTCCCTGAACTCCCATTGACTCCAGTTTTGCTTGGGCTCCTGTATGCAATACTCAGTCAAATGCTGCCTTCAGGTTAAGGGCCGTCACTCTCGCTTTCCCTGTAGATTTTAATTCTTTTGCCCATGTTTAGACCAAGGCTGTAATGAGATGAGGAACTGAGTGTCCCTGCTGGAACTGAAACAGAGTGTTGATAAGTATGTTGTCCCTGCGCAAATATAGCTCGATAGCATTGTTGTTGACACTTTCTATCACTTAGGAATAGACTGGTAGGGTGGTAATTGGCTGGGTTGGATTAGTCCTGCTATTTGTGCCCAGAACATATCTGGGTAATTTTCTACATTCTCAGTTACCTGCTAGTATTGTAGCTGCGCTGGAGTAGATTTCTGAAGGGCACAGCCAGTTCTGTAGTCTTCATTACTATTGTTAGAACACTGTCATGGTCCACAACCTTTGCAGTATCCAGTGAGTGCTTTTGGTCATTTCTTGATATCACATGAGTGAATAAGATTAGTTGAAGACTGTCATCTGTGATGCTGGAGACCTCAGGACGAGGCTGAGATAGATCATTCACTTGACATTTTGATAAAGATGGATGCAAAAGTTTCAGTCTTGTCATTTGCACTGATGTGCAAGGTCCTCCCCATCACTGAGAATAGGGATATTAGTGCAGCCTCCTCTTTGGTTAGTTATTTAATCATCCTCTACCATTAACGACTGGTTGGGTAGGACTGCAGAGTTTCATTCTGATCCAATAGTTGTGGACTTACTTTGTCACATCTGTTACATGTTGATTCCACTGTTTGATCTACAGGTGATCCTGTTTTCTAGCTTCACATATTATCATTTCATTTCTCAACACTCTGTTGCCTCTTGCACTCTTCATTGAACCAGGGTTGATCTCTTGGTTTGATGGTGATGGTAGTGTGGGGAAATGCCTGGGTCATAAGGTAACAGACTTTGGTTGAATCCAAGTCCATTCCTGCTGTTGGCCATAGGCAGCCCATGGATGCTCAGTTCTGAATTGCTAATTCTGTTGAAAATCAATTTAGGACATTGAGAGTGTCGCACAACATGATGGAGACAGGATTTTGTCTGCACAAGTACCTTGTTAATATCCATCTAAGTGATCTTACTCCTTTAAGTGATGGTCAACATGGAGGAGTGTTGGTTTACCAGCCGAGTGCAGTGTGGTAGCCAGTGGCTGATAATCAGCGCAAGGTTTCCTTGTTCATGTTTGGCCTGATGCCATCAGATTTCATGGGGTCCGGATTCAATGTTGAGGATTTTAGGTGAGGACTAACTCCAGAGTGGAAGGGCTTATCTGATGAGGACAGATTGACCAGTTTAGGCCTATACTTGCTAGAGTTTAGAAGGATGAGGGGAGATATAATTGAGGTAAATCAGATACTAAAGGGACTACCAAAGTAGATGTGGAGTAGATAATTCTCCCTGTGGGCCAATCTAAATTAGGCTAAGGGGTAGCAGATCTAAAACAGAGATGAGGAGGAATTACTTCTTTCAAAGGTTTGTGAATCTGTGGAATTCACTACTCCGGAGAGCAGTGGATGCTGGGACAATAAATAAATTGAAAGGGGCGATAGAGTTTTAATGAGTAATGGATGAAAGGGTTAGAGGGAGCAGGCTTTAAAGTGGAGTTGAGACTAAGATGAGATCAGCCATGATTGAATTAACAGTGGAGAGTGCTTACTTGTCTCTTAGCTCTTAAGTACAGGGCAACTCCCTCCTGACTGTTTACCACTGTGCCGCCATCTTCATTGGGTCTGTCATTGCCAGTGGGACAGGACGTACCCAGAGTTGATGACAGCAGTGTCTGGAACACTGTGTATAAGGTGTGGTTCTGTGAGTATGGCTACAACAGGTCTTGACTAGTCTATCATACATTTCTCCCAATTTGGGCACAAGCCCCCAGACATTGGAAAGGAGGGTTAAGGGGGCTGTGTTTACTGTGTCATTCTGGAATGTGGGTCGATGCCAGATAGCTCCTGCTTCCTTTAGACTTCTTGTTGTTTGAGGCATCTAACTGGCTTGCAAGGCCATTTCAGAGGGCAGTTAAGAATCATCTACATTGCAGTCACATGTAGGCAAAGTCAGCAAAGGATGGCAGATTTCTTTCCCTAAAGGGCATTAGTAAACCAGATGCACATTAACACCAGTTGACAGTCACTATTAGGTTGCCTTTAGTTCTAGATTTCATTGAATTCAAATTTCACCATTTGCCTTGGTGGCATTTGAACCTGTGTTTCCAGAGCACGATTCTGGGTTTCTGAATTCGTGCTGAGCCATCTCATCTAATAGAACCAAAACAAAATAAGAAACGGGGTGTGAGGAAATGCAGTCAGGTATCTGTTGGTTTGCAATGAATGTGAGCCTATCCCCTGAAATGGAGACAGGATGTGAAGGAAGGGAAAGAAAGAGTTAGGAACAAACTCTGAGAAGGGAGAGATGGTTGGAAATTGGAAACGTTGCCTGGAATTTTGTCAACAGCATGCCATTCCTGATGTTGCAATTGAAAAGTCTGCAACTTACATTCTGTTTGCCTCGTTGCCCATGAGATTACAACCACAGTTGGAAATGCTGGAAGATGTGCTTGCAAACGACGTGCGGTTTAGAGCTGGGAGAAGCTTTTCATTTGAGAAACCTGCTGTCAGTTGATAATATTGCAGCCAAAGATGGGCTACCAACCAGTCTCCTGGTCAGACAGTAGGCTCTACATCACAGCCACAAGTTCCCTGCCGATCTACATGACCAAGAACAGAAGACTTAAGAGTACAAGTGGCACTTGTTTTCCAAATTTTATTTACTTTTGTAAATATGTCACGTTAGATTGGTTTCATTAGATTAATTATTTGTTGAGACTATCTTAGTCAGAGAGCTATATGTGCTGGCATGCCTCCTGGTTGGCACAAATTGAAATAAACAGGGAATTTAAGGACATTTTATTCATGATGGAAGAAACGGTCGTCCCATTTTCAATTAACGTGGTTTGTTGAGTGAGATTCACAGCACCCAGACCACCGTGGATTGCAACAATATTTCCCATACGGTCTTTCACTCTTCACCTCATTCATTATGCAACTAGGATTTCTGGCAACCCTTTTGCCTATGTTTTGTGACCAGAGAGGTGGATGTGCTGGAGAAACACAGCAAGCCAGGCAGCATCAGAGGAGCAGGAGAGTCGATGTTTCGGGTCGAGACACTTCATCAGGACTAGGGATGGGGGAGGGAGCTGGGAAATAACTAGTGAGAGGAGGGGTGGGGCTGGGGAAGGTAGGAGGGATGGTGATAGGTAGGGAGTGGTGGGGATTGGTCAGTGGGAAGCTTGGGGCAGATAGATGGGAAAGAAGATGGACAGGTTGTGTCAGGCCATGGAAATGGGGATGAGAGGGAGGGTTGGACGTGGGATGAGGCTGGGGGTGAAGTCTATGTTTAGGCCCTTGGGCTGTAGGCTCCTGAGGCGGAATATGATGTGTTCTTCCTCCAGTTTGTGTGTGGTGTCATTGTGGCACTGGAGGAGGCCCAGAATGGACATGTCACCCAGGGAATGGGTGAGGGAGTTAAAATGGTTAGCGACCAGAAGGTGTTGTTGATTATAGAGTACAGGGTGCGGATGCTCTGCAAATTAATCACCGAGTATGCGCTTGGTCTCCAACCTCAATTCTACAACCTCATCCACAACCCGAGCTACAAATCTTGAAAACTTTAAAGGACTGAAGACACTAGATGCCACAAAAGCTATAGGCTCTCTCAACATTCTAGCATCAATGCTGAAGACCTGTGCCCCAGAACTTGCTGCTCCCCTAGCCAAGCTGTTCCAGTGCAGCTACAACAATGTGGAAAATTGCCCGAGGTATATCCTTCACATAAAAAGCAGGACAAATCCAACCCAGCCAATTGCCCCTCCATTACTATTCCCTCGATCATTTGTAAAGTGATGAAAAGGTTTATCAACAGTGCCATCAAGCAGCACGTACTTAGTAACAACCTTCTCAATGATGCAGAGTTTTGTTTCCACTGAGTCCACTCAGCTCCTGACTTAATTACAGCCTTGGTTCAAACTTGGATGAAAGAGCTGAACTCCAGGGTTGAGGTGAGAGTGTTTTCCCTTGACTTTGACATTACATTTGACAGAGTCCTGGGAACAAAATAAGAGTCAATGGGAATTGGGAAACAAAAACACTCCACTGGTTGGAGGCAGACCTGGCAAATACAAAGTTGGTTGTGGTTGTTGGAAGTTAGTCACCTCAGCTCCAGGACATCTCTGCAGGAATTCCTTATGGTTGTGCGTGCTAGGCCTAACTATCTTCAAATGTTTCATCAATGACTTTCCTCTATTGTGAAGCCAGAAGTGGAGGTTTTCACTGATTACACAATGTTTAGCACCATTCATGACTCCTCAGGTACTGAAGCAGTCCATGTCAAAACACAGCAAGACCTGGCCAATATCCAGGATTGGACAGATAAGCAGCAAAATCATTTGTGCCACAGAAATACAATGCAATGACTATCTCTAGCAAGAGAGAGCCTAACCGTTTCCCCTAATATTCAACGGCATTACCATCACTAAATCCTCTATTATCAATATATTATCGACATCTGAAGCAAACATTGACCAGAAACTGAACTAAGTTGACCACATACTGTGACTACAAGAGTAGATCAGACCTCATAAATTGTGCAGTGAGTAACTCACTTCCTGACTCCCCAAATCCTGTTCACTATCTAGAAGTCACAAGTCAGGAATGTCATGGAATACTACCCACTTACCTGAATGGGTGCAGTTCCAACAACATTCAAAAAGTTAGACACTATCCAGGACAAAGCAACCTGCTTCATTGTCATCCACAAAGGTTCATTCCTTCCACTACAGATGCTCAGTAGTATTATTGTGTACAATCTACATGATGGAGAATTCACCAGGGCTTTCTAGATAGAACTTCCAAACCCCATGACCATGACCATCTAGAAGGACAAAAGCAGCCGATAAGTGGGAACACCACCAATTGCAAGTTCCCCCCAAACCAAACGGCATCTTGACTTGGAAATATATTGCCATTCTTTTACTGTCACTGGGTCAAAATCCTGGAACACGCTCTCTAGCAGCATTATGCATCTATCTACAGTGATTTTTTTAAAAATTATTTATTCACAGGATGAGGACATTGCTGGCTGGGCCAGCATTTAATACCCATCCCTAATTGCCCAGAGGGCACATAAGCATCAACCACATTACTGTGGGTCTGGAGTCACATGTAGGCCGGACTAGGTAAGAATGGCAGTTTCCTCCCTTCAAGGATATTAGTGAACCAGATGGATTTTTCCTGACAATCGACAATGGATTTGTGGTTATCATTAGACGCTAATTACCATTTTTTTAAAAATTGAAATCAAATTCCACCATCTGCCGTGATGGGATTTGAACCAGGTTCCCAGAACATTAACTGGGTCTATTGGATTAACAGTTCAGTGATAATACTACTAGGCCATCACCTCCCCCTAAACTAGACTGCAATGCTTCAATAAGGCAGCTGACCACCACCTTCTCAAGCACAATTAGTGTTGACCAATAAATGCTGGCCCAGCCAACAAAGCCCAAATCCCCTAAATGAATTAGAAAACTAAAGAAAGTATCTTAAATGTGGCTACATAATTTCTAATCTAATTTTCTGATGGCATGTCCACCTAATTTTACTTCCTGGGAATTACTGAATTAAAATTATTGCTTCACATTTCTGCCATTTTGGGAGAAATTAGTGCTATTTGGGATCTTTACCACTTAGCCATCCTTACTTTGATTTAATTTACATAGAATATTTCACTCAATAATGTCTGTTCCCTGATAACTTACTTTTGAATTTTTGCTTATTCATTATAATTGTGTTTTTTTAAAACTCTTCTAATTTGTTTTAGTGCTCTCCCTGGTATTCATGTACTCGTTGTTTATCTTTGTTTTTTCTGCATTTTGTCCCAATGTTTTTATTCATTCAACACATCCCATTGTTGTTTATTTGTTCTTGTTTTGAGAGAAATATATTCCTCTACAATCTAGAACACTATTTTGAATGCTTCCCATTGCATTCCACATCATTGTTTGCCAAGATTGTTGTTCATTTTATTTTTTCAAATGTCATTCTGTACTGATTAATTGCTAAAAAGAAGTAAACAAAGATTTTGATCATTTATATTCATACATGTCAAGTCTAGTTTTGGTTCTTCAGTCACTTTGTCAGACATTGATCACAGCGCTGGTAATAAGCCCTGACCCATACAATTCATAAAAGGTATTTGTCAGTGGTAAACACAGATATAACATATTGTCACAATGAATTTGCTTCCTAATGAGAACAAGTTGTAGTAATTACTGTCATTTCAATCGTTGAGCCCCAGGCATATCTTATAGTGTTGTCTAAATGATTATATAACTCATTTTAGCAGCTGTAATTCTGGGAAGTATGTCAATACTTTTCTATATGTTGCAGATATATGTTTGATATGCCAAAAATATGTTTGATGGATGGAGTAAGAGTTTCATGGAATATTGAAATGCTTAGCATTAAAGTTGAAGAAAGATGAATAATACAAAGCTGTCAAAAGGTGATGAATAGCTACTATGTTATTGCCTGAAGATCTATTTACAGCAATTAATCTAGGAATAATTAGGTTCTTTGTTTTTTGACACCTCAGAGGCAAGCATGACTTGTCATCTGGAGTTTAATGTACCCTAATGGTCCTGAATTCCAAATGCGGTAGAATGAAACTGGTCACAGATATTCACAATGTGGAATACCAGATAGAAATTGGCTCCTATTGATATTTTATCAACAACCATGCTAAGTGGAATACAGCACATCAGATGAGAATTGTAGAAGGAAGGAAGCAGGGGTGATATGGGAGCATTCAGAATAGAACTGGAAAGAGGTGATGCAGAGCTTTTTGAGTGACTCCAAGATGGAGGGAAGTTTAGACGGATTGGGTAAAATGCCCAGATTAAAGGCTTATGAGGGCAACAAAACACCATTGCGATCAATGGAAATGGGTTGAAGGTTTTTGGAATTTTCTGATTGGTCTGTAGTTTCACATAATTAATACAGAAACCTTTCAGGAATATGACATATAAAGGTCTCAAAATTAAATTCACTCTCTGCCTCCCATCAGCCCTACTTAATAGTGGGTCGGAAGAAATCATGGGTTCAACCAAACCAAATATGAAACAACTGCCAGATATATTCCTGCTTCCATTTTTCCTACGGTAGATAATGAGGGTCCACTTTGGAGATCAACATAGAATCCCTACAGTGTGGAAACAGGCCCTTCAGCCCAACAAGTCCACACTGCCCCTCAGAGCATCCCACCCAGATCTATCCCTCTATAACCCACCTAATCTACACATCCCTGAACACTATGGGTAATTTAGCATGGCCAATCCACCTAACCTGCACATCTTTGGACTGTGGGAGGAAACCAGAGCACCCAGAGGAAACCCACACAGACATGGGCAGAATGTTCAAACTCCACACAGACAGTCGCCCGAGGGTGGAATTGAGCCTGGGTCTTTGGCGCTGTGAGGCAGCAGTGCTAACCACTGAGCCACTGTGGCACATTACATTAGACTATTTAAATCAAGTTCCCCTCATATAATTGGGAATCAGATTTAAACCAACTTCTGCTGTTTGAGTTTCCAAGGATGTGGAAAAACTGGAATTGAAACAAGTGGGAGCTTTTGCTCAGACGTTAAGTGCCTTGATAGCACTGCTTGTAGACGTGGAGAGGGACAGTAGTCCCCTTTACTCCCCCCACTTAGTGAGGTGTTTAGCCTTCCAATCATAACTGAACAATTCCCCACAAACAGCCCCCAATCAGCAGCCTGTTGCTGTCCCATTTGTCAGTGAACATCCTGAAGATGATTTGGAAGAGGAGACCAAGTGTAACGTATCTAAGTTTGCTTAGATGACACTAAATTGAGTGGAAAGGCAAACAGTGAAGAGGATGTGGAGAGTCTGCAGAGAGATTTAGATAGGTCCAGGACAAGGGTCTGGCAGATGGAATACAATGTTGGTAAATGTGAGGTCATCCACTTTGGAAGTAAAAATGGTAGGTCAGATTATTATTTAAATGGTGAAAGACTGCAGCATGCTGTTGCGCAGAGAGACTTAGGAGGGCTTGTACATGAATCGCTAAAAGTTGGTTTACAGATGCAACAGGTAATCAGGAAGGCAGATGGAATATTGGCTTTCATTGCTATAGGGATTGACTTTAAGAGCAGGACGTCCTGCTGCAATTGTACAAGGTGCTGGTGAGGCCGGACCTGGAATATTGTGCGCAGTTCTGGTCTCTGTACTCGAGGAAGGATATACTGGCTTTGGAGGTGATGCAGAGAAGCTTCACCAGGCTGATTCCAGAGATGAGGGGGTTACCCTATGAGGAGAGTTTGAGCCACCTGGGACTGTACTTGCTAGAATTTAGAAGAATGAGAGGACAGCTTATAGAAACAAATAAAATTATGAAAGGGGTAGATAAGATAGAGGCAGGCAAATTGTTTCCACTGGTGGGAGAGACTAGGACTAGGGGACATAGCCTCAAGATTAGGGGGAGTAGATTTAGGACAGAGATGAGGAGGAACTGCTTTTCCCAGAGAGTGGTGTATCTGTGGAATTCTCTGCCCAAGGAAGCAGTAAAGACAGCAACATTAAATATATTTAAGACACAGTTGGATAGATTTTTGCATGGTAGTGGGATGAAGGATTATAGAGGTAATGCAGGTGGGAGGAGCTGAGACCGTCAGCCTTGATCTTATTGAATGGTAGAGCAGGCTCAATGGGCCAAATAGCCTACTCCTGCTTCTATCCCTTATGAACTTATAAGACTCCTCTGCTTTGACCTTCTGCCACCATTTTTCCAAGCAAGTGTACATTTTTGAGGTTTTAATGTACTTTGAACTTAATTTGAGGAAGTCTCTGAACTCTTAATTTATAGAAATGTTGCTCTTAACCAATCAAAGTACAAATAACCAATATTTAAATAGCTATTTGGTAGTGCAGAACTTCAGTATTGCTGGAAAAGAATGCTTTTGTTGAAGCTTATCATCTTGCATCAGAACAATTCACAAGAATACTGATTCAAAAAGAAAAACTAACGTTTATACTCTTGAGGTGACAGTGCTTGGCAAGTACACTCTGATTGGTAGAAGCATTGCCATGAAGAATGTGCTCATTAATGGATGCTTACTAGCACCATCACTCTGCTCTCATGTAGCACAAGTATAAGTATTTCTTGCAAATTGTACCGATGAGCGCAAGGCAAAAAAAAACTTTTGACAACATGTGTCTTTCTTTTAGCAATAACCAGTATTTATGTATCAAGTAGAATTCCTGAAGCAGATTTTATAAATGTTTATTCAATGATCTGTGAAGCTAGCATGGATCCGTCAAGGACCAGAATTCTTGAATATTGCCAGCACAGATAGTGCCTTTCCTTTCCTGTTCCTCAAATTAAACCATATCTCAGGAAAATTACACCACAAAAGCCATTGTGAAACAATACCACAGAAGATTCCAATGGCTGTCTGTTCCTTCTTAGAAGTGTTTTCAATTAACTTCTTCTGTTGTCTTTAATTGAAGGTCAATATGTAAATTGAATCATGTCATGAAAAAAAAAGCCTATCTCTTACTCTCTAGGTCTTAGAAACTAGCATTTCATTGTGTGAATAAATAACATCTCCTTTTAGGTACAGAAAAATTGGACAGACAATGTTACCTCCTCTTATCAATAATACCAACTAAAGTTGTAGACATGCTCGCTGAGCTGGTATGTTTAGTTGCAGACGTTTTTGTCACCCTGCTAGGTAACATCGTCAGTGCGGCTCTGATGAAGCATTGGTGTTCTGTCCCACTTGTTATTTATATGTCTCAGTTTGCTGGGGTGATTGGCATCACTTCCGATTCTGTTTTTCAGTGGTTTGTATTTCGGGCCCAGTTCAGTGTGTTTGTTGATGGAGTTCTGGTTGGAATGCCAGGCCTCCAGGAATTCCCTGGCATGTCTCTGTCTGGCTTGTGCTGTCCCAGTTGAATTCGTGTCCTTCTTTGTCCGTGTGTATAGAGACCAGTGAGAATTGGTTGTGCCTCTTAGTGGCTAGTTGGTGTTCGTGTTCGTGTATCCTTATTGTCAGTTTTCTTCCTGTTAGGCCTATGTATTGTTTCTCACAGTCTTGCATGGTATTTTGTATATTACATTAGTTTTATTGGTTGTGGGTATGGGATCCTTTACATTCGTTGGTAGCTGTCGCAGATTGGTTGTTGGTTTGTGGGCTACCCTGATACCTAGGGGTCCAAGTAGTCTTGTGGTCATCTCTGATATGTCTTTGATATACAGTAGGGTAATTAGTGTGTCTGGCCATGTTGCATCTTCCTGTTGTAGTCTGTTGCGGAGTCAACAGCAGATTGTGCTTTTTGGGTATCCATTCCTTTTAAAAACTCCTGTATAAGAGCTCCTGTTCTGCTTTGTGCAATTCCAGGTTACTGCAGTGCGTTGTGGCCCATTTCAATAATGTCCTGATGCAGCTCTGTTTATGGGTGTTGGGGTGGTTGCTGGTGTAATCTGCTCCGTATGTGGTGTCTTTCTGTGTACACTAGTTCGGGGTTCCCCATTGTTCTTATGTTCTACCCTTATGTCTAGGAAGGGTGATCTGTTATTGTTCTCTTCTTCTTTTGTGAGTATTATTCCGGTGAGGATGTTGTTTATGGGTTTCTTCTAGTCTTGTGTGTTTGATCATCATGAAGGTGTCATCTACATAGCGGACCCAGAGTTTGGGTTGTATAGTGTGAAGTGCTGTCTGTTCTAATCTTTGCATTACCGCTTCTGCTATCAGTCCTGATATCGGGGATCCCATTGGTGCTCCGTTGATTTGTTTGAAGGTAACGTGGGTTGTGAGGCACAGATCCAGCATTTTCAGGGTGCTGTCCTTGTTGATGCTGTTGGTGTCGTATGGTGCCTGCCTTCCTGATTCATCCAGCAGTGTGGCAATTGTCTCTTTGGCTAGATCGATGTTTATGGAATGTTGGCCCTTATTTCAAGTTGGTTGGAGTATAAGAGCAGGAAAGTCTTACTGCACAAGCTGCTGGTGAGACCACATCTGGAGTACTGTAAGCAGTTTTGGTCTTATTACTTAAGGAATTATTTATTTAAGTGGAGTTGTTCAGAGAAGGTTCACTACGATGACCTTTGGTATGGAGGGACTGTCTTATAATAACACAAAGGCTAAACAGATTAGGATTTTGCCCTTTGGAGTTCAGAGGAACGAGAGGTGATCTCATTGAAACATATTAGATTGTTAAGGGGCACAATAGGGTAAATACTGAGAGGATGTTTCCCCTCACAGGAGAGTTTAGGATCAAAGGACATAGTCTCAAAATAAAGGGGTACCAATTTAAGATTGAGATAAAGAGAAATTTCTTCTTTCAGAGGATTGTGAGTATTTGGAATTCCTTGCCACGAACAGTTGTGGGGCAGAGTCTTTGTATATATTTAATGCTTAGATAGGTAGCTTCTTGATCAGTAAGGGAATTATGGGTTAAGGGGAAAACAGAAAAGCAGATGTGACAAATGTCAGATTAGTCATGATCCTCTTAAATGGAAGAGCAGGGTTGAGGGGCTGAATGGAAAATGCTTATTCATATTTCTCATGGTCTTATGGAATATCAAGATGTCCTTTATTAAAAATAGGGATTTTGTTCTGCAGATACAGCTAATTGACCAAATTAGTTTGCACCCTAAAACATTTTCAGAATAAATGATCCTTGCTTAAGGATAGGTATTAAACTCAGTTCAAGGTGCTAGATTTAAACTTTTACTTATTTCTTTAATGTTGATGAACAAATCTTTAATAATACCTTGTGTAATTAAAGAGATAGTTGGTTAACCCAGACCCTTTGATATCTTTGGTTACTAAAGCCCAGTCTTGCAATCAACTACTTGAGCTGCTAATTGTTTAGAAAAAAAGATGTCAGAATCATAAAATGTTGCTTCAAAGCAATACAGTCCCCTCAACATTAACAGTATTGTCAGAACCTTACACAAGCGGCTGAGAAAGTGGTTGATGGTGCTAGTTGCTAAGTAGGCATTTAAAGATGAGCTTAGGTTCCATTGTCAGGCTTTGCATGATGTTAGCTGGGTTTCCAGTCACTCTAACCCTCAGCTACTGCAGCTCCAGCTTCTTCTCTACCTTCCTATAAACATAAATGACAGAGAAACAGTATATGTTAATTTTAGTAAAAGCAAAGCATTGGAATCTGATAACTGTGGCTATGTGGTGATATAGTAGTGGGCTCACCTTGTATGGTTCTGTGTGAAGGACTGAGAAGGTACTCTCGATGGCTGCGGCGCAAAGCCACCCTCGGGTGACTATCTGTGTGGAGTTTGCACGTTCTCCCCGTGTCTGCGTGGGTTTCCTCCGGGTGCTCCGGTTTCCTCCCACAGTCCAAAGCTGTGCAGGCTAGGTGGATTGGCCATGCTAAATTGCCCATAGTGTACAGGGATGTGTAGATTAGGTGGGTTATAGCGGGGTGGGTCTGGGTGGGATGCTTTGTGGTTCGGTGTGGACTGGTTGGGCGGAAGGGTCTGTTTCCACACTGTAGGGATTCTGTGATTCTATGATTCTAAAGCAAAATGATCAAATCAACTGAAGGGCACAGAGCACTAACTATATCATAATTGAGTGTTTAATTGTAATAACTTGATGAATATTAACTGGGCATTCATTTGGGCTCCCATATGGGGTTCTTGTGGTGCAGTGATAGTGTCCCTACCTTTGAACCTGAAGGCCTGGATTCAAGTCCCACCTTCTCCAGAGGTGTGACATAACATATTTAAACAAATTAATTAGAATAAAAAAATCTTGGAGTTCTTACATATTATTCATATTGGGCGAAGCGGGGTGATTAGTTCCTTTATTTTTTAACTGCTCTTAGCCAGTCACAACAAGCATTTTATTATTTTTAGAGACAACAAGGTGCAGGGCTGGATGAACACAGCAGGCCAAGCAGCATCATAGGAGCAGAGAGGCTGACGTTTCGGGCTTAGACCCTTCATCAGAAATGGGGGAGGGGAAGGGGGTTCTGAAATAAATATGGAGAGAGTGGGAGGTGGATAGAAGATGGATAGAGGAGAAGATAGGT
>NC_063340.1:41190076-41229272 GCF_021869965.1 Rhincodon typus | reverse complement strand
TCTGCTCCTATGATGCTGCTTGGCCTGCTGTGTTCATCCAGCCCTGCACCTTGTTGTCTCGGATTCACCAGCATCTGCAGTTCCTGCTATCTCTGATTCAATTTTATTATTTTTAAGCGCGTTATTGTCACACTTCAGTATTAGCTCGATCAAAATAAGGGTAAGTCAATTCTAAGGGTTTATTGAGTGAAAGAAAGTGGAGTTCTATTAATTGGGGAAAAATAAGGAAATACGACATCAAACATACAGACACAGTACAGCAAATAAGCTTTGAAAGAAGAAGGGAGGAGGGTTCAGACAGAAAATACAGGCCATTGCAGTTTGATTTTTTAGAGTCCTTGAGTTGTGAGAGTGAAACCTGATTGTCAACAGTTTAGCTGTTGTTGTCTTGTTTGCCTCGGAGTAGCAAAGCTTTAACATAAACTTGATTTCTTGATTAGTGGTGGTTCTCCCAATGAACATAGAAAGGGCTTGAGAAATGTAACAGGATTGGCAGCATCTCTGGAGAGAGAAACAGAGTTAATGTTTCCAGTCCAATATAACTCTTTTTCGGAACCTTGAATTCTTTATCTCTCTCCACTGATGTGACCAGAGCTGCTGTGTTTCTCTAGCACTTTCTATTTTTTTTTATTTCAGATCTCCTGCAGCTAAAGTACTTGTTTTATTTAGTGCGTTTTGCAAGATGCTTTTTTCACCAGTGTAATTTTGTCAGGTTAAGAGAAGCATTGAGAGAAAGAGGAGGGTTAGAACTTCCAGTACCCTTGTTGTTATCAGTCCATGTTGCTTTCTTTCTGCCTTTGTTCAGCTGGATAGTTATAAGCAACCTTTTAACTTTCAAGATGTGCATTTATCATGTGAGTTAAACAAAAAAAGTACAAATTTCTTGATGTCTTGTTGATTTTCAGAACTTCCTGATTAAAATGATACTTCTGATGCAGATAGTTTCAATTATTTGATGTGGTAGGCCTAGGCTTGTCAAATGATCACAGCAGCCATTTTAGATCAATAGTGTCCTTTATAAAACCATTTTTAGTCCCTGAAAGTTGCAAGCATTAAAGTCAACTGATGAAATCTTAATCTTAATCCTTTTTCACTATGATTGTCACACTATAGAGGCATATTAATACGGTGGTTGTGGGGTTAGGAAGTGCAGGCTTGAAATGTGTGTCTCCATAAATGAAAGCTTTCAAGTATGTAAAGACTAGGCTCCAGTTCTATCCTTAATCATCCAAGTACCTCAAGTAGAACAAAGGAGGACTTCTGACTGTGATCACTCTGTGTCTTTTCACAGTGATTTTTTTCACAGTGCTCAGCAAAAGTATATACCAGTGAAAAGGAAGGACTGTAGGAAAAGGGATGATCAGCCATGGATAACTAAGGAAATAAAGAAGGATATCAAATTGAAACTAATACATACAGAAGTAGCAAAGATTAGTGGGAAACAAGTGGATTGGGAAATTTTTAAAGATCAACAGAAAGCCATGAGAAAAAGCTATAAAGGAAGGTAAGATGGATTATGAGAGTAAACTAGGTTGGAATATAAAAAGCAGATAGCAAAAGTTTCTACAAATATATCAAATGAAAAACAGTGGATAAGGTAAAATGTCTGAGGCATGTAGCAGGTATTTTGTGTTGGTCTTCACAACAAATAACATATAAGTAATTGATGACAAGGAGGCTATGGTAAGTGAAGACCTAGAAATGATCATTCTCACTAAAGAGGTAGTGTTGGGTAACCTAATGGGCTATCCTTACCTGGTCTGGCCTACATGTGAATCCAGACCTACAGCAATGTGGTTGACTCTTAACTGCCCTCTGGGCAATTAGGGATGGGCAATAAATGCTGCCTAACCAGCGACGCCCTCATCCCGTAAATGAATAAAGTAATAAAGGAGGTGGACAAGTCTCCTGGCTCTGATGGAATGTATCGCAGGGTCCTGAAAGAGATGGCGGGGGAAATAGCAAATGTGTTCGTGGTACTTTACCGAAATTGGTTTGACTCTGGGGCAGTTCCGACAGATTGGAAAACAGCAAATGTGATGCCTCTGTTTAAAAAAGGAAGTAGACAAGAGCTGGGTAACTATAGGCCCATTAGTTTAACTTCTGTAGTGGGGAAAATGCTTGAATTTATAAACAAGGAAGAAATAGTGAGACATCTGGATAGAAATTGTCCCATCGGTCAGATACAGCATGGGGTCATGAAAGACAGGTCATGTTTAACTATCTTACTGGAATTCTTTGAAAATATTACGAGCGTTGTGGACAGCAGGGAACCAGTGGGTATGATGTATCTGATTTTCCAGAAGGCATTCCACGAGGTGCCACACAAAAGGCTGCTGCATAAGATAAAGGCACATAGTGTTATGGGCAATGTATTAGCATGGATAGAAGATTGGTTAACTAATGGAAAGCAAATAGTAAGGATAAATGGGTGTTTTTTTGGTTGGTGATCAGTGGCCAGTGGTGTGCCTCAGGGATCGGTGTAGGGACTGCACTTGTTTACAATTTATGTAGATGATCTAGAGTTGGGGACCAAGGGTAGTGTGTTAGAGTTAGCAGATGACACTAAAATGTATGGTAGATCAAAGTGTGCAGAGGACACTGAAAGTCCGCAGAGGAATATAGATAGGTCAAGCGAGTGGGCAAGGGTCTGGCAGATGGAGTACAATGTTGGTAAATGTGAGCTTATTGATTTCAATAGGAATAATAGCAAAATGGACTATTATTTAAATGGTGAAATATTGCAGCATGCTGCTGTGCAGAGGGACCTGGGTGTCCTTGTGCATGAATCACAAAGTGTTGGTTTGCGGGTGCATCAGGTAATTAAGAAGGTAAATGGAATATTGTCCTTCATTGCTAGAGGGATGGAGTGTAAAAACAAGGAGGTTATGCTGTAGCTGTATAGGGTTCTGGTGAGGCCACACCGAGAGTACCATCTACAGTTTTGGTCCCCTTACTTGAGAAATGATGGACTGGCACTGGAGGGAGTGCAGTGGAGGTTCAGTAGGTGGATTCCAGAGTTGAAAGGATTGACTAATGAAGAGAGATCGAGTAGACTGGGACTGTACTCTTTGGAATTTAGAAGAATGAGGTGGGGTATTATGGAAATGTATAAAATTGTGAAGGGAGTAGATAAGATACAAGCAGGGTGGTTGTTTCCACTGATTAGTGAAATTAGAACTAGGAGTCATTGCCTCAAAATAAGGGGGAGGAGATTTAGGACTGAGTTGAGGAGGAACATCTTTACCCAAATGGTTGTGAATCTGTAGCCCTCTTTTTGACTCTTTGACTACGGTGAACAGCTGTTTTCACACTGTCCTTGCCCTTCATCATATTATACACCTCTTTCAGGTCATCCCTCAAACAATGCCAAAGCAAACAATGCAAACTTATCCAGCCTTTCTTCATAGCTGAGATGCTCCATTCTGAAGGGGATTGACAGGTTGGACAGTGAGCAGATGTTTCCACAGGTGAAGAAGCTAGATCACAGGGACAAAGGGCTGAATCTTCCCAAAATTTGGCTTAGTGTCAATTCTCACAGTGTCGTGCAAGATTTCTCTCTGAGAATCCTGGCAGCTTTTCTTATGTAAAGTTCAAAGTTAATCAAAATTCAAAGTTGTCAACAGTGCAATGGCTGCCAGTTATTTAGTAGGTACCTGATGCATGATGAGTGTTTTAAGATGCTTTGTGGTAAAACGGGGTTGGTTCCATACGTGAGGGACACTATAGCGACAGCATTGTTCATTAATTAAGTCAGTTTGGTAAGATATAGGGAGAAACCTTACTAGGCCTTGTGGTGAAAAGCCCTCCACAAAAGGTGACACAGCTCACAACCAAAAATAATTAAATTCAGTCCAGGGTGTCTCCAGGGAAATACCCTTGTAAACTTGAGAGCACATAGTAAATATGAGTAAATAAATATTGATCTTCTTTCTCCCTAGTATGGATTGTGTTATTGAATAAACCTGTGGAAGGATAATAAGCACTGGCAATGGCATGAACAGCAATGGTTTAGCTTTAGTAGTGGAGATGGGCATCTTCTTCAGGGAACTGTTGTAGTCATAACTTGACCCTTACAGTAGGTTGAGGACACTACAGTTAGTAGCTGTGTGTTTGAGTAGGGCTTTCAACTTATGTGCATTTTGCTCTTTCTAGGCTCCCGATGGAATTAGTTGCAACAAACAACAGTTTGCTGTGCCCTGCTGCATGCGGGAGGTCACTCAGCCCGTCTTTGCACAGAGAGCCAGCATCATCTCCCTCCCTCTGGTTAGAGACAAACAGGTAGAGGAAGCTTGAGGGTGTTACCTGGATTGCATGCTTCCACATCCTTCAGGGTGTGAATGACCACACGTGTGTCTCATTCAAAGTCAGCCATTTTGATGAACTGAATGTGATTCTCATCCCCTCCCTGTATAGCTGATCAGAGAGCGAAATACCTGTTATCCTGCCTTGATGCCCTTACTCTTTGCAGCGTCTGAATCAGTAGCGCTAGATTCACCATAACAAGTCAAAGACTGGCTACTGGATGATAAGGCTCTCCACTTATCAGAAGGGCTCCTGTTTTCATTCAGGCACTATGACCATGTGTGCTGCAGGCATATAGTAAGAACAATATCCATTCAAAAGTCTTTTTTTCAAAAGAAATTGTTTCTCAGCCAACATTATAAAAGGGTGGATCAAGCACTCCTATTCATAGTTTGAATGACATGTGGTTTACTTCACTTTACACCTCTTAACCTTGTCCAAATAAACATGTGAATACTTTTTAAAAAAACGAACTTTATTTTAATCTCACAAAGATGTTCATCCATCAAAACTACTGTGCCCCTGCAATCTGTGTTAGCAAGCCTCTGCTGAACAGATCTGTTAGTGAGTCTCAGCTGAGCATTCATAATGAGGCCTGTAGAGACAGACCTGGGTTTTCTGTTTCTGTTCATATAGATGTCAGGTGACCTTTCCTGGATATCTGGTTCTTAGATTTTAATTGCAGGTTACAAGAAAGGGCAGTCTACAGGATGAGTAATAGGAAAACAGGAATACAATAAAATGGAGTACACTATTGCATTTCCCTGTGGAAAATTTTGTTATCTTTACAGTAAAGCTGTCACTTACAAAAATAATTGTATTTTTGGTAGGTATTTCATCTGCTCCCAATTTGTTTTGGTTTCTTTGTGCCAAAGAGAGCTGAGCAAATCTTAAAAGTTTTGGCAAAGATCTGTAGCTTGGGTTGTGGATGAGGTTGTTGACTTGTATACAGAAAAACAACCTATACAGATCAAATCCTCAACTTCCACAGCAACCATGCCAATGTCCACAAACAAAGCTGCATTAGGACACTATTTAAATGGGCCAGGACACACTGCAACACTCCAGAACTATGCCAGGAAGAGGAAGAACACTTATACAAGATCCTCGCTTTAAACCAATATCCCTGTGACTTCATCCACAGTTGCCTACAAAACAGACAACAACAGGAGAACACAGTATGCCCTAACACACTGACCACACTGCCGTAGATCAGGAACATATTGGAACTGACAAAAAGACTCCTAAGACCACTAGGAATCATGGTGGCCCACAAGCCCACAGCCATTCTACAACAAACACTTACACGGATTAAAAACCCCATTCCCACAACATGCAGAACCAACGTGTTGACAAAATACCACAAACTGTCACAAACATTACATTGGACAGACAGGAAGGAAACTAGCCTTCAGAATACACGAACATCAGCCAGTAGCAAAATGGCATGACAAACTCTCCTTAATATCGGTACACTCAGACAATGAAGGCCATCAGTTTAACTAGGACAAAGAAACCATAGCAGCCCAAGCCAAACATAGACACGCACGGTAATTCCTAGAGGCATGGTTCTTCACCCATAATGCAATCAACAAACATATAGAATTGGACCCCATATACAAACCCATACAGATCAAAACCGGAAATCACCATAACAGACCAGACAGTATAAATTCCAAGCAGAGTACAATAACATCGCATCATCGGAGGCTCCACTGATGACGTCACCTCGCATGGTGACGAAACATCTGAACGAAAACAAGCCAGCTCGGCGAGCAAGTCAACAACCTGAGCAAATCCTACATTTCTCCAATGACTTCTGAAAACAGCTACTGAAAGTAGTTTGAAAAGAACATTATTCCATTCTATGTGGAAAGGCACTTGCTGATACCTTCCCACAATAGTGTGACTAAGATAGGAGCTCACCTTTGAGACAGAACTCTGTATGCACAATCCATTTTCCATCATTCTTAAAAGCCAGTGCAATTCCCAAACTGCAGCGGTATCTTTCATGTCCGTGAACAGAGCTGGGAGGGATGAGATTTGCTCTAATTCTTCTTTTGATCTTCTTTCCTTACTAAGTGCTCTGCAGGAAAGGAAAATTGGGCATTTATACAGAATCATATGCTGTTGCTGTAAACATAAATGGAAGAGATTTGAATGAAATTTCCTGCCACTAAAATGCCCACTATAGTTCAGTTGATAGAACTGGCAGTACTGAGGCAGAAGGTTGCAAGATCAACTTGAACACAAAAAACCTTAGCTGATGCTCCATTGCAGTACTGAGGGAATGCTGCAGGGTCAGAGGTATGATCTTCTGAATGCAAGTTATGTTACCTTCCAGTCTGCCTCTTAGGTAAACCTGAAGAACCCCATTGCACTATTTTGAAATAACAGAGGACTAGTTCATGATATCCTGGCACCAATCAACATCACAATAACAGATTATCTGGCATTGTGACATTGCTGCTTGTGGGACATGACTGTCTGCAAATTAGGATCCATGTTTCCTAAATTACAATGACAAAGGTGCATTACTGACTGGAAAAAGGCTTTGGGGGGACATTCTGAGGTTATGAAGGGCACTATAAAATGCAGGTTGTTTGTGCTTTTACATTTCTAACTGGGGCCATCAAACAACTGCCACAAAATGAATTCAAGTTGAAGCAAAATGGTGTCCTTCCATCATCCTGTCACTTGAAAAGATTTGAAAGCAGAAGCGTTTGGTTTGTCATTTGATAAGTACAGATATTACATTACCCAAGTAGGAAAACCTTTGGCAATTGTTCAATAAAATTGCACAGGGATAAAATCTGTTCTTTGTCTTGAAAAAATGTATTCCAAACAAATACTGCACATCAGTGTGATTATATTTGATACAGCTGTTAGTGAATAGTTCAGATTTTTGCTGTGTCTGACTGTAATTAACCTTTCCATTTGAAATGCAGTCATGTCCTCCTTGTAGACAGGCAGAACATTATCCATTTCACTAAGACAAATCAGTCAAAGGCCTATTGTCCTACAGCTGTGATTTTGGTGAAGAGGGAATGTTTGACTATTTCTGAACCCCATATGTAAAAGCATTTCCAGCTGACAATCAAAACTAATACAATGCAGTTTTATGACACTGATATACAGATGAAAATTGTGGCTACATGAAATATGTTGACATTCTAAAATTGCTTTTGTTAGCAATTTCTATGCATTTCACTTGGTCTTCCTTCCTCAATACTATTCCTTTACTGAGCAATGTAAAAAAAGTCACCAAGACATTGATACACTCATGCAATTTTACATTTATAGACCTTTCATTGTATTCTGTAAATTAAGGACACTTGCATTTTGCAAGATGTTATAATCATTTATATGATGCAATGATCACAATTGGATAACCCTTTTATTATTTTGCACTTTACTTTTTTTATTTCAATGGTTTTCTAACCATGTCATAAATAATGAATACTTACTTTATGTGTATTATCATTTGCCAAAATGATGAATCTTAAATATTCCAATTACATATGTATGTATCTAAACTGCCACCATGATGTGGCTTTGTCTCCAGTGGAGTATTTGTACCTAATGCACCAATTCTTATGTTAGCTTCTGTAACATAGGAACTAGCTGTGGGTAACATGATGCTGAAAGATTAAACAGATACTTAGTGTAGCTCCTGACATATACAGAATTATAGTCACAGGCACTTCAGCGTCAGGACTAATATTAAACTATTCCGTTATAAAGAACAGCACACTTTAACAAACACGTCTTGCTTCAAGTGGCCCCGTGGAGGCTGAGACTTTTATATACTTGGGTCACATGCTATAATATAGTGATATGGCAAGCATGCCTCTTAAAATTATACTGCATATTTAACTGTGAAGCATTCATCCAGCTCTCAGTCTGACTGTCTGTCTATCTATCAATCAATCATGTGTGGATAACCCCAAGTTAGAATGTAGTTAATATAAAGGAGGGATCTCACAATGCACAAAAACACTCTTATAAACTCGGAAGAAGCACTGAAGGTACCAAAGTTAAAATAACTTGGAAGGGAAACTCAAATGTCCAATACCGTGATGGTTTAGGAGCACCATTACTGACTGAAGGAAATATCTGTCAGTCTGGGCCTTTGACAAATGTTGAAGAAACCAACAACAGGCATCAGTGTACACCTTGTCCTCACTAATTTACCCTACACAAATGCATCTGTCTATGGTATTATTGGTAGGACTGACCACTACACAGTACTTTACAGACAAAGTCCCACCTTCTTTTTGAGGCTACCCTCCATCATGTTGTGAAGTACAATTATATGTTATATGGGATAGATTCAGAACAAATTTAGCAACTCAAAACTGTTCATCTATAAGATGCTTATAGTGAGTCATCATCAGCAGCAGGATGTATTCAACACCAGTCTGTAACCTTATGGCCCAGAATATCCTCCACATCATATCTGGAGGATCATGCTGATTCAATGAAGAGTGAGGGAGGGCATGCCAGTGGAAGCACAGGAAATATTTAAAAATTAGGTGTCACCTGGTGAAAACATAACACAGGACTGCTTTCAAACCAACAGTGGAAGCAGCGTGCAATAGACAGAGTAGGCCTGATTATAGCATCTCTGGGATCTCCTGACATGCTGTTCTCCTTCCAGATAAAGGAAATGTGGTCATATAAGCATGCTAATTGTGCTTTTCTGCCATGTTTTACTGCTTCAGTAGGGATTTCGTCTGTTTCTTTGTTCTGCAGCTGTCTAATGGCCTTCTCTACCTCACACAATGTTGGGCTTATGATGAGATGGCAGCAGGTAGCACACTGTGGGATGGAGTGGAATACACTTGCATTGAAGACAGCACCTCTTTGAAGAAGTGCTCTTTCCTGTGGGATTTGATTACCTCCCTGTACTTTAGGAACACCTTTCTGTTCTTGGCCAGCAGTGGACTGGGACCTTTGGTGCATGGACTGTAAGCAGTCTTGACCGCACTAAAGTAACCACATTGTGATTATTGAGTTTCTCACCTACCATCCGTACTTTAGGTCATTGTTTTTTCACTGGACCTCAACCTTTGACTGTCTGAGAGCTGATTCCTAGTTCTCAATTTGGGTTGTTATTTTGGGTTCAAGAAAGATAGCAGGTCCAACTGCAGTAGCTACAAAGGAATTTCTCTGCTGATGAGCACAGGGAAGGTTATCATGAGAATCCTCCTCAACTGCCTTCTTTCTGTGGTTGAAGAGGCCCCCCAGAGCTGCCAGGTGGATTTACCATCTAACAGGGAGACAGGCATGACCTTCACAACAGCAACTACATGAGGAATTCAGGAAACTGCATTTACCCTTGTATATGGCAAAGTCCTTCTGCACTGACAACCGCAAGGCATTATAGAAAGACCTCCTCTGTTTTGTCTGTCCCTAAAAGTTTGTCACCATCCTTCAACCTGCAGGATGCAATCCAAAGCAATGGATTCCCCCACAGACCCAATTTATGATGAGATGGCAGCAAGTAGCACAATGTGGGATGGAGTCTAGTACATAGACCCCCCCACGGTGAGTCAGTGGTTAGCACTGCTGCCTCACAGCGCAAGGGACCCGGGTTCAATTCCACCCTCGGGCAACTGTCTGTGTGCAGTTTGCACATTCTCCCCGTGTCTGCATGGGTATCCTCCGGGTTCTCCGGAGTAAAACATGCTCTGTATTGCCCTCACCAAACACTCCCAGGGCATGGATTTAATTTATTAAGTTTTTGTTTCATTCTATAAGTTTCTGTTTAACTGCCAATTTGAGTTTGATTTCAATACAGTGGTCCAGCAAGCTCTGTTTCGTATTATTATTTTCAACTTTCTGTTTTAGTAAAAGAGTGAAGGAAACTTTACTTTCAGTTTACTTTTTGTTCAAAGAGTGGACAGAGTTTTACTCTATATTTAACACTAGTTGTCCATTCCCTGGGAGTGTTTGATGAGGACAATGCACAGCATGCTTTACGTTCAATTTAGAAGAGTAGAGGGAGCTTTACTCTTTATTTAACCCTATGCTGTCCCTGTCCTGGACCTTTTTGATGATGCTCCCCAGCCCCAGCAGTGCCTACTAGTTTCTAAAGACCTCTACCTTGCTGGTGAGCACCGCGTGCCCCCTCTCCAGGGACACTCGAGCACAGACATAACCACAAAAGAGGCAGCGACTCCACTCTAAGATTGCCTTGTATACATTTTGGATTGATCAGCTTGTTTCATTTCTCAGGATCCCTTTGGCAATTTTCACTGTCACCTCAATCTTTCCATTTGACTGAGGATAGAGTGGAGTTGATGGGTGGAATCTTGTGAAATCTCCTTGCCCAGCAGCGTGGTGGGTTAATATTTTCCTAGTCAACCTGCTCAAAGATCCTATTATACACCTCAGGAGCAGGTGGGCCTTGACCTTGAGTTTCCTGGTCTAGAGGTGAGGCCACTACCACAACAGGTGTAGCAGCACAGTGGAAGTTTTATGGCAATTGACAATGGTCACCATAAAGCTAGCCTTTTATTTAATTCAAATGTCAGATTTGAATGTTCATTATAATGGTCAGTTGCAAATCCATTTCCCTAGAGCATTACTCTAGGATTTTGGATCACTAGTCCAGTGATTTCACCACTTATTGTGGTTATAGTAGAGTGGGTGCACCATATACACTGCAGCTTTTCAAGAAGCTGGCTTACCATCACATTCTCAAAGACAATTAGGGATGAGCAGTAAATGCTGGTCTTATCTCACAAAATGCCCATATCCCACAAAAGAATTTTAAAAAATATATACAGGTGCATTAAATTCAGGGGAGAATAAGTACTTGCCTTCAAGCCGATAGTTTCTCAATGCCTAAACTAATCGAGTTGAAATTCTGTGAATGTTGTTAATAACATTGTCTACGCTTGCCACTTGGCAGTCAATTACTCAGTCGGAACCATTGCATTTTTAGTAGCTGCGTGATGAACAGGACGGAAAGCAATCCTCTACTCAGATTCTGAACTGTTAGTGGGTTCAGAAAATAAAGTGACGGACACCAGTCTGAAACTGTTAAGTTATTGCTGATTTGTGATGGCTTCTTGCCTATTGATGTTAACCAACTCGTACAGTTCTAAATGTACAAACTGAAATTAGAATGTTTTGGAAAACAGGTCTTCACTGCAGAAGTACAAGAAATACTGGGAATGTTGGTAGTCTGTAATCTAAATAGAAAATGCTGCTAAAATACACCAGGTCAAATCACAACTGGAAGAAAAGAACACTGTGATACTTTCAGATGTGACATTTCATCAAGAGTTTTTGAAAAACGATAATGTATATCTCTCTATCATATGTCGACAATGGTGTTCTGTATTTTCAAAACATCCTTGTTTTGTTTTGAAGTTTAGTGCACAGTTGTCCCATATATGTTAGGTGGTTGTTTGAGATTTCTGTTATGGAGGGTTCGCGGAATTAGTATGGTACAGAAGGAAGCCAAGCGGCCTAATGTGTCTGCACCAGTTCTTCAAACATTTACATTTAACTGTGAGGAAAATAGTGTGGAACACCAAATGGACATTGACAAGTTGGTGGAGAAGGATGCGTCATTATCTAGTGCCAATCCCCTGCTTTTCCCCATACCCTTGCACAATATTGCTGTTCAAATAGTCATCCAGTGCCCCTTTACTACCTCGATTGAACCTTCCTCCAAAATATTTCTAGGCAATAGATTCTATACTCTAACTACTCACTGCGAGAGAAGATGCTTTTTCAGTCCTTCCAATGCATTCACACCTTCCCTATAACGTGACATCTGCAACTATACACAACACTCCAGCTGAAGTCTAACAAGTTGTTTATACAAGTTCAAAATCACCTCCTTGTTTTTGTGCTCTTTGCCCTTATTAATAAAGCTGAGGTCATTGTTTGCTTTATTACCTGATCTTTTACCTGCTCCAGCATTCAAACATGGATGATAAGTTTCTCAACCGCATTCTTCCACTTTCTCTCCATAACCCTTGATCCCCTTGACAATCAATATGTGGATGAGTATGCTGAGAGGATCTTGGCTCTCATGATGTGCCATTTAAACACCCATGCACTACAGGTAAAAGAAATGAGAAAATAACTCTCTGAGAACAGATGGTCTGCTGGTATTGAAATCAATCAGGACAAAAGAGTTTCTCTCAACGTACAAAGCCAAGAATCTCAAAGTCAGTTTTTCAACAACCAACATCAGAACTACTAGTTATAGATACTGCAACATTCAGCTATCTGTTCTTGGCAGATCTGAATATCTTTCTTCCATATTTTCTCTTTTTGGACTCACCTTTTGTTTCTAATTTCTGTTTATGTGTGTTGCTTTACTATTTCTTCTAGCATTTAGTAATTAATGCATTCAGTGTATTGATTAATTCAAGAAAGCCTGCTTAAATAGGTTCCTTTTAAAATATAAGTTAATTTGCATCTGAAAGAAAGGTATGTATAGGAAAGGGATCCTTTTAAAATTAATTTTGTTGTAACCAACCAAGGACTGGGTGAATAACCGTGAAGAGCCAGTTCATCCCTGCTCACCCAGGAGCTTAAAAGTTTAATATCTCCTGTCCACAACCAAACTGGGGGACTTCACCGGGGACTGGTCATATCAACACTGAACAGGGATTTCCACCACATTATGTTGGTTTATTCAGCACATTTCACTCAAAGTCAATCATCCAGTGCAAAATACGATGGAATTTAAAGCACAAATTACTTTCCTTAAAAGCCGAGTTTGCACATTCTTCTGTTTTAAAACACACCACATTGGGAGCCTACTCTCCCCACAGAACTAGCCACACCCTGAAGTCAAACTAATCACCATCGCAAGTTTTAACCACATTAATTTGTGGATTTTCAAAGAGGTTCTAAAGTAATGTTTCCTTTCAGGAACAAAGACTCCAATAGACCCATTTTAAAATATTGAAGTTTTATTTTTGATTTACAAAGGAACTGACTGTATGATACACCAATGTGTATATACCAGCTGTTGGTATAATTTGATTATCTTCAGTTACTTAAAATCAGATTATTCGCAAGTAGTAAACTGAATCCTGATTGAAAAATGCATATTTTTGTGATACATTGATTTTCAGCTGTAATAATAAAACTGCAACAAACTGCCACCCTTTAATAACTCAAGAACATTTTAATGCAAATTTTGGAAAAATATCAAGTTTTAAGATGCTGTCTGATTTTGTAGCAAAATTGCTGTTGGATGATACTTGAAAAATTAAACAGAAATGTGAGAAGGAAGCTATTCTGAAAACCAATATAATTTTAAGGACAATTTGAAACCTTACAGTTGATTTCATCCAAAGTGGGATCAAAGATCTCTGAATCTGTTTGAGCCACAGGTGAGATGCCAGAAGACTGGGGAATAGCAAATGTTCCTTTGTTTAAGAAGGGCAACAGGGATAATCCAAGAAGTTACAGACCAGTCAGCTTTACATCAGTAATTGGGAAATGACTGGAGAAGATCCTTAAGGATAGGATTTACTCACATTTGGAAAAGAATAGATGTATTTGGAATAGTCAGCATGACTTTGTGCAGAGGAAGTCTTGTCTCATCAGTTTGATTGGGTTTTTGGAAGAAGTGGTGAAGATGATTAATGAGGGTAGGCCAGTGAATGTTGTCTGCATGGACTTTACTAAAACATCTGACGAGTTTCTCCATGCTAGGCTAGTCCAGAAGATTAAGTCACATGGGATTCATGGTGAGTTGGCAAGTTGGATACAAAATTGCTTGGTCGTAGAAGACAGAGAATAGTTGTGGAGGGGTGTTTTTTTCTGATTGGAGGTCGGTGACTAGTGGTCTTCCACAAGCCTCAGTGCTAGGACTTCTGTTGTTTGTAATTTATACAAATGATTTGGATGAAAATGTAGGTGGTTTGATTAGTAAGTTTGAAGATGACACAAGATATGGTGGATTTGTGGATATTGAGGAAGATTGTCAACGGATAAAACAGGATATAGATCAGTTGGAAAATTGGATGGCAAAATGGCAGATGGAGTTTAATCCAGACAAGAGTGAGGTGATGCATTTTAAGAGGTCAGATGCAAGAGGAAAATGCACAGTAAATGGCAAGACCCGTAGAAGCATTGATCTATAGAGAGATATTGTAGAGCAAGTCCGTAGCTCCTTGAAAGTGGGTAAGATGGTAAAGAAGGTATACAGCAAACTTGCCTTGATTGGTCACGGCATTGAGTACAAAAGTTGGCAAGACATTTTGTATAAAACTTTAGTTAGGTCACATTTGGAGTATTGTCTGCAGTTCTGTTTGCCACACTGTAGGAAGAATCTGAAGGTTTTGGAGAGAGTGCAAAAGAGGTTTAACAGGATGTTACCCAGGTTGGAGTGTTTCAATGTGCGGAGAGGTTGGACAGACTTGAATTGTTTTTGCTAGAGTGTCAGAGGCTGAGGAGTCACCTGATAGAAGTATATAGAATTATGAAAGACATGGAGAGGGTGGATTGCTGGTGTCTTTTTCCAGAGTGAAAATGTTAAATACTAGAGGGAATAGGTTTAAAGTCAGAGGGGAAAGCTTAAAGGAGATGTGTGAGGCATGCTTTTTACACAGGTGAGGGCAGGTGCCTGCAATGCACTTCTAGGGGAGGTGGGTAGTAGCAAATACAATAGCAATGTTTAAGAAGCATTTAGACAGACACGTGAACAGGCAGGGAAGGAATAGAGGGATACAAATGCAGGCAGATGGGATTAGTTTAGAATGGCATTATGTTCAGCACAGACATTGTGGGCTGAATGGGCCTATTCCTGTGCTTCATTATTTTATATTCTGTGTTCTGTATTCTATGTTCTACAGTAAACTGTTCAGAGATTCAAGGTGCTCTTCAGAACTCTGAGTCCGCGAAGAGCTAGATTGGCCAGTATCTCTTAAATCTGGTTGGGGCTGGTGAAACTGACAAAGAAAGGACAAAACTAGATTCAAGCATTGCAAACTGGAGGGAAGACTGGAATAAATGCGGCATTCTTGGCATTTTTCTACCTCAGGGAATGTGTCAATTTGAGTGATAAAGTAGTACAAAGTATAGGGATGTATCAGTCTGGTCCATTCTGTATGTAAGGCAACATAAGTTGTCTTTTTTGATAGATCTGATAATGTCCAGTCTCATTTACAGAAGTCATTAAGTTAGCTGCTTTGTCTCTTCAGAGATAATGCATTGAGTGAACAAACATTTACAAAGTAAGATTAATTGTAGTTTTACAAAACAGTGGTGGCATATTTCTACAATATCTAATCCTGTTGTGTAAGTATATTTTCATAGTCTGTATGAGATATTTCTATTAACATTCCACCCAACGCTGTGCTAACCCATTACATAGTGGGTAGTGATTGTTATTGACAGGAGAGAGCCCTGTTGTATTAAGTAACCTTGCAGACAAATCAAGTGATGCACTTTGGCTGTTCTTTTGGGATCAAGCTTGATAGCTGAGAAGTGAAAGTCAAATCTTTCCAAAGTTGAAAATCACAAGACACCAAGTTATAGTCCAACAGGTTTATTTGAAAACACAAGCTTTCGGAATGTAGCCCCTTTTGTCAGGTGCGGTGAGTGGAGAGCACACAGATTCCAAATAAACCTGTTGGACTATAACCTGATGTCGTGTGATTTTTGACATTTTCCACCCCAGCCCAACACCGTCACCTCCATGTCAAATCTTTCCAGACGGGGCAAGGGGCTGAGCTGCAGGGCTTTGTAAGTTACACATTTCAGGTGTCGATGTGCCATCCTACATCAGTCCCCATGTAGCAAGCCGGGGGCCTGTGAACAGAATGATGAAAAGCTAATAAATGCATCTGGGAAAGTGGGCGACAGGAGAGACAGTGTTTGATTAATGACTTGTGATGTAAACGTGATTGATTTCTGGCATAGATTCGTTGTGCTTCTCCGCAATAATTTATCTTCATTTTGTGGTTATTATCGATAAATTGGTCTGGACCTATAAGGTGTCATCTGCAATGCACATCACAAGACCAGGACATGAGAAAAGCGTGCACAACTGATACTTGCCTTTATTTAGTCATATAGTTTTGTTGTTTGTTGCACATCTCTCAGACAGCAAACTGCAGACGCACCTCTTGGTGTGGTATGTATGGACTAATGAAACATGATAATCATGCATTCTAATAGCATACGTTTTGCCATTGAATTACCAACTTCTTTTTGACATTTCAAATACATTATTATGTTATTATTAGTAGGTGTTCAGTTACTAGGGATTGAACAAAAGTTCGCCTACCCCTGATTATCAGATAAGTGTATTAAAAATTCCTCTTTTCTATTAATTAATATTCTGAGGTCCTGAAAGCTAACAGAGAAGGGAGCAGAAGACAGATATGTTTACATTGACTCATGAATATTGAGCTCCGTACTATTTACAAGAGCCGAAAAAAAAGGATTGATATTCAAAAACACTTGTGGTCTTGACGCCTCATAATTTCTGGAAGATTTTTATTTCCTTCTCCTCCTTGTACTTGGATTTTGTGAGTGTTGCTGCTTGGAAATTTAATTTCTTTCAAGTGAGAATCTGTGAAATGTAATTATTTACAGGCAACAAATTCAACCAGTTTTAGCTGGCTATGAATTTTGTGGAGCAGAAGGAAGAAACAGCAGCAGAGAAAGCCCTTTTCTTGTGACAAATAAAAGATTAGATCATATTTTTGTGCTGACAGGTGAGGAGGTTATTTTTAAACTTAAGAAGAATGAGTTTGCTTGTTTAATGTATACTTATCTGTTTACCTGTGAATGATACAGAACAGTCAGTCTTGGATTAACTAAGTAAGGGATTAATTACATTATGCTAAAACCCATCCGGGTAAAAGTAATAAAAACATAAAAGTATGTCCAAACTTTCACAACCTGCACGGGCCCACGCTAAATTGAACCAAAGATGCAGAAGCACAAAGAAAAGAGTAGAACATTGGTGGCCCATTTACAGCTCAATAAGGAAACTAAAATGTAAAGAACAGTTCACTGACTGTCTGAATTAGCTGCAGCTATTTGGAGGCTTGGCCTCAGCTGGTGGTTCAAAGTGGTAGTTCATATCTACTTCTTCAAATACTGGTTTGGAAGTTGAAGTCATCCTTTAAAAGCTTTCTGTTTGCAGGAGAGGAGAAATAATGAAATTAAGTAAACAGAATATAATTGTTGAGACACAGAGAGAGAAAAAGAGAGATAGCAGCAATTTCCTCTCTCAGTGGCTGGTGCTATAATGCCAAGAGAAATCCCTGGTAAACACAAAGGTTGATTTGGATACATCATGTCTTTCTAACTGCTGCTAGAAGTTTAGAAGATCTATTTCATAGACCAAAAAGTAGCTTTGGATAGCTTACATTTTACAGTCACCTTAAGAAAATGAAGTTTTTTGATCAAGTAAGTAGCTTTCAAATGGTTAAGTGTGTTTTGTGGTTGAATACTGTGAATATCTCCATTTTGATAAGGCATGAAAAAGGCTATTTACACTTTCCCAGAGGTTTATTGCCACTGGTGGGGTCTTCAAAGACCCCATGTCTCAATCCCTGTGGACTGGCATATGGACTAAGTAATGCAAATTGTTGTAGCCATTTTTAATGTCAATGAGAATCCTTGTCTTTGTTAAAGACTGTTTTTTTTTAAGAAGTCCAACATCTGTTCAAAGCACAGTCTTTGAATTAAAACTAAATATGTGACATAGTCTTTTATAACTATGTAGTCAGAAGGCTGTTGAAATAACTCCACAGAGGCTGGTATCCCATCACCGAGTCACCCTTTATTTACACGTGGAGAGTCCTTGACACTGATCCAGCTCCGTCAGAACCAGCTCTCAGAGTGAACAGAACTTCTGACACTCCTATTCTTATCTGTCAGCCCTGATTGGACCAGATTACAGCTCTAAACAGGGCACCAATATTCTATGAAGCCCACCTCGATGACTTTGTTATAATCACCACAGTTGTCTCTAGTGTCCACGTTATCTATTATGGCTCTAAAATTCTACAACATTCAGTGTATGCACTGGGATCGTGCCCACTGGTGGCACTCAGCACTGACTCCTGCCAAGATTTATGGAATGTGTTGGCACCTGGTTTCCAGACTGGCCAGAAATGAAGGCATCTGGTGATGTCTCTGCCCTGTTCCTGCTCTGCCAGGTCCTTGAGTAAAGAAGCTGTACTTGACAGTTGTCCAAAACAAAGAGAATTGCGTAGTGGAATTATATTTCACTTGACAGCCCACTGGGCTGTTACATTTACCCTTGTGGAGGCCAGAGTTTCACACCAGACTTGAGGTATTCAATGCTATTATTATGACATTCTCATCCTTAGCCAGGACCTGGGAAACTGTTATATTTTGAAAATTTGTCAAGAGTTTTGGAATGTGATATGTAGGTGCTTTTTTTTTGCATATGTCAACATTTCAGTGCCTCCCGACTGTATATAAGTAAACTTGCCTTGTAGAATATGTAAAGACAGATTGCTGTTAATAGGAATTATTTATAAAAGCTGTTAGATATAATAGCTGGCAGATGGAATACAATGTAAATAAATGTGAAGTCATACATTTTGGTAGGAGTAATAGTAAAAAGGATTATTACTTGAATGGTAAAAAGTTGCAGCATGCTGCTGTGCAGAGAGACTTGGGTGTCCTTGTGCATGAATCACAGAAGGTAGGTCTGCAGGTACAACAAGTAATTAGGAAGGCAAATGGAATTTTGTCCTTCATTGCTAAAGGGATTGAAATAAAAAGCAGAGAGGTTATGTTGCAGCTGTACAAGGTGCTGGTGAGGCCACACCTGGAGTACTGTGTGCAGTTTTGGTCTCCTTACTTGAGAAAGGATGTACTGGCACTGGAGGGGATGCAAAGGAGGTTCACTAGGTTGATTCCGGAGTTGAGGGCGTTGGCTTATGAGGAGAGACTGAGTAGATTGGGATTATATTCATTGGAATTCAGAAGATTGAGGGGGGATCTTATAGAAACATATAAAATTAAGAAGGGAATAGATAAGATAGAAGTAGAGAGGATGTTTCCACTGGCAGGTGAAGCTAGGACGAGAGGGCATAGCCTCAAGATAAGAGGGAGCAGATTTAAGACTGAATTGAGAAGGAACTTCTTCACCCAGAGGGTTGTTAATCTATGGAATTCCTTGCCCAGTGAAGTAGTTGATGCTACTTCAGTAAACGTTTTTAAAGATAAGGTAGATTTTTTTTGAACAATAAAGGAATTAAGGGATACGGTGAGAACGTGGGTAAGTGGATCTGAGTCCACGAAAAGATCAGCCATGATCTTATTGAATGGCGGAGCAGGCTCGAAGGGCCGGACGGCCTACTCCTGCTCCTAGTTCTTATGTTAGATCATTCACATTTCATCAATGAATACAATGCAGTATAATGGCAGCATTTAATTTTCAATAAAATAAAATCGCATCTATTTAATGAATTCCTTTCCAGCTTTCTGGTTAAATTTCTATTGCAGTCAGGAGCAACAGCTAAAGATGTTTCTTATTGCCTGGTTTAAAGGACTGTACTATTTAATAGCCTGCAGAGAGGTACACCAAACATGTTGTTGGAAAGAACTTGTGAGAGACAGGACTTGAACCATATTCCATTCTTTTATCCATTTGGAATAGGCATAAATTGGTGTTTTTGTTGAATAAGCATGATTCATTACAGGAAAAATGGCCTTTTAAGTCTTTCAATTTGTGGAATTCAATTTCTTGTTTACTCATATAGGACAGGGACAGATCAAAAGGATAAATATACTCCTCCCCCTCTTCTCCCCACTACCAACCCCACCATAAATTGTTATAAACTTTTGTTTGTGTGGGGAAATTGGTTGTGGATTTTACAAATATTCTGGCAGAATTCAGTCACAATAGTTAGTTTTGAGGTTGAGGAATGATGTTTTCTACATGAGGTGGAGAACCCTGATATCCAATCATAATTTCTTAGTCTTTGCAATACAAATGATAGAGAAGCCAATAACTTTGCACTTGAATCGAACTCATCAATTTATTCTGCTGTTAGCAATCATATTTTTGAAATTATTATTTAAGATGCAAAGTAATGCTTAACTTTTAGGGCTTCCATTGCTGCACAATTAGAGACAAGACAAAATATGTGTCAAGATTTGTTAGTGCTTGCCTTATTATTTTAAAACTGAAACTAAAAACAATTTACTCAGATGTTGCACGAGGAAGGAGAGATGCACTTTACAGATCAACCTGATACATGTTGCATTGACCCTGCAAATGAATGATAGAGGACAGAATTGAACTTCAAAGAACTTTAACTAAATTAGTTTTTACTTATTGTGAAGCCTCCTCCTTCTCTCAAATATGTGAATTAACATGTCAACAGAATTAGGAAAGTATGCACTTATGTGGGAACTATGCCACAATTACAATTGATCCAGGTAGTCTCTTAAGACTATTTGAGGACTGTCAAGCACCTTCCAGTTTCATTAATTTAATTTCCAAGGGAAAATATAATAAATTTTATATAGTGATGGAAAAAGGACTTTGCAGTAGCTGCATTGACTGACTTTGGCAATGGCGAGAATATTGGGAAAGTACAGCAAACATGGAAAAATCAGATTCCCAATATGAGAAAACATTTCCGATTTCCCCCTTAAGGTTTAAATAGTGAGTTCTGAATCTTGCTAATGAGCTATAACTTCCTTATTTCCATGAATTAGCATCTAATTACTCGCTAATCTCACCTTAATTCTATGAAGCTCTCAACTCTCTCCTCCTTGGCAAAGATGCAGATGAGACTATTGCCTGATATGAAAAGCAGTGGTTGCCCACCGGCAACAGCTGGCCACTTGTTTTTCTGAATGTACAGGCAATTCATCTTCACAACAATGTCCTTTTCATTCTAATATCTTCCACTATTCGTCCACGCCAGTGGGCAACAGCAAACTACAAGGCTCACCCCATTAACATGGCTGATTTCAGACCAACTCTCACACCACATTGACCCTTCAGGACTTTACTTCAGAGCTCAGGGGTGCCCATGGCATACATGCTTCTGCCAGCTTGCTTTGCAAGCAGGGACACTCGCATCTACATAGATGCATCTTGTGCTTCTTAGTTTACCTTCTTGTAGCTCACTCACATTGCACCTACTTGGAGTTTCCTAGCCTCTGTGGCTTGAATTGCTTTATGGTGCAGAGGGAGAGACAGGCAACTTATCGCAGTTTGAAGTACTGATTAGTGAAAGGGGTAGTCAAGATGGTGTATGGCACTGGGTGCCATCAATATCACTTCTACAGAATGTACCAGTAGCTTACACAGCAAACATAGTGTATGTGTTTCAAGCAAATGACTGTGTCTAAAAGTCAAATGGGACCAGCCCGTAATGGGATCAAGGGGAACTACAGTCAGACAGGGGCTATTGCCACATTCAGTCAAGGGGCTTGTCTAATTACATCCCAGGGTTGACAAGGGGATTCATGCCCTTGCAGTCTGGGAGCTAGGCCAAGTTCAGTCCTGCAGGTCAAGTGTAAGATGGCTACCATTGCAAGCAGAGTGGACTGAGTGACTTATGTTTGGATTTCATTTCATCCTGGAGCGGTCTGTCACTTATATGACAATCAGTGCTATGTTGGGCCAAAGTACACAAGACTTGGTCATTACCTCACTCCTTGGACTTTTCTGTTGCTGAATAAGTATTTCCTTACCCATATGATTGCACATATACTATCTTCAGCTGATCCCATTTTCAAGTATCTGCACTTTACATGTCTGGCTATCGTGAATCTCACTCAGTAAAGCACTTTGCCATAAAATGGGAAAATTCAGCCCTGGAAGCTGAATTTTGTAATTATGATCTTAAAGGCCATGATCTGCAAATGGAAATCTGTATTAAAGCGTAGAGAATAGCGACAAATTCTCACTGGGTGCATGCAAGCATTAAGTGAATATGATTTTTCCCTCAAATGAGCACTGAAAAAAATGTCTCAGCATTTGGAGAACTGCAGTGAGACTTCAATTCTAATGTAGTATTTTAATGCAATCTATTTCCATATATTGCATATGCCACTGTGCACTGTCAGGAACTGACACGCAAAGGCATAAATGTTCAGGATCTTCTCTTGCATGTCCAGAGACTAATGTTGAGCATTTAAATGCCATATTGTAAATTGAATTTGTCTTGGTTTTGCTGTTCAGTTTACACATTGCCAAGTATGATCTTGGTCTTAAATGCAGACCTTTGATGTATCGGCCAATCTGATTAAATTTAAACTTCTACTTTCCATCATGCTGTAGCATGTCTTTTTAGTGTTGTAGTATTCTTTGAGCAAAATCTCCATTTTGCATGCTTAACCATTTGAATTATTGTCGAGCCTCTGTGCAGTATCATAATTGATAAAAATTTGCAATTATAATTAAACAACAACACCACCATAGTTGGGTCTCAGAATTTTATATTATCTCTTACTTACTAGAACATTAATGTAGATAATGTTCCTTTGTGTCTTTGGTGGCATTTGTGTTTATATCGGACCTTTAACACAGAAACACATCCTGGGGCACATTACAGAAACATAGGGTGGCACAGTGGCTCAGTGGTTAGCTCTGCTGCCTCACAGTGCCAGGGACCCGGGTTCAATTCCAACCTCAGCAACTGTCTGTGCGGAGTTTGCAAATTCTCCCCGTGTCTGCGTGGGTTTCCTCCTCCTGCTGCTCTGGTTTCCTCCCACAGTCCAAAGATGTGCATGCTAGGTGGACTGGCCATGCTAAATTGCCCATAGTGTTCAGAGATGTATAATTTAGGTGGGTTATAGGGGAATGGGTCTGGGTGGGATGCTGTAAGGGCCAGTGTGGACTTGTTGGGCCAAAGGGCATGTTCCACACTGTAGGGACACTAAAATGAAGATATATCAAAGCCACAGATAGTAGTAAGTTTCACTAAAAGCTTGATTGGAATAAGGAGGGTCTTTAAGAGCAAAGAGAGGAGACAAAGGTTTAAGAAGTGAATAGCAAGAGAATGGAGTCTGTTTGGCTGAAGGCACAGTTGCAGGTGGTGGGACAAGGGGCTAGGGTTGGAGTTTGTAGAGCAATTACATGAATAATAGGGCTGGAGGAACTCACCCAGAATGTGGAGGAAGAACATGAGGATGGGCATATACCACAGTCATAGTCACAGAGGTGACCTGCACAGAGGTATTTCAGCACCGAGGTAAGGATGGAAATCTGATTGGTAAGGTTCAGACATGGAGTTGCAGGAAAATTGAGCAGAAATGTAAATAATGACAATATATTCAAAGCTATTTGTGAGAAAGGGAAGATTAGAATTGTTATTGTTTGCAAGAACAATGGGGTTGAGCTGAGTTTCACGAGTTGGCAGTTGATGCTAGTGGTTTTGAAAGTGAGCAAGGCACTACTTGTGGAAAGTTATACATTAACTGACACGAGAGGCAGGAATGGAATTTGCATTGACAGCCAGTTAGTGATAAATGGAGTAACGTCAGCAGGATGCAAGTTTCCTGGACGTTTTATTGAAGGAGGCCAGAAGGAAAACAAGATGAAACCCGGGAGAGGTTATTAATTCAGGATTAAAGCAGAGGGAATCTTTGGGCGAAGGTCACAGAAGAATTCAATAGGAAATGTCAAACAGATTTCTCAATCTGACTAACAAAGAATACCGTAGGCTGTACACGTTTTCATTTGAAGTGAGGTCGATGGGGGAGGAGGGAGAAAGTCCTGAAGTTGATAGTTGTAAAAAAGTTTTTAGTATGTTCTTTACTTTCAAGAATGATCACAGAGCTTTGAGGGGCCTGGCAGAGGAGGACAAAACATCGGGTAATTGATATAGTCCAACTAAACTAACACTGCATCAGGTTCGCCAGTCTGAAGTCTGTATTTCTTGAATTTGTTAGAACAGGAATATGAGCAATAGAGGGGGGAACAATATTATGTGAGTGAAGAAGGTTTTAAATGAGGAAAAGGTCTTCGAAGGTGGAAGTGAGGTCCTAGTTGATTAGATTTAGCAACTGCTGAAGTATTATTTGGTGGGGTATAATGTTTTTGTGCATCCAAATATAGATATCCTGTGAGGCAATGAACAATTATTGTCCCTTAAATTTTGCATCCAGTGCCAGTAGAACAAGACAGTTCAGGAACAGCATTTTCTCGAAAATGACTGCTACAAATATTACAAATCCTGCCTCACTCTCATATGTTCTATTGTTGTCCCACTGTAAAGACGAAGTCCATTTTCTGCAGCAGACATTCTAATAACCTTTGTCAATAACATCGCTAAATTATAGACATGTTTACTGTGATATCAAACCGTCTGAGAAGCCTAGTAAGATGTCTGAACATAATTGTTGATGATGCACATAACTATGAGGTTGAAATATGATACTAGAGATGAAAAGAAAATATTTGAAGACACTATACACATACTTCCTCTCAATACTTAAACTTTCAACCTTGCTGTCTAATTCCCTTGCCAGCATTTCTTTACAGTTTCTCCGTTGGCATTTCAATAGAAACAGAATAGTAAGAGAGCTGGGAACTTTGCATTCTCTAGTGGTGTAGGTTTTGATTTTTATCTCAGAGCTAAAATGAATAAAACAATGCATCTCTTGTGGAAGAATAGGTCATGGGCAATTTGCAGATAGCTTCTTCAGAACTAAAGTGTCAACAACATAAACATAAGCAGCATAATCCTGATGTCATGTCTATGATTGTTTCTCTGGTATTTTTCCTGTTGTTATTTTGCTGCTTAATAATTTGTCTTGGTGAGAGTGATACAGAAGTAACTCAATCATTTTTGTTGCTTCTAAAAGTTTCATTCCAATTTATTTGAAACAACTGCTTTGAATGCTTGTCTTTAACATAGTCTTAATATAATACGCCATTAGTGGAGTTTCTTTGATTGAGGTACTGAGGTGTTCACTTGTAATGAAATTAAAAATGTGTTCTCAAAGTAGGCCAAGTGATTGGATTGTCCATTCTTGCAGAATTATTAGATTTTTATATAAGGTCTAAAGCAACATACAATTAGAAATTTAAGTGCTGATAAATAAAAATGTCTTTCATGTGTTGAAAAACTTTATTTTTGTAAAGTTAAACCATCTTCAGACCCCTACATCTATAAGGCTTATGTCATGCTCAGGACAAGTACATCATAGTATGGATTTTCTGTCAATGCTTTAAATAAAATGGTGGCAAACAAACTGTTAAAAGGCTCTACAAATTATAAGACTTTTTTGGCATTTTAACCACAGTTGGCATCAAGTTTCTGCTGGATGCTTAATTAAAGATGCACATAGGAGGGGGGAAACTTCACAGCCACCTGTGAAATTCACTTATCTTATTATACTGAGCCGATGAAGGCTGCAGAGTCTTTGTCTTCACGTCTCATATTGGACAGAAGGGAAGATCAAAATCTACTCTACCATTTCTAGACCTTCACTACATCGCATTATATCATGATGGTCTTCCCTATCCAAACTAGACACAGTAAGCCTGAGAAACGTCAGCCCATTGGTCATGTAATCAAACATTTTCCTGGGACGTACACTTACTACCCTCAGGACCCAAGAAATCCAGCAGAACCATCAGTCATGGGTCAGTCTGAGAACTGGACTCTGAAACTAACTGTGAGTCATCATGTAGTCAAAGTACTTAACCTGTTTCAGTTTCAAAGCTCACTTGAAAATCGACCTGCTAAATATTTAATACAAGAAGTCTCACAACTTGCTGCAAACTCTTTACAAGACCTAACATGTATGGGAATAAATAACCTTGATTTTTGACCTTATCAAAACTTACTGTTGAATTAGTAAATTGGTGTACACTGTCCAAGGGTAAAGAAAGGCACATCTCATGCCATACCAAACATCCTCATAACGAGCAGCTAGATAGTGTATGCTTTCTGTCCTTGAGAAGAAGCTATCTTTACATGATCTCAGGCCAGTCCTTCTTGCTTTATCTGTTTCTCTGCTTGAGATGTTTTCTTCTTTGGTGCACTTTTACACTCCCCAGAACAATTTATCTATTTAATTCTTCACTTCTGCTTTAAGTAAATGGTGTTTACGCAATAAAATAAATAACATTTGAGAATTGTTGGTACATCTAACATTTGAAAATTTGAAATCAGCTGTCCTTATTGGATTCAGTGAATGGCATTGTTGGGGCTTGGCGTGGTTGGTTAGACAGCTAGTGTGTGGATCAAATTAATCCCAACAGCATTGGGCTCCATCCATGTTCCACTTGAGGTAGACTCGGGATATGCCTCCATACCCTACCCATAGTAATGAAAATAGAGCACTTAGCCATGCTGGGTAAATAATCACTGCATTTACAGAGAACTGAAGAAGATTAGGCTGTATATGCGCTTAAGACCACCTTTAATGTTGAAGTGATGTTCCAAGACTAAGAATGGTGTGTGAAGAAAGATGGATGTATATTTATTATTTTTAACTTTCAAAGCGCATTTAAAACAACTCAAAATATTGTCTTTGACAGTTAAGAGGAGATCAGTACTTCCGTGAGTTCTGAATGGTATCCATTAATTGGGGAGTTTTCTCACTGACAAGCCTATTTTTTTCACATTACAAGAACGTGATCCTTCCAAAGGAAATGGGCCCATTCGAGTAACTTACACACCCCAGTGCTCTACGTCCTCTGGGAAAGACCAGCTGCTGTTGAAAAGTTTGTCAGATGTTAAGTTGGCCAAAACAAAGATACGAAGAAAGCAACAAAATACAATTGATCCTCTTGGTGTAACCTTTGTGTGGTCTGCCAGTCGGCTTGTGGATCAACACATACTCTGGTACAGAGCATGACAGAGCATTATTGGAGCATTATTACTGAACTTACTTCCATTTGGCCTCTTTTTGTGCAGAACATCGGTCACCAATTTTTTTTGACCTATGATTTCTTTCAGACTGTGATTCAAGTGAATCACGCATTCATTGGTAAGTAGTAGTAAGAAAATATAATTATATTCTCATATGCTGACTACATAAATTACCTGTCAGATGAATATCTTCATTATGAATCTGTCGAAACAATTGTTTAGAGTCTTCATTTTATTACAATTAGCTATCTATCTATAAACTCACTGACAGACTATATGAAGGTGGTATCAAGGGAATTAATTTTATCTTTTATATTTCTTGGCTCCTTAATTCTGGAGATCTGAATTCTTAGGAATCCTCAATAACAGCTGTGAACCTTTCTCAGTGTATGCAGAACGTGCTGATGTACAGATAGCTTGAAGCAACAAAACAGCATCACAATTAGAAGTCAAAAAATTCAAGTGCAAGTCATACACATAATCGTTAAGTTGCTTGAGTCAAACTATATTTACTCAGGCCGGAATTCAGTGGGAACCATAGATGCTGCAATAACACTGGCATGGCACACCTTCCAACCAAGGCCAAGATTGCTGTTGACCCTATTGAAACATACAGGGTCAAGTCAATGGTGATGGCTGGAAATAAATTAGTAAAGCTGGGGGTGGGCATTTTAAAGCTTGCAGTATCTTCATGTAATGGCAGACATCTGGAAGATAATTGATAAGTGATACATTTACCAAGAATATTAAATTGCAATGATTTTATATCAAAGGACTCTTATTGCTTTCCCAACACTTCCAAAATTGTGCACAGGGTGAAAATTTGTTTGCTTGTTTTGTATCTTTATACTTTTTTTCTTTTGGGGGATAATGGGGAAGTGTAAATAAAGTAAAAGGTTAATTGTTAACCATCCATGAGGACACATTCCTGCCTTATTCACTTTTACAAATCCTCCTTTACTCTCAACCTGCTGCTTGGCGTTAGTGAAAACTGCAATTGTTGAGACTATAGACATCTTGTTTCTAACTCCATTGCCTCTAACCCTCATCATCTACATTTTTAAAAAATTCAAATATCCACAATTTGCCACCAGTACAGCCTCACCCTCCAGGCTGTGAGACATAGATCTGTGATTAAGGAGCACCATCACTTTATCTAACAATCACAGGCACCAGCTCAGAGACACAGCAACAGAAGTGAATGGCAGGAAATTGAGGAGCAATGGTCATTATGGTTTTAAGGGAGCTAGAGTCTCTAAAGGTACAGAAACAAAGGTTGAGCTCTCAAGAGAGTGAAGTTGTGAAGGTTGCAGCAATTACCATGACCCTGGACACTGTCTCAACACCCCACCTCAGTAATTCCAGGCAGTGGAATGATTGTGTGATGATACGAATAGTCAGTTCTATGAAATTCTTGGTGGCAGCATAAATCTTATTGCAGGTTCACTGCATATGTTCAGATGGTGGATGGATAACGCTGAAGGCAGGCTTTCTCTTGACATGTCTGCCAACGTTTTTGATCTTGTCAAAGTATAGCACTGCACATTTGTGAATTGAAAGTCCTTTCCAGAAACCTTCAATAATATTCACGACACTGCTTTCATTAATTCATGGCAACAACAAGTCAAAAATATTTCATTTGGTAGTTGCATGGTGAACCGTTCCAATTATGTTTATTGGGAATGGGTGGGCAGAAGGGATTTCCCTAGTGCTGCTGAACACATGTTCAATTGGCAGTGATTGAGAACAATAATGTTAACAGGACTTGCAAGGTTCAAAATGCCAGGTCATGTTTCAAATAAGCAATCGATTCTGTTTGATATCATGATTAATCTGTAAACTACTGGTGTGTGCACAGCACATTCACCTCAGTGTCCTTACAATCATGGCACATAATAAAATCCATACCAGAAGTGGTCTGGCAGATGTTTTGGAGTTCCTAGGTTGGATAGTACCTATGGTGTTGAATTTCTGAGGTCTCCACTTTACACACAGCCCATAGTTGACAATGTGGAGTCATGTTGGATGTCATTGAAACCATCTGAAATGCCTCAGCTGGATGAGCTACCATCAAGCCTTGCTGGCTCTCTCCTTTCTCCCAGACACAAATGAACTTATGTTTCTAAAGGAGACATTTTAACTAGGCTTTCTTAAATTGATGTGCTTATTAATTACTAAACACAAGAAAGAATAGCAATACAACACACGTGTATACGGGTTAGAAATAAGAGGTGAGTTGATAAAAGGTTATAAAACGAGGTCAGTCTCTGTCTTGTTTGTGAACAGGTACGTTGTTAGAAGTTGTGGCAGCTGCAGCGGATCTGACCGGTAGTGTTGATGGTGGAAGTTGAACAGTCGATTTTGACTTTGAAAGTTGATTGAATTTTCTTTCATTCTGATTCATGTCGGCAGTGGTTGACGAACAACTTTCGAAAAGTTTTTCTTTTCCTTTTTCAACGATGCAGGAGTGCTTACGTGGCTGTTCCCAAAGCTGTGACCTTCACAGAACATAGAACCATAGAATCCCTACAGTGTGGAAACAGGCCCTTCGGCCCAACAAGTCCACACCGACCCACGGAGCATCCCACCCAGACCCATCCCCCTATAACCCATCTAAGTTACACATCCCTGAACACTACGGGCAATTTCCCATGGCCAATCTACCTAGCCTGCACATCTTTGGACTGTGGGAGGAAACCAGAGCACCTGGAGGAAACCCACGCAGACACAGGGAGAATGTGTAAACTCCACACAGATAGTCACCCAAGGCTGGGATCGAATCTGGGTCCCTGGTGCTATGAGGCAGCAGTGCTAACCACTTAGCCACCGTGTCGCCCTCAAACTGGTCCATCCATTAGGGTGTCAGGCCACTAATACATATAGATCAGAGCTCAAGGTCACTTTTTAACCCTTGCCCCTGCATAATTTTTAGAGGTGGAAAACACAGTATGTCTCTCACCCAGACTGCTGTCTTTTTTAACCAATATGTTCACAGTCTGAGGTACTTCCTAGTGATTACAAGTTCTGTTTGCAGCACATTTTCTCCCCTTTGAAACTTCTTTGACTTCTCATCAACTTTGTGACATTCTAGAGTTTTTTTCTCCAAGCAGCCACTGAATTGACATCTTCAGTCAAAGTTTTGCTGTGTGTCCCTTCTTAATATATATGTTGTAATTAATGTTCTATGTGTTCATAGGGAGTTCAAAGTTCAGATCCAGGGTCATGACAAAGGTTTTTTGTGGCATAAAATACGCAATGGTATTTGTGAGAGATTGTCAGAACAATTGTTAGCTTCGTCTTGTGGATTGCGATAAGCTATTCAGGTACTTTGAAACTGCCTGATAGGAAGGGTATTGAATGTGACAGACATGTTTCATATAATCCATTCTTGCAAAGCGTAATTAACTCGTCTTCTCTTGGCTGCTCTGGTAATTTCCTCCTGTGCTGAACTTGCTGAGGGTGGGAGGTACAGTACATCACTAGGGATGAGAAGCATCTCAGCAACCAGTGGAGGAAAGTGGCAACAAAAGCTAAGACAACGATTGAATGTATTTTCTGCACAAATTCAAGCTAACTCGACTTGTAATGCAAGTCCATGAGCATCTGAAAAGTTAAGATGATGTTTGACATGAAACATAAGGTAACCAACACCTTTGTCATGTAACTCATGCGTTGGCTTTGAACCAGCAACTCACTTAAAACTTGATTCAGTTTCAGAAGTCTTCCTGTCTTTGCTTTCTTCCTTACACACCATTTGGCAGAACCAGAGCTGAATCAATGGGATGAAAGTAAGGTGGGTTCTGACAATCCTCTTCAATAAAGTAGCAGCCAGACAGTAAAGACAAGCCAACCTTGCAAGCCAACATTTTGCACTTTGCAGCTGAACTGACTGACATTTTGAACCAACCATTCTAAAACTCCTCTACACACATGTAAAATCAGACCACAGAGAAAAATACATCGGTATAATGGTGCAGCGATACAGACCGATAAACAGTTCAATCCCCAGTCCACTGGTGAAATGGTCCTTTTACTTGCTAGGACTCGCTGTTTTTCAATCTCTGTTCTCCAAGTCCTGTCCACTTCTTCACAAGAAACACAGAAAATCAGTAAATTAACTGCAAAATCTCTTAGTTGCTGGCTGAAAGCTACAGCATACAGTGAAAGAAATTAATTCTCGCTTTAGGCCTTTTACTAGGGAGAAAGAGATACTATCTGCCATTGCAGTTCCTTGAAGGCTCCTGCCAGTATTGTTAACACCCACAAGCTGCTCAGCTACCCAGCAGCCAATCTGACAGTTATTCTCAGGCTATGGCCTTTGTCATCTACAACTTACCACAATTCCAAATTGAAATCCAGCCCCACAAGAGGACATTCTGACAATTTGGTAGACATAATTTGGAAAGTAGATCAGTTTTCGTATCTGAAGAAGAAAAGACGTTGAACATAATTCAGACAGAAGTTTAGAAATAATTTCCTTTCGTGCACTTACATACAGAAAAGAAACGGAGATTGGAAAATGCGACTGTTGGCATTAGTAACAAATGCCTAACATCTTTGGAGGACAATAATCCATCTCCTGTTCCGACAGAGATAAAACTAACGCTTCCAGTAAGTTATAAAATTGTGGTAAGTTTTCATTTGTACTATTTCCATCAGTCACCTACATTTTCTGCTGGATATCATCAAACTCGTATTGTAACTTCAGCAGAATGTTACAGCATGTTCTTCAGGGAGAGGTCTTAGGCTACTGCCTCACCTAAAGTCATTGCTAATACATTTGCCAGAAGTAACATTACATATAAAGTAATATGAAGAATATATTGCACAATGCACCTCTGTTTGTAGTCTTTGATTACATTTGTCTAATTACAGATCTCCAACATTATTGAATACTGCTGAACTTCCATTTTTCAATACAAAGACTTCATGAGTATGTTGAGTGCACATGTTCTTTTATCGCCACAGATTTAATTATGGTGCAAATCCTCTGGGAATATTTCAGCAAGCCAGCAGCCAAGAAGCCTTTGAATTCATGAATATCTAATTATATTAATGAGGTCGATATGCAGGCCTCTTTTTGCAATAGTGCTGAATACTCAAGAATATTTGATAAGAAACTGACAAACTCAAGAAGTCCAGGTCTTCAACTGAGTAAGATATGATCCATGAATCGTGGAAATTTTCCTTTATTCTGCTATGAGATAGCTGGCAAAATTTAATTAGATGTAATGGGGCTCAAAATTATTATCTCGAGAGCCTTAATTTTTGAATTCACTGACTCGACATAGACCTGAATGATATTTACCATAAACAAGGTCAGCCTGATTGAGCACCACCAGCAACAACAAAAATGTTTATTTGTGTAGCATGTTTGACTGAATGCTATGTTCCAAGGCACTTCATTGGAGCAGTATCAAACAAAATATGCTGCCTTTCCATAAAGGAAATATTACGTCAGATAACCAAAAATTTGTTTTGAAAAGTAAGTTTTAAGAAATATCCTAAAGGAGGGAAGTGAGATCAAGAGGCAAAGGAATGCAAAGATGGACTTTCAGAGTTTGTGACTTGGACAGCTGAAGGCACAACCATCAATAGTGAAGTAATAGTGATTGGAAATGCAAAAGGCACTTGACTTTAGAGGAATGCAGATCTCTTGAATGGTTGTAAGTGTTGCAGAAGATTCCAGAAACATAGAAGAGCAAAGGCATGGAGGGATTTAAAACAAGCGCAAGAATTTTAAAAAAAGTCAAAAGAACATTTACAGAGCAGGACTTACTCACTTCATGGTCATTGAACAGTGAGACCTTGGAGTGCAGGTTCATAGTTCCTTGAAAGTGGAGATGCAGGTAGACAGGATAGTGAAGAAGGTGTTTGGTATGCTTGCCTTTATTGGTCAGTGCAATGTTGGGAGGTCATGTTGTGACAGTACAGGATATTGGTTAGGTCACTTTTGGAATACTGTGTTTAATTCTGGTCTCCCTGCTATAGGAAGAATGTTATGAAACTAGAAAGGGTTCAGAAGAGATTTACAAGAATGTTGCCAAAACTAGAGGGCATAGGTTTCAGGTGAAAGGAGAAAGATTTGAAAGGGTCCTAAGGGGCAACGTTTCCGCACAGAGGGTGGTGAGTGTATGGATTTTGCTGCCAGAAGAAGTGGTGGAGGCTGGTACATTTACAACTTTCATTTGGCATCTGGAAGGATATATGAATAGGAAGGGTTTAGACGGATGTGGGCCAGATGCTGGCAAATGGGACTAGATTTATTTAGGATATTTGGTCGGCATGGACGAGTTGGATTGAAGGGTCTATTTCTGTGCTGTACATCTCTTTGACTGTATAATTGCAGATGCTGGAAATCAGAAATAAAAACAAAAATTGCTGGAAAAATCTCAGCAGGTCTGGTAGCATCTGTAAAGAGAAATCAGAGTTAACATTTTGGGTCCAGTGACCCTTCCTCAGACCTGACAACTGGACCCAAACCGTTTAGTCTGATTTCTCCCCATAGATGCTGCCAGACCTGCTGAGCTTTTCCAGCAACTTCTGTTTTTGAGAGAATTCTAAAACCAAGGCATTACTTGACCAGGCGCCAAAATAAAACAGCAAGCACAGTGATGAACGGGGAATGGAATATTTGGTTAACAATAATTTGATTCCGAGCCAGTTGTTTTATTGACTCAAGCTGAACTCCTGCTACGGAGGTCAAGACAAACTGGTAGCCTCAAAGGTGAGGAATGTTGTTTGTGGACCACAAGTACATTTTCAACTCTGTACACTCTTTGTGTTGCAGTGTTACTTGTAGCAGACCTTTCATGGAATCACAGAATCCCTACAGTGAGGAAGCAGGCCATTTGATCCATCCCAAAGGGCATCCCACCCAGACCCACCTCCTTACCCTATCCAAGTAACCCGAAATTTCCCGGGGCTAATCCACCTAACCTGCACATCTATGGAATCTGAGAGGAAACTGGAGCATCCGAAGGAAACTCATGGGGAGAATGTGCATTCTCCACACAGACGGATGCCCAAGATTCAAACTCGGGTCCTTGGTGCTGTGAGGCAGCTGTGCTAATCCCTGAGCCACCATACTGCCCCATATTCATATTGGGCATTGTTTCACCTGGACCATGTCGCTTAAACTTTTGTAGACTGTTAACCTCAATTTTTTCAGCCATGGTATATGATCTGATAGGATAGTGACAGTTGTTTCTGTAGCAAGCTTAAAATTGACAACATGTTAATTTGCATAAATAAACTCTGTGACAATCGAGTCGGTTGAATCACTATTTGTGTTTACAACAGTAATTTCTTTTAGGAATGAGTCTGAACTCTCATGAATTGATGTTTATTGTTTCATGTGAGAATCTTGAGAACCTTGACAAGGTGCAGAAATTTTTAAAAAGCAAGTGTTTGGGCCACATATCCAGGAATGATGTTTCACAAGGTACAAATGTTTGAATAGAATGTATATTGCCAGTGCCTCCTTAAGAAATAGTTCTTGCTTGCAATAACATAAATCAAAGCAGTAGATGATTCTTTAAACAGATAATGTTTAAAGTTAAATAGAATCTTCATCTTAGAAGGAAATTGCTTTCCCATGCAATAAACATTATAATTTAATAGCTGGCTAGATTTTAAAGTGAGTTTGTTCGTATGTGGATAGTACACATTTCCCATTAAGTTTGATTTTCTAGTGTATCGCACACAAAGGTTATTGAATGACACAGGATCTGACTGGAAATTTATTGACGTCAATAAATTTTTACGATGCTCTTTTTAAGAGAAAATTATTGCAATAACTTGACAGCTTTATTCAGCCTTGCCTTCAGAAACAACTGTAACTTATGTTGAGGTAGTACCTTTAATGTAATAAACATCCCAATGTGCTTCACAGGAGTATTATAGAATAAAACAAGCCACTGAATGGCATTAAGAGAGATTAAGTCAGGATACAGAAAAATTGGTCAAAGAGATATTAAGGAGGTGTGGAGGCAGAGAGACTTGGGAAGGTTATCCCTAAGCTCAGGGCTTAAGGAACTGAAGGTACAGCCACTAGTGCTGGAATGATTGAAATTGGGAATATTCAGTCAGCCAGGGTTAAAAAATTTCAGATATCTTGGTAGGTGTAAGGCTCAGAAGATTGCTGAGATTTGGGGTGAGGCTATGGATGGTTTGAAAACAAGGGAGATAAGAGTGTTAAAATCAAAATGTTGCTTGATGGAATCTGATGTTGTTGACTGTGTACATGAGTGATAGTTGAATCCATTCTGGTGTTTGTAAAATCATGGACAGCAATTTTTTTGGATCACCTCAGGGTTACAGAAGGTAAAATCTGGAAGAACTATTCAGGAATGTTTTGGAATAGAGGGGTCTAAAAATAACAAAAGCAAGTCTTTCAACGTGAGAGTGCCCTAACTCTGCCCACACTGCTATTTCTGATCAGTCTGCATCCCATTGATTTAAGGGTGTAGTGGGGAATGGTTAGGGTGAGAGAAAGTAATAATATTATTGGGAAGTAGGACATAAAAGGAGGAGGGTGTTTGAGTAAATCAGCAGCTGCAAAAGTGTTGTAGCAAATAGAAAACCAGAAGTTAACTATCTGTAATTTTAAAATTGCCAATGTAACTAAATGCTGCTTGGCTTGGACACAGAGGAAGGTAGGGATGTAGCAGGTGTTGGCAGAGAGTGATGCAAAGAAGTGACCAACGTTGGCCTTACCTATATTTGATATGATAGGATGATCAAGGCCATATAGAATGACAAGGTCAAGAGTGTGGCTGTGAATATGGTTACCCAAGGGAGGGATTTAGGGAGGAGAAGGCACAGTAAAATCAGAGGAAAGAGAAAGTTAATGAGTTAAGGTCAAAGTCATTCAGTGTAAATGCTAATGAGGAATAGTGAAGGCATCTCGGTGAGAAAATACTTATAATACTTGTGAAGGTGGTAGAGAATGATGATTTTGAAAGTAAGATGAGAGAGCTAGAAGAAAGTGAGATTGGGACAATATTTTGGCTCGAAGAGGTATATTTTGTCTTGTTCTGTTTTTGAAGAGAGGTTTTAAGACAGAGGTACCGTTCTATCTATTTTAATCCAATAAAGTTAGGCCTTGTGAGGCCTTGGATTTTTTTAAGTTGAAATAACAGAAGCAGCTTGAACAGGTGGGGTTGAGCTCCCACAGAACCAGGATTTTTAGTTTTAGTTTTTCAGTAGCAGCTGTTGGGTTCTTGAAGCTGGATGTGGTAGCTGTTTTTCCCTGTCTCTGTTACTGCTAAAAGCTGGGGCTTCTCTTCCTGCTGCTAGAATTGCATGTGAGACAATCTGTTTTACCGAATTTGCCTTTGCCAAAGGTACGTTTATGGGATGTTACTACATTGGAACAGTTAATTAGTATTAGTTAATGTATCTATTATTTTGATAAGCATTTTGATGGAGTTAAGCCAGTTCTTTTCTTTTATTTTGTCTGTATTTTAACTGCAGTGTAAAAATAAAGTGCGTTTTGCTTAATGTCAAGTCGTTTGACCAAGCAAAAGGCACCTGGAACGCAACACCTTACGCAACACCTTAGAGTCTAAGCTATCTTCTGAATATATTTTGAGGGGGTTTGGTCTGATCTATGGATATTCATGGATAAAGAAAATTACAGAGGAGTAGGGATCAGGTGAAGGTTTAATCTGATGATAACTGCCAAACTGCTGTTCTAAGGGATGAGTGGTTGAAGATGTAGCCAATAGGAAGGCTTCATGAAGGGCAAAGGTGCATTCACGCCACTAAGACCATGGGTTTACAGTCTCATGCCTCTAAATGTGTTAGAATAGCAAAAGGGAGATTTAAAAATGCTGAATAGGATCTCCTTTCTGCAACTCCTGCCCCATTCCCACCATGTGAGATTTTTTATTGCCCTTTGATAAAGTTGCGGGCAGTGAATCCACACTCAACAAACCCACCATACTCCATTGCAGAGGTGAATGTTTTCGATCCCCTCCCTCACAACTTTTATGGAATTGGGTCCGTGTTAGTAAGAGAAGTACTTAACAGTACCTCAGAAAAATGAACATTGGGGAAATCATCTTGTGGAGCAGGAAAGTGATAGTCAATTTCATTAGTTATAGATACTGTATGAAATATAAATATATCTTAATGTAATGTTTGATCATAGGGTTTTGTCAGTAAAAGACAATTTACCAGAATTATGTGTTTATTCACATAGATTACATTCCTTTAACCAGTGGATGAATGGCTCCCCCCATTCACAATTATTAGAAACTGGCTTTAGTGTGCCATTTGGAAACAGAAGCAGGTATCTGTTGAGCCTTTGAAGTACTCTATGGGCATAACACATCAGCCATAGAAAAACACTGGGAGCTTTTTGAAATGCTCGTAAAACTACAGAAATAAACAAACATCCATTCAAAACCCACTTCAAAGAAATGCAATAATCACAGTAGCTCATGAAAGTGATTTCTGAATGGGTGTTTATTTAATTTGGTAGTTTTCAAGCATTTCAAAAATTTTCCAGTGATATTATAGTTGATATTATAATATATATTTCCAGTGATATTATATAGGGGAGGCAATGACCTAGTGGTATTATCACTGGACTGTTAATCCAGAGACCCGGATAATGTTCTGGGGACCTGGGTTTGAATCCCTCCACGGCAGATGGTGGAATTTGAATTCAATAAATATCTGGAATTAAGAATCTAATGATAACCAAAAAACCATTGTCAATTGTCAGGAAAAACCCATCTGGTTCACTAATGTCCTTTAGGGAAGGAAACTACCATCCTTACCTGGTCTGGCCTACATGTGACTCCAGACCCACAGTAGTGTGGTTGGCTCTTAACTGCCCTCTGAGCAATTAGGGATGGGCAATAAATGCTGCCTGGCCAGCAACACCCTCATCCCATGAATGTATGAAGGTTATAGTGCCTGGTGAACAGTGGAAGAGTGGCTATGAGGGTTGATTGGGAAGTATGGAGGTGACATGGATGGTATAAAGGGCAAATAGGGACTATGAAGAGGCATTTGTGGTATAGAGGGAGAGTTGAATATATGAGGGAACATGGGTGGCACATAAGGGGATGGGGTTTATGAAAGGAACATAGGTGGTGTGGAGGAGCTATGAGGTGTAAGTGATGGGTTGGGGTAAGGTGTAAGGACAAGGGGTTTTTGAGACATTGGCTGATATCCTAGTGGACAGAGATGAGCTCACTCAGCTGCCGGCCCTAACATTCACTCACCTCCATTACCACCTCAGGCTTGCTTCTGGAGGTTATGTCAATCTTATGACTGTGTCTAATTCCTTGGGATGAAAATATTATGGACAGACACTGCCAAGGATCATGGAAAGACAGCTATTTAACCCAGGATGTTGATGCGATCACCCACAATAAATTCATGGATGGCCAGGGTCCTGATTGTAAGTGAACAGACATTCTGGAGGGATATTGATAGAGAGGTGGTGAGAGCTGACCCACTGACAGATTTCACAGGGTCAGCAGTGGGACAAGTGAGTTGGACAGGAAGGAGACTGGTATGGTTAGCCCCACAGAAAGATTGATGATAGACTGGGATGCGGCAGCTGGGGTTTCCGTTCATGGTGAGTCAATGCTGAGTGCTTTGATGACTGTTACAGGATGACAAGAAAGGCACAGAGTGAACATGTTGCTTATTTTCGAGGGAGTCATGCCTTGGAGAGTGGAGAAAAAGCAGGAACATCAAATGAGGGCTTGGGGGAGGGAATTGCAAGGGCAGAATATCTGAGATGGGAGATGTGAAAGGAGGGATGATGATAGAAGAGAGGATCCAGGAAGAAATGGAGTAAAAAAGCTAACAAGAAAGAGCAAATGTCAAAATAGAAAGGCAATCCCACGTCTGGAATGAAGGTCAAACTGAGCACTTGATTGGATTTAGGGAGAGCTCAAATCTAGTCTAGTCATACATGATATCCACTGTTAATATTTGACAGCCTTTGAACAACATAAATTACTTCTGTTTGTTTACTTTGAATTTAAAATTCATTTAAATCTCTTTGACTATTATAATTCAACCAGATCTACCTCTAG
>NC_063340.1:41178355-41189676 GCF_021869965.1 Rhincodon typus | reverse complement strand
TCTTGATTTTTGGCTTATTAGCTGAACGGACTTTGCCTCTGGTTTCTGTTTGGTGACCCTGTTGCTGTTTAAATCTGTGCAATGCAGCTAGTTAGAAGCATAGCTCATTGCAGACTGGAGAGAACAAGTGCAGAAATTTACATTCTTTTGATTAATGACACTGTATACTGCATTCGCGTGGTGTAATGAAAATATAGGGTGTTGGTGTCAGAAATGCTTCGAATTCCCTTGATTCATTAAATATTTAACTTTCTCTAATTTAAGAGGGTAAACCTTACTTTAAAGATAAAGAGTAAAAGGCCAAAATGCTCTTGCAGATTTAACTGACAATACTCCTGTTAGTACTGGTTTTAAACAGGCATGAATATAATTTCTTGCAAATTTCTTGAACATGGAGTATGAGGATCCAAAATTGGAATATTGGTGAAGGAGTGGCCAGGCCATCTACCCTTGAATAACAACAGCATTCTCTGATGAATAAGGCCATTTTACACAGAAAAGACAATTTGAAGGACCTGAGGCTCTGCCTAAAATTGGCAGGATATTCAGTACAAACACCACTGCGGATCAGAAATTAAAATAAACAATTGATTATAAGCAAAGGGTCAGTTTTCATTTGCATCCTTTTATTGGAGTCATTTATCAATCACGATGGAAGCAAATCTATGGCACATGACAGCGGAGATTTCTTGCCCTATGTACATATATCCTATCACTTTAGGTTCGTCAGTAGCCTCCCAGGGAGGGGAGGAAAGTTTGATACTTGAAGTGAACTATATCGCTGCAGTGGGAGATCTTCGTCTCTTGATGTTGTCCAATGCTTTTTATCTCTCTCTTTTCATGTCTCGTTGTGTGTTATTAGCATTTCCTATTTTAATTCAAAACTTTTTACAGATTTTAACGTCTCACATCGAGCTTGCCTGTTCCTTGGGGGCACCTCCCACCGTTTGGATTCTTGTGCAAACTTTGTTTTTCAAATATAATTTGCCTAACCCTTCTTTCTGTTGTATTGTTTAAAGGTTGTTCTGCCCGTCCACTCATCCAGTTTTCCTTTTAAACCTCTGGTGTTGTCCTCCCAACCTGCTCTGATTATATTAAAAAGCTTGCTCACATTTTAATATTTCCTGTCTGAAGCAATTTAAATTGCTAACTTCTTCCATTGATGTTAGCCAACTGCAGTGTATCTCAAATGGCAAGGAAGACCAAACCAATTAAAATTTAGACATTTATGAATTAATCACCTTTCAACCAACACAAATTTAATTTTATTGTTTATTCTTAATGTCCTTCAATATTCTTTCACTTTTAAACTCAGAATATAATATTAATCAATATTTAATATCCGAGTTTTAACATTAAAGCCGCATTAAGACAGTCAGCTATCTTTCATTAGCAATTCCTATGAATCTTTGCATTAATTACTCCTCTGATACAATATGTATTTTGGCTGTAGGTAAATCAAAATAGTAATGTATTAAGAAAAAAATTCGTTCTGAATTAATACATTTTACAATTTTTTTCTGTAAAGTATTTTGATACTTAAAAAAACATTAGCAGCTGTTAGCAAAGTCTAAGCCACTTATTTTTGGGGACATTTCAAAATTCAAAAAAACTCCAAATTAAAAAAACAAATTTTATGTTGTTCGAAATTGAATCATCAATCTATGTAGTCTTGGGAAAGGCATAAGATTGTTTTGACTTTTAACCTTCTTGTACAGAAATTCTTTTCTGGCATCATCTCAATCATCCTCTAGCTATCAATATTAATGAGACCATGAATAAGTAAATAGAAGCAAACAAAAGATTAATTGATGGAAACAAAACTTTATTGCTTATTCACTGAGTTGTGTGGTAATGCATTTGGTTGCTGCTACTCTCACCAATTTTTATCAATGCACCATAGAAAGCATCCTGCATCACAGTTTGGCATAGCAACTGCTCTATCCAAGATCGCAAGAAATTACAGAGAGTTACGAATGCAGCCAAGTCCATCACGAAAACCATCCTTCCTTCCATTGACTCTGTCTACAGTTCCCACTGCCTTGGGAAAGCAGCTGACATTACCAAAGCCCCCTCCCACCCTGGCTATACCCTATTCCACTCTCTTTGAATGGGCAGAAGATACAAAAATTTGAAGACACATACCAACAGGTTTAACAGCTTCTTCCCTGTTGTTATCAGACCTATGAATAGACCTCTCATATATTAGAATTGATCTTTCTCTGCATCTTCTCTGTAGCTGTTCTATCACCCTGATGTACTCATGTAACCTAGGATTTGTCTGGTTAGCACACAAAACTATACTTTTCACTGTCTCTCGGTACATGTGACAATAATAAATCGAATCAAATCAAATCATAGATGAACGTTTAATACTTCGATTACCATGTGGCACGAATACAATATATGTGCCTTACAAGAAAATACCTGGTAACAGAAGAAAAATAAAAAATAGATAAGCTCGTATGCCAGTTATAGTTAGAATCACATTTCAATTAGAATGATTTATCTTCACATAGCTATATTTGATGAAGAACATGTTTGCTTCTTCACATCAAATTTAATTGAAAAAAGGTAAGTTTTAACAAATATCCAGCATTTCACTCTCAGATGCAACAAAATACTTCATAGTTTCCTCTTTTAAAACCTTGCAAGCTCCCCTTTGGATGTCTGTGAATTTTATCATTCCTTTTTCACAACCATAAGGGATTCAAAGACTTTCCAATACAATAATTGTGAAATGTTTATTGATTACCAGAACAAGCTGATTGAATTGCTTATTGTTTGCAGTCTTTGGGGCAAATGAATTTACTAACGTATCAAAACATATTTAAGATACACATTTATAGCTTCGTATGAATACATGAAGCTACAGAATATAATTTTAAAAACATTTAGAAAGTTTTATTTGTTGAAATGCTCCTGAAATATAATAGTAACTGTAATAATTTGAAAAGCTGATAATCTGGGCAAAAGAGATGTTTTTCCAATTCTTGCAAATAACTCAATGTAATGGATGTTTATATATGGATCTTGTGATAGGCCTGGTTTTAATTATTTAACTAAAGTTGATATTAGAATGAAGAAAATGATTTAAATTGTTTTCAAACCAACTCCAGTGTGAACAAAACTGTCCGATAGACCCAACAGAACATCAAAGGTTCCATTATTGAGATTGAATACTGTTCTTATCACAGCGATGTATGAACAGGCCATCCAACCTCTTCAGTCTGCTCCATGATTCTATTAGGTCATGTCAGATCTGTATCAAGCCTTTTTATTCTCGTTTCCTTTCATACTCTCATCTATTAATCTCAGTGCTGAAAATTTTAATTAATTGATCAGTCACAGTCTCCTTCATCCTTCAGTACTCTCAAGTATCTCAGATATTCCGTTGATCACCTTGGTGATTGACCTGGGAGGAAATAGATATGCAGTCAAGACTAGCTGTTGACTGCAATGTGGAATTTTATCACAGAGATATGGGAGAGGTACCGCAGCTGGTATGTCAGTATCAGTTATGATGACATGGTGGGGGCAAAGTTGTCATTCTGTGTTTCTCAGCACGTGTCTGTGTAACAGTTGTCTGTGGTGGCCTTCACAACATGATGCTGATGCAGAGAGGAAGTTGAAGAGCTCCTGACATCCTCAGAGGAGAAGTAGGTGAGAAGGAAGGAGACTGATATACTGGTGGTGTTTGCAGTCACACACCTAGCTACCATAGAAGCCTGTGATGGTTTCATCCAGGCACACTTCATCTGAAAAGTGCTTTTACAGCGTTTAACACTTTTCATCTTGACTCCTGTGCTGTCCAACCTGAGGTGGGGCCGGGAGGATGATGTTGATGATTGGTAGGCTCCTATTGAATGAAGGCGGTGGTTTGGGCCGAGACCTCGCAAATAGATATCTACCCCAGAGGTGCCAGTTCAGAATCTGGCTAATAGTGTGTGAAGTAGGTAGTGTGTGAAGTAAGCATGGGGTCAGTTGAATAATTACACAGGCATTATGTATTTAATAGTCGATGTATTTAATTGTCTAACTTTTCTTAAGTAATTATTTACTTAACTTCATTAGAATCTTCTGAATTCTCTGACTTAAATGGAGAATTTTGAAGGGATCCTAGAGTAAAGGAATTTCCCAGCAGAATCTTCATTTTCTCGGGCAATTCCTTTTGTGTGTGCTACAATAGGGATGCTACAGGGTTCTCATGTGCAACTCCAGTCTACACTGGAATAACAACTGTATGCCCAGTGAAAAATACAGGCCAGTATCTCCACGGTATCTGTAATGTTATGCACTAAGTTTGAAATAAACTGTAAGAGTTACATCAATTGTAAAGGGATCCATTGTTGTTTGTTTGGATCATAAATAATACATGTCCAAGTGACCTGGTGACCTTTGACATAGAAGCTGCACCAACACTAAGGAAGTTAAGATGCGTGAGGCATATGGCTAGATACGGGTGAAGATAGGCAAAGAAATTACTTCTGCAAAGAAAATAGGAGGGGGTTAGTTATTCTGGTTGACAGTAGAAGACACAGGAGTTCTAAGAGATACTGTGTGAACTCACTTAAAAAAAAACCCAGCACAGCTGTATAAAGAGTCAGTGATGCTGCAGAGCTCTGCTTTTTTTTTTACCAGAAGTCAACAAACCATGAATAGGGGTGTTATTGTTTGGTTCGCTAGAATATTACATTATCAGGGTTGTTGAGACCCAAAGGAGGGAAGGTTTCTAGAAGTGAGTTTTGCTTATAATTATCATAAAGTGTGAAACTCAAAGGTGAAACCTGTTGTTGGATAGGACTCCCGACCTATCCTGTATGAACAAAGAACGGCATGTCTGTGTAGTTACATCATTCTACCTGTCTGCAGCGATTGATGCAAGTGGCTATGGTTGAGTAACACATATCTGTGTTCTCTCAACTATTTAGAGTAACATAAGTTTCTTATAAAGTATCAGTTGTCTGTTAATTAATGTTTATGTTGTCTCTGAATTGTGTTAAAGTAAAAGTTACAGATGTTATTTCTAAATTTACTTTCTTCATTTGGGAGTCATTTGGCAAATTTAGTCATTTTGGATTACAGTGCCCTCAAAAGGATCATAACAGACAAAGAAGTTTCCAATCTTCTATCCTAAACGTGGTGTGTTTGGAGAATAGCTAAGGCCTCAGTGCAAATCCCTGATGACACAGGTCATTTTCTGCCATTTCAAATATGTTTCCTTTATTCTTATGTTCTATCTTCTGCCTCTCAATCAGTTACTAACCCACATGTCAACTTTCCTGCTCTGATGATGCTGCCTGGCCTGCTGTGTTCCTCCAGCTCCACACTGTGTTGCCTCTGATTCCAGCATGTGCAGTTCTTGCTATCTCTGATTAGTATTTGCTGGATGCAACTGAGCAATATTACAGCTCAAGAAAAAAAGAAGCAGGGGCGGTTTTAGCTTGGTGAAGCTGTCTGTCAATGCAGAGTAAGACAGATTCTTGTGAATGTGTAATTGAATGCATTTTCAGAGGCCAAGGGAGCTTAGACATGGGAAAGGTGGTTGATTGACCGGAACAAGAGCTGTCATTTCGACAGTCCATGATGGAGCAATTCCTGAGAAGGTGTTTCAAGGCTGTGTTGGCAGAAGTGCAGAATTATGACCTTTTGTGAAGCTTAATACGATATGATCTCCCATAACTGGGTGTCAACATAGTGACAATGGTGTATGTAAAATGGGTTTCCTTCATTCCTACTAGAATGTAAAATATGACTCAGGATATTCAAGGGAATTCTTCCTCTAATACTGCTACGATGACTTAAGTTACTAGAGATTTACAGGTTTTAACTCTAAAAGAAAAGTGTTCCCTTACTCCTCCAACAACCCAAGTAAACAGACAAATATTTTGAGAGTTAATGGAGTGGATCAGTCATTGATGCTAGCTGATGAGACAATTTGTGCTTCAAGTGGTTTGTTGAGAGAGAGGGTAATACTAGGGGGTCTCTGTTGGACTTAGCAGCCTGTTCCCTTGTACAAAATGACTCCGTAGATAGAATTGCTACTGTAGGAATTGTTCTTCATGCATCTTTTAAAGGTGTGTGTTTTATATTGGATAATGATTTGGCGGGTGTGAGACTTTTGGCATTTCTGAGAATATTTTAAGGGAATCAGTTGAGTTGAGAGCAATGGAAATTTTGCAGGAAGAACATCCTGAACTATTCCCTGCTTGTGTAGTAGCTATAACCCAAGATCGGAAGGTGAGATAGAATAAAGTGGAAAAATGGCCAGCCCTGGATGAAGAAAAGGTATTATCAGAAATGTAAGAATTTAAAAGGCAGCATTAGGAACTAAGCTGTATTGAAGTGTATTAGTGCAACGAATGAAATTTTATGCACAAAATATGATCACATGAAGTAAAACACTTGAATGAGGGTTTGAATATCTAAATGATCAACCTCTAGAAGCAAATTCAACCAAAGTAGTTCTTCAAACGTCAAACTTGAAAGACCCAGGCAAATGTTTGAATTTAAACTTGAGAGAGAGAAGTTGGCAATGGAGGAAAGAAATACAACAACTTCAAAGAGAGAAATAAATCAGAAAGCATGAACTGGATAAAGAAAAGCTAAAGATATATCGATTTAAAGAAAACAGAAATGATTGAGTGCAGAATAATGGTGATATCATGGAGCCAGGATGTTTTCACAGCTGTTGGAGAGGGCACGTAACAATAAATTATTAGATGTAGATTGGTAAACTGATAGGAGTACACATAAACAGTCTTCAGAAAAGACAGTGGCAGCAAATGAAATGGATTTCATCACAACATGGAACAAATTTCGCACATTGTTCTCTCAACAATATTAAAATTCCAGAAACTCACTATAGGGAAAGTACTGTTTAGTTTGGATCCTATTTATTAGTTATTAATCAGAGACAATCAATACAAGTGCATCCAACTTACTACGTTCCTATCATATGAGAATATCAGACTCTACTCACCGTGGTCTCTCAGGTCTTGTATCATAACATTCTTTCACTCTTTCAGAAAATGCCCCTGTCCTGCTATGTGACACTCCCATCATCTCAGTACCTGGGGCTCATTGGTAGACTGTCTTTAGATGACAAGGATCATCTTATTGAGTCAGATAGTGCTATTAGGAAGTTGTCTGATGATAGTGTCACCTATAAAAAACTAGAGCTCAACCTATCTGGTAGATTTGATTTCAGTTTCAGAATGTTAATAATAACAAAGATGTACATATGTAGCACTTCTAACATTGTAAAATGTTCCAATGGAGCATTTTTAAGAAAAAAATGACATTGAGCTACATAAAGAGATGTTAAAGCACTTGGCCAAACAGAGAGTTTTTTAGGAATTTACTAAATGAGGAAAGAGAGACAGGGTGTGTTTGGAGGAACTTCAGAGCTTTGGGCTAATTGGCAGCTGATGACACACATCAGTGAAGGAGGAATTAAAATCGGAGTTGATTGAGGGGCCAGCATTGGAGGAACACTGATGTTCTGGAGGTAGCATTTTGTTTCTGAAAATTCCAAAACAAAAACGTTGCAAGTCTAGTGGCAGTGGACTGTGATATTAAGAAAATCTAAGTATTAGGGAAGGTAATAAGAAAGTCTTCAGTAATTTAGATTAGTTGATAAAAATAAGCTCTGTAGTGTCAAACATCTGGAATGTTCTGTTTGAGTGATGTGATAAACTCAACCCTAGATCTCTGCCTGTACCTTGCCAATGTTTGTGTTTTTAAGGACAGGCCCCTTCATTTGAGTTCAGTTGGCAGCTGTCCATGTCAGTAGGGATGGATCTGATGTGATCATCTTTGTAACAGACTCTGACAATCTGGCATCTGTTGCTTAACTAATGTGGGGAGATGTCCACTATCCTCTATAACAATATTTGGTTGACCTCAACAAAGAGGTTACTTAAAAATAGCATTTTGACATTCAGAGACCATCTTCACTAATGGAGTCTCGATTGGTCAGACACAAAGTGGTTTCCATTTGAGTTCCCAGCATATTTACACCAACATTATTTCAGGTGCAAATTGCAAATTTCTAAGAATGCTATTTCCAACCACTTAATATAAGAATCTCAGGGCATGACATAGACACTTAATGGTAAGGTCCTGGGGAGTGTTGCTGAACAAAGAGACCTTGGGGTGCAGGTTCACAGTTCCTTGAAAGTGGAGTTGCAGGTAGATAGGATAGTGAAGAAGGCATTTGGTATGCTTGCCTTTATTGGTCAGTGCATTGAGTATGGGAATTTGGAGGTCATGTTTCAGCTATACAGGTCATTGCCAAGGCCACTTTTAGAATATGCATGCAATTCTGGTCTCCCAGCTATGGGAAAGATGTTGTGAAACTTGAATGGGTTCAGAAAAGATTTACAAGGATGTTGCCAGGCTTGGAGGGTTTGAACTATTTGGAGAGGCTGAATAGGCTGGGGCTATTATCCCTGGAGTGTCAGGGGCTAAGAGGTGATCTTATAGAGGTTTATAAAATCATGAGGGGCAAGGGTAGGGTGAACAGCAAAGGCCTTTTCCCCAGAGTAGGAGGGCAGTCCAAAACTAGAGGGCAGAGGTTTAAGGTAAGAGGGGAAAGATATAAAAGAGACCGAAGTGGCAACATTTTCATGCAGAGAGTAGTGCATGTATGGAACAAACTACCAGAGGAAGTGGTGGAGGCTGGTACAATTAAAAGGCATCTAGATAGGTAGATGAATAGGAAAAGTTTAGAGGGATATGGGCCAAATGCTGGCAAATAGGGCTGATTAATTTAGGATATCTGGTTGGCATGGACGAGTTGGACCAAAAGGTCTATTTCCTGCTGCTTGATTCTATGACTCTTATAAATGAGCCATTTGTAAATATGAATGTAGTTTGCTGTGTAATCTCCCTTGTAGCAATTTACTGAGTGGACCATCTCATTCTCTTTCTCTTTACTCTAACATTCATCACCTTGGTGTGGTCCTTTTCTCATTCCACTCTTACCTACCCTTATGCAATTCATTTATTTCATACAATGGCTCTTTCTGTCATGTTTGAATAGATATTATTACATTTAATAGACAGAGGCTGATATCTCTGAACTCTCACCTGCAAGTATGGAAAGTTTAAGAATTATATGAATATATTTAGGATATTCTAACAAGCACCAGACTTTCTGGCATGCCTCTGTTGAAACATCAGCAGGAGTAGGCAGAACAACTGGAGTTTTGACAAAGATCCAGTAATGCCAAGTCTTGACCCAATGCCAAATCTTAATGAGAAGCTTCTATTTACATAGCCTCCACTTGAAACTTAGAGGTGCATTGATATAAGGCCATGTGAGAATGAAAGCCATGAACTTTGAATATAGAAGTTCTCGTGCCATGGGACTTCAATCGGAAGTGAATAGACTTGGCGTAGAATGTGAGTGCTACATGCACAAGTTTGGGTGGCAGTGATGTGTAATGGAGCATAGAGAATTTTATTATTAGGAATGAGGGAAGAGAGCTATGAGCAACAGAGCAGATCTTGTTAGACAGAAGTCTTAAAGCATGCATCTATTCTAAATTTCATCCAATGAAAATTGGGATGTCATCTTGGAAAATATTGAGTTGCAATGATCTTTAAAACATTATCTGTCTTTAATGGTTTGAGTACATTGGATTCACTTAATGACTCATCAATTGAATCTTTAGTATAACGGAACAGTGCAGAACAGGATACTGTTTGAACTATGATGAAAGGTTATCAAGCTGAACCATGAACACTGTTTTTCTCTCCGGATGCTGCTTGACCTGCTCTGCAATTTCAGCATTTTTAGTCTTTATTTGGTACTGTATATTGTATTAACTATCTGAATTGATGTTATTTGATCCCAGCCAAAGTTAAGTTAAGGATACTCCAGCGGTGTTCAACAACTAATGACAAACAATGACTCAGTTTTTGGTAAGATTTGTTGCAGAAGCAGTAATGCACAGGTTAGAACAAACAGCGTTCCCCACTATACAACCCAAACTCTGGGTCCGCTATGTAGATGACACTTTTTCATGGTTATCAAACGCAGAAGACTAGAAGAAACCCACTGACACACAAACAACATCCTCACCAGAATAAAATTCACAAAAGAAGAAGCAAACAATAACTGACTACCCTTCCTGGACATAATGGTGGAATGTAAGACCAACGGGGAGCTCCAGACTAGCGTACACAGAAAGACCACACATACAGACCAGATACTTAATTACACCAGCAACCACTCAAATACCCATAAACGGAGCTGCATCAGGACATCATTAAAATGGTCCACAAAACACTGCAGCAACCCAGAATTGCGCAAAGCAGAACAGGAGCTCTTATACAGAGTTTTTAAAAGGAATGGATACCCAAAAAGCACAATCCACCATTACCTCTGCAACAGACCACAGCAAGAAGACACAACATGGCCAGACACACTAGTCACCCTACCGTATGTCAGAGACAGATCAGAGATGACCACAAGACTGCTCAGACCCCTAGGTATCAGGGTAGCCCACAAACCGACAACCACCCTATGACAGCTACTGATGAAGGTAAAGGATCCCATACCCACAACCAATAAAACTAATGTAATATACAAAATACCATGCAAGGACTGTGCGAAACATTACATAAGCCAAACTGGAAGAAAACTGACAGTAAGGATACACGAACACCAACTAGCCACTAAGAGACACAACCAATTCTCACTGGTCTCAACACACAATGACAAATAAGGACACGTATTTGACTGGGATAATACATCCATAATCGCACGAACCAAACAGAGACATACCAGGGAATTCCTGGAGGCCTGGCATTCCAACCGGAACTCCGTCAATAAACACATTGAACTGGACCTGATATACAAACCACTGAAGAACAAAACCAGAAGTAATCCCAACCACCCCAGCAAACCAAGGCATATAAGTAACAAGTGGGACAGAACACCATCACTTCACCAGAAGCGCACTGATGATGTTACCTAGCAGGGTGAAGAAATATCTGCAACCAAACACACAGGTTCGGCAAGCAAGCCTGCAACCTCAAACAATGATTCGCTTTCTCAATATATCTTTGCTATGTTTATATATAAGGTGATGATAGAATAAAGCTTAAATGTATCACAAATAGTAACTTGCATAAACTAATAGAGAACTACCACTGATCATTGAACTGAAAAGCATTAGACACCCTCTACAGGAGAGGGAAGGGGAGACAACCATTGTCAGAGGGCAAAAGAATAAGAAGTGTTTGAACGACCTGCCTTGTAAAATTATATAGAGATAACAAGGTGTAGAGCTGGATGAACACAGCAGGCC
>NC_063340.1:41116965-41153355 GCF_021869965.1 Rhincodon typus | reverse complement strand
CCAGCATCTGCAGTTCCTACTACCTCACCTTATTTTTTGTTTCGTTGAAATGAATATAATAAAATTTCAGTATCAAATCACAATCTAGACTTTTGGGAGATGTTGATGTCTTCAAAAGAAACCTTTTATGCTGTTATTAAAATATAAGTATTAATAATCAATTCACTCAGTATGCTTAATCAAGCTGAGTATGTAGCTTTCTTTAAATAAAAGCTATTGTATATAGGTTTAATGCAACTAAAATGAAGTGGTGGACAAATTTTCTTTTCCACAACTCATTTTCAGTAAGTCAGTCAATTCATTAAAAGTTCTGATGGTGGAATTCTGTCATGTTTAGACGAGTTTTTCTTTTATTGAGTATTGAACGGCTTAGATCATCACATTGTGACATACTAACTTACAACTTCTGTATTCTAGAAATATGCAAGAGGAACAGTGCACCAAATGCACACTCTTAATAATAAATCGAAAGACTATTTCTGCACTAAGCTGTCAAATCTTTATCTTGGACGATTTTACAAGCCATGACAATGTTGAAGTATTATAACAGAAATAAATGTAGCCGAGTGGTTATATAGTGGAAGCAGAAATGTACTGTTTTGTATAACTGGTTCCTGCTAATGGCAGAGGAAGAATATGTAGTGGGCTTGTTGTACAATGCCTCACAGTAGGTATGTCAGTATATGTTTAAGAGACATATTCATGATATCATCACTGTATCATAGAATATGACCTGAAAGTACAAAGATCTCAGACTTCTTACGTCAGATTACTTGAAACATGACACCCTGCTGCATACATGCTCCTCCATTGCAACCTAATAGCTTAACATTAGCCCAGACCCTTGTGTGCTTGAGGCATATAATGCTTGTACACAATAGTTTGTCATAATAATTGCGTGTTGGATTCTTCAATGCAACAATATTCATACCCAGTGCCCAATGTTAAGGGAGATAACATAACAATTGCTGCATCAGGTAAATCGGCCTGCTGGTTGCAAACTCACACCAGTTATATCAAAGCTTTTCTGTATCCTTTAACAAAGAGGAGGATGGACAATCATTCCTGTATCATTTATAGCGTTTACTGAATCAAACAAATTATGACAATGGCATTAGAAAACAGACATTGACAATACGAGAACAAATAACACAAAAGACGAAATTATCTGGGCATGAAATTCAAAACAGTCATGCCACTTGAGAAGACTATTTGTATGGGCCATCTCTAAAACAAATGGAAGCAATGGGACTGTTAAAATTTTGATGTCACAGAGTCATTTCAGTTGACATAATATTCATTTTCTAAACTTTGAATTGGGCAGTTCATTAAACAAACATAAACATCACTCATCAAAGATAAAGTATGAGGTTGGGCCTTGCCTCAGTGTTTTTTAAAGGGCCAGTCAGGTAAAATATATCTTTTCAGTCCAAGCAATCCACTGTTGTTTGTCTTCGTTTACTCAAAGCTATTCATTACATTCATGGAGGATAAAGAACTACATTGGTGGGGGCTGGGTTTGTCATGTTCTCTTGTTAGAGAATTTCTTCGAATACACGAGAAACCAGACCGCAGCTTTCAGACTTCGAGGTAAAGGGAACTTTTTATTTGTGATATTACGGAGAGTCAACGCTAACAAAGGTTAGATACCAAAGACACTGCAGCAATGCAGAGTTACAGGATATTTATAGAGAGGGACAAACAAGACAACACAACAGATAACAGTGATCTCGTGGCCTAAAGCTTAAAGTTCTGCAGAAATCTCATCATTTTCCTGAGCTGCAGGCTTTATTCTTCTGTTAATGTTTAGCTAACATGTACTTATTTTACTGACCTAGGCAAAAATGTGATTAGGTTTTACTAAGATAGCAGTTAGTAAGAACTAGGGGAGTTTGAACACTTTGAGTTGACACTTCCTTTTAGTGTTCTGTCACATTATCTTTTTGCCTTTTCAATACTGACTTTTCTCGAACCTTCTACAACAAGCTAATTTCTTTCACATCTCTTGATCTGCAACCTGACCAGAAAGTGGAGCTCAAGATGCAGAAACTGGAAGCTCTGTAAGGAGAGCTGGAGATAAGGGCTGTCCACAGAAATGCCTTTACAGAAGACTTCTCCTACCTTGAGTCACCTCAGGCTCTGTTCCTGGACGAAATGGGATCCAACAAGGATGTACTCATTGACTGAATATCCTCCTTTGACTCAAACTGGAGCTTGAATCTCAAAGCAGGGAGCAGACAGTCCTCTCAGTAGACTCAGAGGCTCTGTCATCCTCAACTTTTATGCCTCTAGCTCTTTCTATACGTGTGGGGGGGGGCAGTGTCATCACTTCCCAGTATGTTGCCCAGTGCAGCATCTTGGAAATCACTGTGGCCAAGAACAATTCATTGTCTTGTTGCTGAGAAGGGTAAGCAGAATAAAACCTCATGTGGCCTCTCCAGGACAGCAAGATACAGGTGCAAGTGTGTGGCTTTGTGAGATCCCCATGCTCAGAATCGCAGAATGCTTATAGTGAAGGAGGCCATTCAGCCCATCATCCTTGCATTGAGTCTGAGATTTTTTTTAACTCAGTGTCAGTGTTCTGCCTTTTCCCCATACCATTACACATTATTTATAAAGAAGCAGTCATCCAGTGCCCTCTCGAGTGCCTCAGTTGAACTTGCCTCCAACACACATCCAGACTGTACATACTATAACATAACTACTCACTGTATGAAACTCTTTTATTCTCACCACACATTTTATTTTGCAAAATATCTTAAAACTGTGCCCTCTGGTTCTTTATCCGTTTACTAGTGGGAACTGTTCCCCTTAGTCCCCTGCAGCCAGGCTCCTCATGATTTTGAAAACTTCTTTTAAGTCTATGCTAAACCTTCTCTTCTCCAATGAAAAGAGTCCCAACTTCTCCAACCTTTCCTCATAGCTGAAGTGTTACATTCTTAGAACCATTACCATAAACCTCTCCTATATTCTCTCCAATGCATTTGCATGCGTCTTATAATCAGGCCCCCAGATCTGTATGCAGTACTCCAGCTGATGTCCAACCGGTACACTATGCTTCTATTTATGAAGGCTAGAAGATTATATGCTTTACTAACGACTCTCTCTACCTGCCTTCCTTTCTTTAGTGACTGATGTACATGTATGCCTAGGTGTCTCTGCTCCCACACACCCTTTAGAATGGTACCCTTTATACTAAGTCTCTACGTCTTTGCACCAAAACACATCATGTCACACTTTTCCACATTGAATTGCATCTGCCACCTGTTAACTCACTTCACCAACATGTCAATATCCTGCTGCTCACAATTTACAATTCTCCAAAGTTTGTGTCCTCCGCAAACTTTGAAATCATCCTGTGCTGAATAAGATCTAAATTATTTTCATTCATACATATAGGGAAAGTAAGGGTCTCAATACTGACCACTTGCGATCTCCATTGTAAACCTTCTTTCTGCCCAAAATACCATTAACCATCAGAGTCTGTTTCCTCTGCTATTTTTACATCCATTTTGCTGCTGTCCTTTTTATTCCAATAGTTCTAATGTTTCTCACAAGTCTGTTGTGTGTAGCCTTTTGGAAGTCCATCAAAGCTTTTCCTTCATCGTCCCTCCCTGTTACCTCCTCAACAAAAATCTCCTGCAGGTTAGCTAGACATAATTTTCCCTAAACAAATCCATGTTGATTCTTCTGAATCAATCCACGTTTTTCTATGGGACTATTAATTCTACCCCAATAATCGTTTCTAGAGGTTTCACCACCACTGAGGTTAAACTTAAACTGATAGGAGTCTGTAACTGTTGAGCCAATCATTACAATCTTTTTAGAGGAAGGGTGTAATTTTTGCAATTCTCCTTTCACCCAAGTCCAGACAAGATTCTAAGACAATTGCCAGTGTCTCTGCAAATTTCATGCCCACTTCTGTCATTATCCGTAACTGATCCTGATGCTCTATGACCGTTAAGTACTGATAACTTAATCCAGTTATCAATTTTACATCCTCTGGTGCCTGATTTTCCTCATCTATTGCGATTTCCAGGCAGCGTCTACCTCCTACATCAAGACAGATACAAAGTATTCATTTAACACCACAGCTAGGATTTCTGGCTCATTGTGCAAATCTCCTTTTTGGTCCTTAATAGGCCCTATTCCTCTTTTGCCCACTCATTTATTAATAATGTGCTTAGAAAAGACTTTTGGGATTTCTTTCATGTTAGCTGCTAGCCTTTTCTCATAATCCCTCTTTGCTTCTTCTATTTGCTTTTTTACCTCATTTCTGAACCTTCTGTATTCAGCATGGTCCTCAACTATATTTATTACTTGATACCAATTTTCTCTTTTGAGGGAATATACCTTGACTTTACACAAACCATCTCCTCTTCAAAGGTCACCCATTGTTCAACTACTCTTTTTCCTGCTAACTTTTGATTCCAGTCTATCTGACCTAGATCCATTCTTTCCCCCTTGAAATCCACTGTCTGCCAATTAATTACTCACATCTGAACTGACCAATACCACGTTGTACCATCACCCAAAACCTTACTATACAATCATCAATGTCCTACAAATCTTCTCCCACTGACACTTGATTGCATGACTCACCTCATTCCCAGAAACCAGATCAAGAACTGCCTCCATTTTTGTTGGACTGGATGTATATGTCTGTAGGAAATTAGCCTGAACACAATCTAGGAATGCTTATTTCTTGCTCTCCCTTACACTACTACTTTCCTGGTCTCTTTATGAATAATTAAAGTCCCCCATTGTAACTATTCTATTCACATTTCTTTGTAATTTAGAGTCATATAGAATGGTGACAGACCCATTGGTCCATGCTTCCTTTTGTCCTGTATTTCTTTAACTTAGCTTTGATTTTTCTGTTTTACTATTGACTAAAACTGGAGATTAGGACAAAGTAGAAATCCTTCATCTTTACTCACAAATCAGCTCGCTCTCCTATGCTTAGAGGTTTTTTCTTTCCCAAAGCTAATTTAGAAATTTATTGTTTTCAAAATTACTGGAGTTGCAACAGTGTAGAACAGTAGCTGTTAAAAACAAACCAACTCTAAATTTTCCACTCAGTTACTTTGAGACATTTTCTCTTCTCATTTTATTTTACCTGGTGTCTGCTCTCTCACTCTCTTTCACTCTTTTAGATGCTGGTGACTGTCTTCTGGTGTGGTTCTTTCCTACTCTGGCTGGGAGAATTTCTTCTTTCATAAGATTGCATTGCTGACTTTATCGCCCAAATGCAAGTTCCGTTCTGTAAATGTATGATTGGTTCGTGACCCTGCTGGGACCGCCGTTTTGGTGAATGCAGCCAAGATGCATTCATCCTTTGTCAATCACTCCTATCCAATTGTGGTGGGACCAGAGGCTGATGCTTAGGAACAACGGGTACCCACTTTGTACATGGGTGACACCTGCCTCTCCACTGCTATATCACTAGTGCTGAGAACCACAGAGCCTCCTTGAACAGCATCAAGCAGGTAATCGAGTTCCTTAAACAACAATTCCAATGTTTTAACTTCTTGGTTGTGGGGAAAAGCATGCATATCTTGCCAGAGATGTTGTTGAGGTTTAAAAATATTATTAACAACAATATATTTTTATACAGCACCTTTAGCATAATGAAACACCCCAAGATGCTTCATTCAAAAACAAAGTACGGTATTGAATCACACAGGAATATTAGATCAGATGACTAAATCTTGGTCAACGGGATAGATTTTAAGAAATATCTTAAAAGAGGAAAGCAAGGTAGAGAACAGAGAGTTGGAGGGAAAGAATCCCAGAGCTTGGCACCTAGGCAATGGAAGACACAACCTGCAATGGTGGACTATTTAGAATCAGGAATGCATAAAGAACCAGAATTACAGAATCACAAATACCTAGGATAGTTTTGTAAGATTGGAAGAAATTACAGAGTTAGAGAGGGGCAAAGCCCGAGAGGTATTGGAAAATAAGGTTGAGAATTTTAAAGTTGAGATTTTGTTTGATCAAGAGCCAGTGTTGGTCAGCAAGCAGGCGGACATAGGAGAATAGGTTTTATTGCAAGTTAAGACATGGATAATAAAGTTATGGATGACCTTAAGTTTATGGAGGATAGAATTTATGGAGAGTCCAGTCAGAGCTATGTTGGATGATCAAGCCTGGATGCCTCAAAGGCACAAAAGAGGGCTTCACTAGTTGAGCTGAGACAAGAGTAAAGTGGAGAGGTGTTATGGAGGTAGGAGTGGTGGTAGGTAGGATGCCATGTTTATCTGGTTGGAAACTCTACAGTGGGATCAATTTTAACACCAACTTTGCAAGATTGGCTTCATTTCAGACTGTTGCAAGGGAAAAAGGTTGAATCTGTCGCTAGATAATGGAGTTTGGTGCTCCATATGATCCACGATCGTGCCATTTTGAAGATGCTTCCATTACCTCCAAGGCTCTAGAAGCCAACTGAAGAACAGAAGAAGGAAGGGGAAGATGAGAAATAGGTGAATCAAGAGGAAGCATTCTGAACCCTATTTAACTAGATGGGCTATGAGAGAGTAGGATTATTAGGCTCCAATTTCAGTGAAACAACTTCACCACCCCAAGATGGACATATTAATGCTCATTGCTATATCCATCTGAGATGCCCCATCACAAAAATTACCCACATGTCTTGAGGGCTAGGACTGCTACGAGTGATTGGTGATTTATTAAGCTGCATGATAACCTGCGTATTTAATGGGAATGAGAGGCAATGTGAAAATACTTAATTGATCTTGACCACATGGCAAGATCTTCTGGCAGTGCTGCAAAACCCTCAGGGTCAGTTCCTGAGCATTGATCTCGCTTGCAATTTGTTCCCACTCCCTCCGTGCTAACACTGCCTTGCTCCTTGAATACAGGAGACAGCTACCTCCAGTGTGACATCACTGAATGTTGCAGCCCTCTCCTTGGTTTGGTTTCCTATTATATTTTCTCTTCAATCTTCAATCTTGCATCTTATTTTGAGCCTTCACTTCTCCAGTGTTGTTTCCCTTTAAGAGGGATAGACTGCCTTTAAGAGCTGGAGGTATACGCTCTTAGATATCCAACCAGTCAGCCACTTAGATTGCACTCGCCATCATGCAAATGAAGAGTTCGCGTAACATTTATCTGTTGTCTTATTCTGAACTAGGACTAGTGAAGGAAGTGTAATTGTCCATGTCTATCAATTTTTAACACTGAGATTTTTCTGTAATAAATGTGACTGTGCACCTTTCCAGTGTGGACAGACATGAAAAATATCTACATGATATCCTCCAGTATTTTCTACAAAGACTATGGTGTAATGTGCAGTCTTGTAAAAGAATTATATTTTCCTAAGTAAATCTACCATAAGTAAGGGATGGCAGCCTAAATTAAGCACACTCTCTCAGTCATTTCCAGGAGAAGCAAAGCATTTCTTTATGGCAACTTCAGTAGCCTCAGAGCGTTTGGGACTTGTTTTCAGATATGCTGTAGCTTGCAGTGATATTTAACTTGCATTACTCTTCAATTATGTCACTTCTGAGAAAGAGCCAGAGGAGTACGAGTTAGAGGAAAATTTCTTCCACCTATCTTATCGTCCATTCTTCACTTTTTATTGTCTTTGAAAGAAACAGAAAATAGAACTAAATTGTTCTGTATAAAACAACCTAAATGAGATGACGGGTTATAAGTTATTGGTTTATTTGTTATTTATCAAAGAAAAAATAGAGAAAGAGAAGCTCAAAGCCTTGGGAAATTTGGATTTTATAAGGTTGGCCATTGCTATAAGATTAATTGTGCGGTAAGAAGAATACAGATGTTGCTTTTAAATTGTTTTATGTGTTGTTGAGTCAGGGCACACTGTAGTAATTGGGCTTACGTTTCACTTCAAACCTGTGGTTCATGATGGGAGGTTACTGTACAGGTTCATAACTGCTCTGAAATTTCTTTTTGTACAATACCAGGAAGGCATTCAAACCATGAGAGTAGCAATATTCTGAATGGATCTAGTGGTTAATCACGTAGGAAGCAATTAATTTTAACCTGCAAATTGCTGCTTACCTACCACATGCAGGTACAGACATAAAAAGGCATCTGAGGAAGCAGTTAGTATGTACTCATATTTTGAATTGTGAGCCACAGGGTGATAGGACGTGTCAGAAGTGAGAAATTGTTAACAGGAAAGCCTGGTACTGCAGTTGTTTTCTTCGTTTTAGTTAGATTATGGTTAAAGGAAGAGGCAAAATCAGATACTCAATTATCGTAATGAAAATTGAAAATGCTGAAAATATTCAGCAGGTCAGGCAGCATCTGTGAAGAGAGAAGCAGAGTTAATATTTCGAGCGACCTTTCAGCAGAACTGGGAAAAGTTAGAGTTTTGCGGGGATTTGAACAAGGATTTGGTGCCTCAAGGACAAGAAGATCTGTGAGAAGGTGAAAACCAGGAGATTGAGTGCCGGAAGTATTCACCTTCCAGAGCCAAAAGAAATGTTGCTGGAGTAAGAAAGAAACAAAGAAACAAAAGATGGGCCATGGGCAAATGGTTTGCTGTCTAACAGCAAAAATAGGAGGAAAAACCTGAATCTTGAACAAAAGAAAAATCAGCGAGGTGGGGGAGTGTGGGTGATGATCTGAGCCCTTGCTCTGAGAATTGATCCTTTATAACCTGACGCTACAATTAAACCTGATTAGTTCAGCCTTCATGGTGTGCAATGATGGGCTTTTACCTTCATCATGGTATTGGTACCTCATCAAGCAATATTTATGTTAGCCAATATAACTAAGAACTAAGCATGAGTTACATAGAGCAAAAAGATTCAATTGATGTTTATTACAGCTTTTCGTGTCTGTATGTATATTACGCTCTCAGGCACTGTTTGCCTGGGCTAGGATTGAGCAATTTAGTTTCAAACAAGAGCACGTTTTCCTCCACATGCCATGTTGCAAATGACCCCAGTAAGGCGGAGTGTGAGACCTTTATACCGTCAGGTCATGTGCCACGATACAGTGATGGCAATCGTGAACATGTCACATAAAAGTATATTGTATACGTGCTGTGATACACAAAGTGAAGGTGGAGGTGAGGGGGCAGGGAGTACAGAGTTTACAGGCTGAAATTGTTTAACTTAGTGTTGAGTCTGGAAGGCTGTAAATTTCCTGATCGAAAAATGAGATGTTGTTCCTCAAGCTTACCATTCTTGTACATTGGTACAAACTTGATGAAATCCCATGTTCAGATGTGTGTTTGATGTTAGGTGCCCTTTGTACCTTGTGAAAACATGCATTTTGGAGGAGAGTCTCCACCAGTGCTCAGTAATCCAGACGCACATTCTGTAAGAAAATCTCATCAGTTTTGAGAATTGTCTTTTTTTCATGGAGTTTCTGCTCAAACTGGTTCCCATGACACCATATGCATCATCTGCCTGTACAATCAGGCTGTAGAGAAGAGAGTTAATTATTTTTAAAAATTGCTTCCATAAACATTTTATAATCTATTTAAGACTGGTAACTTGGTGCAGTTTGAATGATGTAGCTGAAAATAGATTCCTCACAAAACAACAAACATTTTTAATCGCAGTGCCAAATTGTGAGTGCATGATTTTACTTAACTAAAATTGACTTTGGAAATATGTATACAATTATTTGATTAAACCAATTCTGTAACCATCTTGCCAGTTCACCCCGATACCATGTGACTTCACCTTTGTTCCAGTCTGCCACGAGGGACCTTGTCAAAGGCTTTACTGAAGTTCATGTCAATGACATCAACCACTTTTCCCTCATCAATCATCTTCATCACCTCCTCAAAAAACTCAATCAAGTTAGCGAGGCATGACCTCCCTCGCACAAAACCATGCTGTCTATCACTAATAAGCCCATTTGTTTCTGAAAATGTATAGATCTTATCCCTGAGAATCTTTTCCGATAATTTCCTTTTAACCGACGCGAGACTCACAAGCCCGTAATTCCCTGGATTATCCCTGTGACCTTTCATAAACAATGGGACAAGACAGACCCACCAGAGGTGATGGCAATGATCCTCAGTTGGTGAGACTGCAAATTAACTCAAGGCCCCATGAAATCTCATGGCATCATCTCTTACTGATTACCAGCCATGAATCAGTTGTTTCATGTTGAACACCATGTGCAGAAAACACTGGGGGCATCAAGTACACAGAACGTACTCTGGGTGGGGTGCCAATGCCCAACAGGTTCCATTACTGACTGAACTGGGTGAGTCCTAAAAAAACGTAGCCGCCAAACTGAATCTGCAGCAGGTGGTGACAAACCAACAAAAGGGAGAAATCTCAACCTCCTCTGGCCACGACACTATCGTTGGGAGTGACAGCCAAATAACCCTCGCAGTGGTGAAGTTCCGATCTCATACTGAGAATACTGACCGTCATGTTTTGAGATACCACTAAATGGAATTGGCTTAGAGCACATCGAGCAATGCATAATTGGGCATCCATAAGGTGCTCTGGATCATTAGCAACAGCAAAATTATGTTCAACCACAATCTGAAAACTCATGGCCTGCCATATCCCACACTCTATAATTACCATCAAGCCAGATGATCGACTCTGCTTCAATGAAGAGTGCAGGTGGGCATGTCAGGAGCAACACCGGGCACACTAAAAAAATGAGATGTCAACCTGGTGAAGGTATAAAACAGGTCTACTTGCGTGCCAGACATCAGAAGGAGCATGCAATAGCTGGGATAAGCAATCCCATCATCATGAGATCAGAACTAAGCTCTACCATACCGCCAAATCCAGTCATAGGTGGTGGTGGACCATCAAACAACTCTTCTGATGAGGAGTGCCCATAAATATTCCCATACTGAGTGATGAGGTAACCCAGACATCAATGCTAAAGACAAGGCTGAAGCATTTACTTCCATCTTCACCCAAAGTGTTGAGTTTATGATCCATGTTAGCCTCTTCCTAAGATTTGTAGCATCACAGATACCTGTCTCCAGCATTTTAATTCACTCCACGTGATACCAAAAAACAGCTGAAGCACTGGATAATGCAAAGACTATGGACCCTGACAAAACTTCAGTAACAATACTGAAGGCTTGTATTCCAGAACAAGATTTATCCCGACCCAAGCTGTTCTAGTGTAGCTACAACACTGACATCTACTGGACAATGTAAAAAAATGTCTAATTCAAAAAATCCAGGACAGTGCTTTCACGTGGCCCTTTCAAAGTAATACTCAGTTTGGTTTCTGCCGGGGCCTCTCAGCTCTTGATCACATTATAGCTTTCGTCTAAACGTTGACAAAAGCTGAACTCCAGAGGTGAGATGAGAGTGACAGCCCTTGATATCAAGACAGCATTCAACTGGGTATGGCATCAAGGAACACGAGTGATCTTGGAGTAATTGGAAATCCGGGGGAAAACTTGCTGTTGGTCGCAGATATACCTAGCACAAGGAAAATGGTTGTGGTTGTTGCATGTCAATGTAATGTAATATAATTAAATATAATGTGAAGATATGCCTTTTGGTAGGAAGAAGAATAGAGGAGGTGAATATTATTTAAATTGTGAAAGGCTGCAGAAAGCTATGGAACAGAGGGATTTGGGAATCCTCATCCATGAATCATAAACAACTGCCATTCAGCAGGTAATAGGGAAGGCGCATTAAATGTTGGCTTTTATTTCAAAAGGGGTGGTATCTAAAAGTCGGGAGCTTTTACTAAAACCATACAAGGCACCTGGCAGATCAGGGGTGGAATGCTGTGAACAGTTTTCAGCCCAATCTGAGAAAAGGTTTCCTGGCATTGGAAACAATCCGATTAAACACACAAGGCATGGAGGGACTGTCATATGAAGAGAGGTTGAGTAGATTGGGCCTGTACTCATTAGAATATAGAAGAATGAAAGGCAACTTTATTGAAACATGTACAATTCATAGGGGACTTTACAGTGTAGATGTGGAAAGGTTGTTTCCCTTTGTGAGGGAGTCTAATACAAAAGGGCATAATCTCAGAACAAGGGGTTGCATATTTTAGACAGAGATGAGGAGGAATTTCTTCTCTCAGATGGCAGTGAAACTGTGGAATTAATTCCCATAGAGGGCTGTTGAGGCTAAGACAGAGATTTTAATCAGTAAAGGAAAATAGCGTCTTGGGGAAAAGTCAGGAAAGCGAAGTTAAGAATTTTCAGATCAGCTATGATTTTGTTGAACGATGTGAAATATTGATGGGCTGAATGGCCTATTTTTGCTCTTACATCTTATGGCCTTATTCCTCTGAATATGTCAGCTCCAAATATTTCCTTGCTGTTTATTAATAAGTGCAACATTATTAGCAACAGTTGCACAAAGGTTCATTAAATGGCACGAAGGCCCTTTTAAAAGCTTACTTCATTCACCTTAATGCTCTTCAGACTGTAGGTGTATCCAAGTTATCATTCTTGACAGGTTTTGAGTGGACCAGAGATTTAAAGATTTCTCATGAGGGCACTAACCATAATCTGCTGATCATCAGAAGCAAATTTTTGAGCAATTTCCAACCTACCATCTCAGGATCTATCCTCTTCAACATGTGCTCCATTTCATCGGTCCTTCAATAAGTTACTTCCGCCCAAAGACCAACTTTGATAAACATTTACCTGATATTGCACAGTGACCATCTGCTGCACTCTGCAAATGATTTCAAAGTGGATTCTTACTTGCTTGGTTTATACTAACTCCCTACAAGCCAATTTCGCCCAAGCAAGAGCCCATAGAGTTTGCATTGACTCAACTTGAAGGCTCAGTGGTTAGCACTGCTGCCTCACAGCACCAGGAACCCAGGTTCGATTCCACCCTCAGGCAACTGTCTGTATGGAGTTTGCACATTGTGCGTGGATTTCCTCTGGGTGCACCGGTTTCCTCCCATAGTCCAAAGATGTGCAGGGTAGGTGGATTGGCCATGCTAAATTGCCCATAGTGTTCGGGGATGTGTAGATTAAGTGGTTTATAGAGGGATGGGTCTGGGTGGGATGCTCTGAGGGTCGGTGTGGACTGAAGGGCCTGTTTCCATATTGTACGGATCTATGGCTATGGATATGGATAACACTCCCCAGGTGGCTACATCATAAGTTGGAAGGCTGCTTCCAATGAAGACTCAAGATTCTCATGTTTGCCGCCTCTGAGCTTGGACCAAATAATATTCTTTTCAAATATATATCCACCACAGAATGGTGAAACAATGACATGAGTTTTTCATTTGAAGCCAAAGCTACTGACAGATTTACTGAGTGTCTATGTCTACATCTGAATGATATCACTGCTGCTTCAGACTGCCGAAACAGACCCTGGTACTAATATATCATACCTTGTTGAATAATTATTGACAGTAGTTTAAGGTATGGCTGCCCAAAGGTATATATCATCATATTTCAACATCCCTCATGTTTCGTGATGGCATGTTTACTCTTGAAGAGTCAGTGACACCAAAGCAATAACACAGTATCTGAATGTGCTTTTAACAGAAAGAAATAAACTGACAAGTCTCTGAAACGTGTTTGCAGTTTACTTTTCCATCCAGCTTCAGCTATGGTGATTTCTGCTGGAGGCTGTTGTAGTTTCAGAATGCTGGCGAGAACTATTTTGTTTGTGTTGTGTTGTAGATCTTGTTCTAATCTCTATAGGATTATCTGGTATTTCAGTTTGTGGTATTACTCCAATTTCATATCCATTTCATCACACTGACATGCTGTTTATGTACATACTTGAAACTATCTTAGTTCTGGGTCGATTTGACAATTTCTGCTGATCCCTATGAACCATCAGTTGAACGTTCTACATGATCTTTCTGTATACTGTTCAACCTGGGTAATTTTTTTATCCATATGTTTCTTGTAGGTATCTTTTGCCATCCCTTTTTATCATGTCATGCATCATGTACCTCTGGAAGTATTAATGAATAATAACTTGGGAGGCTTATCCACGCTGTAGATATTAACCTAACATTTGCTGGTATAGCTAAATTAAAATTAAATTAGGATGAAATGAGAAGGAAAAAACATATGAAACTTGCTGATGACCTAATGATTAGGAAGAGGTGATGGGTTTTTAAGGAGTTTGTACTATTCTGAAGGGATGTGCGTGTTTGTTTACATCAAATCTGTAACTCAGCAGTAATGAGCTAAACTGTTTCTGTAACTCTGGAAAAACTGAAGTTTTGTTTTAAAACATAGTGAATCAGATGTGGTAATGAGAATATTTATCAGCTGAATTTGTGATTGTCATAGAATTGTGCTGTGTAAATATCATACAGTTGATTGGATGACAAAAAAGTGATGACCAGCGACCACAAGCTAAAGTTTTAATGTCAAAGTTTAAGGCAAGAGATAAACATATTTTCCAGGAAACACAAGCAAGTCTTAATGAGTTAATTGATCAAACTGACATGGAAAACATGACAAATTTGTGATATTTGCCAGAGGTCAAACTGATCATTTTCTGGAGACTGGATCGTGTCAAAGACTTTGAATGCATAGCTCCTTTGTATTAAAACAGTATAAAAGCTGCTTTCCTAACAGTAAAAATTAGGTTAGCTCAGGGAATGGTATAACGACCAACAACTAGATGTTGAGAGAGTGAGAATGGACTTATCACCTTTTCTGGCCTTTTCTTTGGACAAGCCCATGTTAAAGATTTCATTAAAGAGTTTGTATGCACTATATCAGTCAGACTACTGCAGTTTTCCTGTAGTGTACTTTGTTTTAGCAAAGAACATTGGATGTATTCCATTGTTAGAACTGTTTTGGGTTATTAATACCCAGAGCAAACCTGAGAGAACAGGGAAATAAAAGCCTAAACACTTGTCTAAATAGCAATTCCTTATTAATTCTCCAGTACAATGAAGTAAGCACATTTGGATTATGGATACATACTTGGTTCCAATAGTGTCAGGTAACCTTTTGGCTGATGATCTGCGTGGCAGAGTAAAGTGATCTTCTCCCAGCGTAAGCATGTAATTTGGGATGATGCTTCTCATGAACCACAACACTATCTTGACAATACCATGAATGGTGACTGTTGCCTTGTTACTTTAAGAGTTTTGTCCCTTTCAGGAGCTCAATAGACAGACAAAGGTACCTGGATGTCATCACATAGCCAGAGTCTGCAGTCACCATGCACTGCCGCACCTAGACAAAGACCATGTCTAAACATTACTGTATACTGTAAAAATTTGTTTAACTGTATATAAACCCAGAGATTTTCAAGTAAGTAGAATCCATGCACCTCATATGTATGGCATTTAGATTGGACAAGGACATTACCACATGGTATACATCAGTGAGCTTTCTGTTTAAAGAGAAAGAGCAGAGCAAATAAAGCAGCTATACAAGTTAGAAGACCAAAGGGAGAAGCAACAAACAAGATACAACAGCAATTCTTAAACTCGCGCAGTCCAGAAAACAGGAGAAAATAATGTTCCTTCACACACTGAGAATAACTTCGAGCTGGTCATGTCCATATGGGAACCCAGCTGAATCAAAAGCCTGTTAAAGGCTATTCCAAATTTGAAGCTCCATTCGAAATCAGCGCTGTACTGAACTAAGAAAGAGCAGGTTTAAACTCAAACATGATAGAATATTAAAAATGAAAATAGAAAGGAAAGGCATTGGTCACTCCTGAAACATTGCTGAAGGCATATTCTGTGACCCAATTGTAGTAGGATTAGTGAAAGATATCTTGCAGATCCTTGGTGTCTGAAAAAGGCAGAAGATCAGCAGAAGGATGGACACTAAATCCTCCAGCATTAACTAGAATATCATGGATCTCCAATGATCTCAAATTTAAAAATAAGTCTAAAGATAATGCAGCTTCGCTTCATAAAGCAAGCGGCTGAATAACTGGTTAAATAAACGGTCAAAATAATATTAGCAGTTGGTACTAAGGGATTGCACAGTCAATACATTGGGCTTATCTGAAGAGCATCATAAATGTCCTGCAAAAATAAGCAAAGTACGAAAAGGTCAGCTTCTTGGAAGAGTCCATGTTAGAATTCATTGCTTAGAATTGATGTCCTACCAACAACAGCCATAGGAATCAGTAGATCAGTTTGTCAGCAGATGCTTTAATAAGGGCCGCAGACGTGATTTCTCAGAGAAAGAACTGTTGGAACAAATAATGGAGTTCGTGATTGTCTCAACACGTATCAAAGCATTCCAAAGACTCCTCCTGGTATAAAAACAAATTAACAGCATTGATCCATTATTAGCCATTGGCCAAAAATACGAAAGTAACTTAGCTGGACAACAGCACCTGCAAGCATTAAGTGTAGCCAACAGTATAGACACTGTAACCAGAACACAAAAAGCAAGAAACTGTGTCCTAAGCATAATCTATCACACTCACCACAAAGATGCCCTGCATTCCTAGATCGATACAAAATGTGCAGTACAAAGGACACTGATTTACTATGTAAGAAATCTGTCTCCAAAGATGTGGCTGAAGGCTACACAAGGCACAACCAAACAGAAGACAGAGGCAGCAGTGTGGTCACTGCAGCAAGGAGTGCACCAAAGATTAGCCAATACACAATGTTCATAGCAAGACTAACCCAAGTCAAGGCTGCGTCCATATAGGCAGCCAGCTGAATCCAAACTGAGATATCGGCTATTTAAAATTTGAAGGGGTAACGGGAGTCAGCCGTGTGCTAAACTAAGAAAGGATATGTATAAGTTGGATATGTATAACTTGATAAAATATAATAAGTGGAAGGAAAAAGCAACAGCAGAGAATAGAACACCTTCTAACCATAGGACGAATAGGCTCTTTATATCGTGAAGTAATGTATTATGTAGACTAAGTCAAGCATGTACAAGTTCTTGCCTCAATCATTGTCATTTCCCAAAGAAAAAATGGCAAACCCAAACTCAAAATCAACATTGGCATGGGAGCTAGTTCAAATATCCTACTTTTGGACCGATATATGGATTGAACCCAACGGTACAACTAACAACAGCCAAATTAATTGCATACAATGGGTCACCCGACTCTTGCAATGGCACATTAACAATGCATTACTGTTCAGTGTGGAAATCAAAAATATTTTACCTGGTAGACATAGGTGCACTAGCATTGACAGAACTACAGTGTATAAGTAAAACATATCAAGTGATCTATACACAATGTGCAAGGTGAAGGATATTTTCTCCTGCACCAATATCCAGATTTGTGTAGGGATTATCTCCACCCTTCATCTGTGGACACACAATCTGAATTGTGGCAAAGACTTCTGTTACTATCATGGTGCCAGTACATTCTTTACTATTCACTGTATTTACAGTTTCTCTGTCTGTGGTCTGGTTACCCTCGTCATGTGTCTATGTAGTGTATCTCTGAGACATTTCATAGATCTGCCTTTGGCGTTGTTTTGTACGGTAGTTGGTTGTTTAAAATACATTACCTGTGTGACTTTTGGTTACTAATGTCAATTTCTAACATTCTAATTTTTAATGTTCCACATGCCTTGTATACAATAGTGAAAACTGGATAGTTTCTGGGTACATATACGAGGCCGAACCTCTTTCATTGATTACTTAGTTTGCTTCATTGGCTACTGTGTCAATGGTGCACAAATTACATATTAATACTGTTCACCCTAGAATATGGCTTTATACTTGTGCTCACTTTGTAGTTATGCTTCCAATGTGTAACATTTGAGGTGGTCTAAGATATTGTTTTTGACATCGGGGTACATGCTATCATGAACTCTGTAATTCTGTTTGCTAGCACTGCATTCGTGAAGTTATAATCATGCTCCTTGTCTCTGTATCTACCTATGAATTGACCAATGTTCTCATGATTGTTGCCTGATGAACGAGTTCCAGGTGGTGTATTCTGAAGCTGAGCGATTCATGCATCTTTGAGTCTTGACCATATTTTGTTCCCGACTTTTTTTTTAGATAGCCATTAGATGTAGCTGACAGTGTTCAGTCTATGGGGACCTCATTGCTCAGAGCAAATTTAGTTTTGATGGTCTGTTTTTCTGATTCAGAAACATTGAGGATGAGAAAACAGTGTATCACGTTGTAAAACAAAATCTATTCAGATTGGAGTTTTGTGATATGCAATTGAATGTTGGAACTGTTATTATCATTTTGCAGCTTTTTCATTATTTTTATTGCTTTTTAAAAGTTTCTGACAGTTATTTGCATTTCTTCCAGTTCTGGTAAAAGGTTTTGTTTTCGGTTTATTATAGCTGCTGGGACCTGTTACACGATGGATGCTTTTTGCCACCTCAGTTTTCAGCTTCAGCAGTAATTCTCCCTGTCTGCTTAAAATGAGATATCACTTGAGATTCTGGCATTCAGGTTCATAGAATCATAGAATCCCTACAGTGTGGAAACAGGCCCTTCGGCCCAACAAGTCCACACTGACCCTTGGAGCATCCCACTCAGACCCATCCCCTTATAACCCACCTAAGCTACACATCCCTGAACACTACGGGCAATGTAGCATGGCCAATCCACCTAGCCTGCACATCTTTGGACTGTGGGAGGAAACCAGAGCACCTGGAGGAAACCCATGCAGACACGGGGAGAACGTGCAAACTCCACACAGATAGTCGCCCAAGGGTGGAATTGATCCTGGGTCCTTGGTGCTGTGAGGCAGCACTGCCAACCACTGAGCCACCGTGCCACCCAAATTACTGAATTCAAATTCCACCACCTGTTGTGGTGGGATTCGAACTCAGGTCCCTAGAACATTATCTGGGTCTCTGGACTAACAATCCAGCAATAATACCACTAAGCTATTGCCTCTCGTAAATCTCTGTCCTGAATCTCTGCTTCAACTTTGCTGTAGCTAGTCTTCACTATTTAGGATGCCCCAAATTTGAACAATCTCACCGGGATGAGCTATAGGCTGAAGCAAGGTATGATTCCAGAGCAAAGCTAGGGTGTGTATAGAATTCCTACAGAGATGCAGAATAATTTAAATAACCATGATGTTTTTTGAGTGTTGTTTCTCTTTCACCCGAATTCTTTTCTGCAGCTAGACACAGAGTAGTCGAAGCTTGTTTATTTCAGTCATGTTTTCAAAAGCATGCTGCCGTCATGTTGCATTTTTCTCTTCAGATGCAAACATTCCAATCACTCACAAGGATTGATGAAGCAACAATATGGGTTGTTATGTGAAAATTAAACTATCGTTATGAGGTAGCTAAGTATAGGTGCTGGTTGAGATCGCCCAACAAGTCATGGGACTAATACATCATAGCTGATTAACAGTTGTTTAAAGATGGCTTTCATAAAAGTGTAAGGCAGCATATTACAATACCCAATAGAGGAAAAGAAACCCCTCAATGATTGATATTGCAGTCTACATTTCTTGCATGAGGGTCGGCCTTGGTTAAAGAGGTGGCAACAGTTTGGATGCTTTATCATCTTGAATGGCAGTAATATGTTAAACTTCCATTGTTCAGCTGTGACTGCTGCTGCAAGGTATGGTTTAGCACTCCCACTATGTTTCGCCTTCTTCCATTCATATATCTCATTCCCTTCATGCAAACATCTCTGCTGAAACCAGCACTTCCCAGCAGGCGGTAAGGGTATTCAGTTGAAGTCATTGGAGCCCTTCATTACATATGGAGATCAAATTCCAATGTTATCAAAAGGTCCACACTGCTGTTTTAATTGCTGACCTGAGCTGGGAAACGTGACTTCTTCATTAAGCCGTCGGGAAGAGTAGTTAGGGCCAGAGGAGGCCTAGAAGGTTATTTTTAGAACCTGTTATTAACTTTCCTTGAGGGATCTTGAAGAGCTGGAAAATTCCTCCTCAGTGAAAAGTGGGTGAAGGTCAGGTGAAATTTAGGTCCCTCTGTCCATGTCTTAATCTCTATTACAAAGTCCACACAGATTTCATAAAATTCATAAAACTGTAAACTGTAGGAGCTAACAAGGTGTAGAGCTGGATGAACACAGCAGTCCAAGCAGCATTAGAGGAGCAGGAAAGCTGACATTTCAGGTCTGGACCCTTCTTCAGAAAACTTCAGAAACTGTAGGAGCTCATGCCATTCGGCTAATTAGTTTGGAATCTAATGATGATAATTTCTTTCAAATGTTACAAAGTGAGGGCTGATTGTCTGAGTGATACAATATGAAAGGGAACATCTTGGGGAAATCAGTAGGCATCAAAAGTGAGCCGATAGTATCTGTCATTACGCCACACCCCTTGCATCCAGTATCACCATCTAAAGGCTGAGAGCATTTCTCCACAAGCTCCAGGTCAGAGTGGAGCTAGATTATCGATCGTGCAATCTTCTGTGGCCAACCTGCAATATAGGTTGAGCATTATCAGTTGCAATCAAACCCTATCTTGCTGGTGCACTGTTTTAAATCTATGGATTGCAACAAGTAACTCAATCTTAATTCCACATTTTCTTACAAAATTGATTTCAGCACTTGATATCACACCTTAAATCTATAAATTCCAGTGAATTTGCAAATGACTTAACAGGAAATAAAACATTCACTTTGAATCTGGAAAATTCCACAGGGTAGGGCAAATGCCATTCAGGTGGCATACATCTTACAATTTGCATAAATCATGTAAATCTGTACATTTTCAAAGAGAGAAATGCTTTAAGTTGTGTTTTCTTTTCTAAGTCGCTGTAATTTTAATAACATTGAATTTGAACTGGGTCAGAACTCTTGCATAATTGATGTAAGAATACTTGAAACAGATAATTTTCAACTGGACTGTGATATTGAAACTCCTAATGTTGAAGAAATTTGCATTTTTGTTAAATATTTATGACACTTTTTGCAAAAGGCATGCCTATAGTATGATTTTGACACTATGTTCTTCTGCAGTATTTTAATTTCTCGATCTCCCGGAATAACCATGGGCCATGTTATAGTGAGCTTGTCTTTACATTTTAGTGTATAGCTTTGTTTACCAATGAGAAGTTCTATCTTAGACGTCCCTTAGTTCTACCACCTTCATGCATTCAAACTTAGCTCTGTTATCTAATATTCATTGCATTCCCATTGAGGATCAGAACTAATTTTCTTTATATTAATGAGAACGGTCACACAATACATTATAATATTAAAATGAAGGACTGTCAGTCCAGTGGGAAGAGGATTGAGGGAGGGGAAGATATGTTTCATGGACAGGCTGAACTTCAAGAGAGAGGAATTGGAGACAAACTGGAGAAAGATGTAAGTTCATGTCTTGAACAAGGAAGAACATTAGGGGAAATTTGGCTTGATAGTCTAGGGTATACGAGGGAAGTGGCAGAAGCAACTGATCTTAATTTTTGTGACAATGCGGTCCATGAGCTCTTTATTCTTGGCATTGAAGGCAAAGGTAGAGGAGATAGGAAGATAGTTGTTGTGAAGAAGAGAATCTGGGATTATCTTTATAGTCCTGAATGATACAGGAATAGTGTGCAGTTTTGACTGAGGCCAGTAATGTCCACTGTTGTTTTGATTTAGCCAGATCTGGCAATAAATGTCAAAAACTGTTGCCTACCATAAACATTCATGCATGTGTCCCTTCAGCTTAAGTGAGTGGAAATGAAGGTTATATCAGTCAGAATATGCAGAGTGTGATTCAGAAAGCTTTAACTAAGCACAAAGGCAATAAATGGAAGGAGTTAAAGGTATGATTAAGCAGATAGGCAGCTGAAGAGATGGCATGGTGAATGAAGAGTCAAATGCCAGAACTTTAGCAATAAAGTTCACTACACTTCTTAGAACATGCAGTTCTAAGTGACCTCAGGGAGGAATTTTCTAGGGGCAGATAGGGAAAGAAATAGGCTGTAAAGTATCAGCAATCAATTTATGCACAGAAAGGTCCTAAACAGAACATTGAGATGAATTACCTGCTGTTAGTGATGAGGTGTATGCACTTCGAGAACAGCAAGAGAACTCCCCAGTTCTTTTTTGAGATGTGCAATGAATTTTATATGTCCACCTGAGAAGGCTGGCTGGACCTTGAATCTGGACACCCAAAAGACTGTTTCTCCAACAGTATAGTACTTCCTCACTATTACACTATAATGCAGCCTATATTAAGTGCTGAAGTGTGGGAATTCAACTCAAATCACAGCTTTCCCTTTCAGAAAAGGTAATTCTACCATTGAGTTATAAAGTTGACAGATTCATCCTTGTAATTCAGGAGTAAATTTCACCAGAGAGTTGACATTCTTCATAATGTTCAAAACCCTGTATAGATTAAAATGTAAACTGGGATTAACCTAATGAAGGTATGCATTGAAACTACTTGCCTATATATGGAGCCTTATGACTTCTGGATGTCCAAGAAGTAACAGCTGACAAAGTATGGTCACAGTAAAGTGTCTGCACTAATTTAGGGAAACAGAACAGCCAGTTTTCTTTTGTGGCTCTCTTCACAAATAACAACGACAGAAATAATCTGGTTTAGTGATTTTGGTTGAGAGATCTATATTGAGCAGGGTACTTGGGAGAACCTTTTCTGCTGTTCTTTGAAGAAATGAGATCTTGTACATCTGCATGGGAGAGTAGACAGGGTTTTAATTTATTAATTTGAAATGTTGAACCTCATAATCAAGCTTGCAATACTCACTATATTCAGCTCTGACTGCTGCTTCATTGCGCACAGACTGTTGGAGTCCAAGGGCTTCTGATTAAACAGCATTGGGATTTTGAAATTTTGGTTTTTTTTTCTCAGAACAGGAGATATATGGAGATAGAATATCACTAGTCAACTTTGCGAAAATCAGTTTTTAGACAATATTATTGCTTTCATTAAATCACCAGTTTAGGGGGAGAAATAGAACTAAAAATGTACTTGTTGCATTGAAGTCACATTTTAGCAAATTAAATTATACTAGAAGAACAAATAATGAAGAAATTTTCTTGTAGAAATCATTCTGTTTAATCAAAGACATTTAGTTAAATGTAGGTAAATAAATATCTGAATTGGATGTGTTTTTATTCACATATTGTCCAAAGCTAATCTGCCTACCTGCATCTTCATGCTGAGTATTTGTTACGTTGATGCTATTTCAGCATTTGATCATCAGTAAAATAAGATCAGCACAGCGAGTAAGCACAATACAACTGGTCATATGCATACCAACTGTTGGAAACAGCATCAGTCTCTCCTGGCAGGCAGCCAACAAGAGCTTAATTGGACCTAACAGGAAATAGCATGAAGATTATTTCACTACCTTTTACTAATAGGTAGAACGCAGGAAGTGAAACTGAGACAAACAAAACTAGTTTATTTATCTCAGTTTTACATTAGTGTTACAACAGGGTCGTTGTTATTAAACTCAAGACAAATTAATGCAACAGATACTGTCCACAAATGCTTTATTAAAACTAATTAAAATCCCCTCTCACCTTCCTCTTTTCCAAGAAGAACAGTTCTATTTTCCTCAATCTATCTACAGAACTGAAGATCTACATCCCTGCAATCATTCTAGTGAATCTTTTCTGCACCCTCTCTAAAGACTTTGCATCCTTCCTAAATAATTATTCTCCAGTTCAGGTCAAATCAGTGCTTTATTCTTGACTTCCTTGCTTTTGAACTCTATGCCCCTATTGACAAACACAGGATTGTACATTAACAGCTCTCCCAACCTGTCCTGTAACGTGTGAGGTGAAACGGGGCTGGTGAAATAACTCCACAGAGGCTGGTATCCCATCACCAAGTCACCCTTTATTTACATGTAGAGAGTCCTTGACGCTGATCCAGCTCCCTCAGAGCCAGCTGTCAGAGTGAACAGAACTTCTGACATGCCTGTTCTTATCTGTCAGCCAGGGCTCCCTGATTGGACCAGATTAATCACCAGTTCCCAATCAGGGAACTCATATTCTATGAGGTCCAGCTACTGACATCTTTGGAATCACTACAGGTAACAGGGCTATTAGTCCTGGTGAAGATGGTTGAAAGATGATGAGCTGTTCTGAGAGAGTAGGTAGACACCGTGGAGACCATGCAGGGTTGGTGGTGTGGAAGTTTATATTGGGTGAGGTGAGACTGAGTGAGGGAAGATGTTGTAGGCAATAGTGGGAATGACAAAACATGACCCTTGCTGAGAGGTGGGTGACTTAGCAGAGATAGAGTGAGCGTGAAGGAGCAGAGAAAAGAGTGTGACACTTGCCCTGGCACAGCAGATACAATCATTTACCTTACAGCACTGCTGGCCGTTCCTCCAGATGTTGAACATGGCACTGACTCAGGTGATGACCTTGTGCCAGGCTCTGGTGGTGTGGCCTCCTCTGTGATTCCTCCAGAAAGAGGATTCCTCCTTTGCACCACCCCTTGGTCAGTGCCAGTCCAACGCAGTGCCATCTCCCACTTGTCCAACCTTGGATGATCAGGGCATCTTTGGAATGCCAGTACTTGTCCAGGTGCACAGCACCTTTTTAAAGCTGGCTTGGGCACAAGGATGCCAGTCGATTGGCAGATATCCTCTGAGTTGTGAATTGTTCTGGGAATAGCGTGTGGTAAGATGGACTGGAATTGGATGTGAGGGACAACTTGGGGTGGGGTAGCTAGTTAATGTGGCAAGTTTGGTAAGATACAGTGAAACATCTTATTAGGCCTCAGGATAAACATCACACCAAAAACCTTGATGCAACTTAGACTTTGTCAAACATACATTAGATTCAGCCCAGGATTTTTCATGTTTCAGTAAGATCAATTCACATTTTTTAATTAACTGCAAATTGTTCTTTGGTCTTCTTTGGAATGTGGGCATCATTGACCAGCAGGTTATTGCCCATCCCTCATTGTTTGTGAATTGAGTGATTTGCTTAGCCCTTAAAGATAGCAGTTAAGAATCAACCACATTGCTGTGAAGTGGGCATTACATGTAGACCTTAAGGGTGGTTGATTTCCCTCCCTAGAAGACATTAACGAACCAGAATTTATATTCCTGCTTTATTAATTGAATTTAATTTCTACCAGTTGCCACAATGGATTTGAACAAGTTTTCAGAGTTTCTGGTTTAACAGTTCAGCAACATTACTACAATGTCACTGTCTTGCCCCCTCTTCTTGTCCCCCATTAATGCCCAAGTGACTAGTAATTTAGTTATGTGATGATACTGTCACTTCAAAAAGTTATTTTGTCCTGGGTTTTTTTGAAGAAAGTTTGTAAAGGAAGAGGTGCTGAACTGGCTACTGAAGACAGCTTAAGTAGTCAATGTGTGAGGCCTTTAGGTTTTTTTTAAAAAGTTGGAACAATGGAAGCAGCTTAAATGGGAATGGCCAGCTATCACAGACCAGGCTTTCTAGTTTTTTTTTAGCTGCAGCATCAGCAGCTGTTTGAAGAGTTGTTGCTTCAGTGAATGATTCCTCGCATTCTCTGGAATCTCTCTCGATGTTTTTTCCTTCTGGATTGGAGAACTGCATACAAGAATCTGTGTCTGAATTTGATTTTTTGCCAAGGGATGTGTTTGTGGGATATTACTGTGTTGGAACAGTCACTTAGTAATAACTACTGTACCCTATTGTTTGGTTGGGTTTTCCAATTGTTAAGTTATTCTAAGTTCGTCTTTCTTTTGTTTGTATTTTAACTAAATAAATAAATTGTGTTTTGTTTAACCTCAAGTAGTTTTACCAGTCTCATCACATCTGGAACACGCACTTCACATCTGCCTTTAAAATTAGAAAATGTTAGGGCCGAGGCTACCTTCTTAAAATATTTTGAGGGGGTCTGGTCTGGTCTATAGCAGTTCCAAATTATTATTTCTAGATGCAATTCACCAATGAGATAAAATTGACTGTCCTGTAGTGACTAAGCTCATATTCACACAGTTTTTTTCAACAAGGATGCAACATTTTCAATTCTCCAGCCATCAGGCACCATCCCCGGGTCTAAAGAAGATTGGAAAATTATAGCCAGTGCCTTCACAATTTCCACTCTTACTTCTCTTGGTGTCCTAGGCTGTATCCTAGTACCTTCCCATTTAATATGCAGACAGTCTATCCCATATCTCATCCTTATCAATTTTAAATACTTGAAGCATCTGAAATACATTCTCTTTAACTGTGACCTGGGAAATATCATACTCCTTAGTAAAGACACATAGAAAATATTCAATACCTCAGTCATGCCCCATCCCTTCCATGTGTAAATCCCCTTTGTTCTCTAATTGGCCCCATTCCTCTTTTTACCACCATTTTCTCATTTAAGACTTTTACTTTCACCTTTATGTTAGCTGCCAGTCTTTTTTGTGTTCTCTCCTATTATTGGTTTCTTTTAATCCCCGTCTGAACCTTTTACATTCAGCCTGGTTCTCAGGTATTGAGTCCACCTGACATCTGTCATAAATACACCTGTTCATCTTCCTCCAAATCTCTATCCCTTTATCATCCAGGTGCCGTGGACAGTGCCCATACTATTTCTTTTTTAAAGGTAGTCCATTGTTCAGTTATAGCCTTTCCTGCCAACTTTCAATTCCAATTTATTTGGGCAAGATCTACACCCTTATTGCTATTTGCTTTCTCTGAGTTAATTTGTCTTATTCTGGACTGTTCCTTGACTGTTTCCAAAGCAAAACCTAAATCTTGTCACATAATAATCATTATCCCTTAGATGTTCACCCACTGACACTTGGTCTACTTAACCCATCTCATTCCCAAGAACCAGGCATAGTAATGTGTGCTTTCTCATTGCATTGGAAACGTACTGCTGTAGAACATCTTTTCTGAACGCAGCCTGGAAACTGTTGCCACTCTCTGTCCTTTTCTCTGCTACTATCTTAATTAACATAACTATCCTTAGATAACTAACACAAATAAATAATGTCTGTATAATTTGGCAACTTTCTTCAATTTCTTACAGATTTGTTTCTTTACGTCCTTCCTACTATTTGGTGATCCATGGGCCACATTGAGCAACGCAATGACCCTTTTTTTTTTGCTCCTCAGCTCTAACCAAGTAGATTCTGTCCTTGCTCCCTCTGGGACATGTCTCTTTTCGGCACTTGAAGCAAAATAGATAAAGGGGAGCCAGATGATTATAATATATTTAGATTTCTGAAGTGCATCCAATAAAGTACTGTACATAAGACTATTTAATAAGTTAAGAGCCTATAGAGTTAAGGTTAGTGTATTAACATGGATAGAGAATTGGCTAGCTGTTACAAGATAGAGTTCAAATAAAGGAGGCATTTTCTGTAAGACATTCTGTAAGTATAGAATATAGTTCTATAACTATAACTGCCACAGAGGTCAGTGTTAGGACCATAATTATTTTGCAATTATTGTATTTTAATGACTTGGATCACCACCATAATCTATTATTGACTACTAATGAATGAGATACATTTTAAACCATAAGACATCGTAACAGAAGGAAGGTATAGAGCCCTTTGGGTCACCTGTACCATTTAATTAGATCATGACTGATCTGGTAATCTTCAACTTCATTTTCCTGCTTTTTCCTCATAACCTTGTTTTTCCTTATGATTAAAAACCTGTCTATCTCAGCTTTGAAGACACTTAATGAACCAACTTTTAACACCTGTCTGTGGTAAAGAATTTCACAGATTCACTACCCTCTGAGAGAAGAAATTCATCCTCAAATCTGTCTTAAATGTACAAACCCTTATTCTGAAATTATGCCTCTGGTCTTAGAATCTCTAACAGGGGCAAACAACCTTTCTGCATCTACCCTGTCAAGTCCTGTAAGATTCATGAATGTTTCAATAATTCTCTAATTCTATATTCCAACGAGAACAGGCCCCAATCTACTTAACCTCTCCTCATAAGAGTGTCCCTCCATATTTGATATCAGCTTAATGAACTTTCTCAGGATGGCTTCCAATGCCAGTATATCTTTCCTTCAGTAAGGGCCCAAAACTTTTCACAATATTCCAGGTGTAATCTCGTGCCTGCCATGTATAGTTTTAGTAAATCCTCCCAATTTTTGTACTCCTTTCCTTTTGAAATACAGGCCAACATTTCATTTGTCTTCTCTATTACCCACTGACCTTGGATGCTAGCCTTTTGTGATTATCCCAAATCCCTGTATTCTGTAGCTTTCAACAGTCTTTCTCCAGATAAATAATACTCACCTCCTCTTCCAACCAAACTGCATGATCTCACATTTTGCCACGTTATATTCCATTGGAATTTTGTGGGTTTCTGTGAGATCCACCCTCCTCATTTTCAATGAATATCATTCTGACCAATTCAGTCTCCATTTGTACATCAGTTCTGCCATTCCAGCCTGGTGCTATGTAAGGTCTCCCTTTGCAAGTACTACTGGACCACACTACACTATGGTAATATGGGATATATTGATTTATGTCTATTTTGTTTGTGGTATTATGTCTCGCCTTTGATTTACCGTGAGGTGTTGTTATCGAGTCCCTCTGGAATAAGACCCAATATCTCCCACTTGAGTGTGCGATTGTTAAAAGTGCGTTGTCCTCGATTTATTGCAGGTGTTGATTTCATTCCTCGTTGGCTGTGCCTTTTTTTATGGAGTTAAGATACACAGGCTGTCAGCAGAGGGAAATCCATCAGTTGTTGAGCAAAAGGAAGCAAACTAGGGCAGCACGGTGGCTCAGTGGTTAGCACTGCTGCCCCACAGAGCCATGGACCCAGGTTCAATCCCATCCTCGGGCGACTGTCTGTGTGGAGTTTACTTGTTCTCCTCATGGGTTTTCTCCAAGTGCTCCTGTTTCTTCCCACAGTCCAAAGATGTGTAGGTTTGGCAGATTGGCAATAGGAAATGCAGGGTTACAGGGGTGGGGTAGGGGGATACTCTTTGGAGGGTCAGTGTAGACCTGATGGGCTGAATGGCCTGCTTCCAGGCTGTAGGGATTTTATGATTCTATGAAGGGCAAAAAAAACTGGAAGATAAAAGTTTTAAATAATGACAATGATGTCTAATAAGTCCAAATAACAATCAAGCTGCTTGGTCAAAATCATGAAACTCTCTTCCCAATAGCATTGAGGGTAGACTTATACTACATGGACTGCAGTGGCTCAAGGCAAAAGCTCCACAAGACCTTCTCAAGGACAATTTGGAATGGGCAAAACAAAAAAATGCTGGCTATCCTGCAACACCACCATCTCATGTAAAACTAATTGTTAAAACAAAACATAACAAACAATACCAATACAGGAGAACCAGGAACTGGAGCTTGAAACAGACAGCAAGAGGTCAGGCACAAGTTCATGAGCAACAAAAACTTGTATTTATATACTTTATATGTAATAAAACATCCTAAAACATCCCACAAACGTGGTCATAAAACAACTGAAATTCAGCTGCAGAAGAGATTAGGTCAGATGATCTCAGTCAATAAAAAACTAGGATCTAAGGAGTATCTTATACAGGAAGGTTAGATAGAGCTATAGGGAGAGAAAAGTTAAGAGACGTGCAGGGATGGGAGCGATGCAGATATCATGGAGAGTTTCCGGGCTGTTGAAGATTCCAGAGGTGGAAAGGAGTGAAGACATTGAGGAAACCCAGAATGAGGAATTTAGAACTAAGGCACTGCTTAATAACTAGGAGGAGTGTGCAGCAAGTCAGCATCACTGTGAAGCAGATTGTATAAGCAGACCTGTATTAGAGAGGCGGCAGGAGATAAAACCGGGTGACGAGTATGGCCAGATAGACCAGGCCCTGAATGGCTAGGCCCAAAACCAGAATGGGCAACTTTTGAGCAGCCAGGCCTGATGGGACTTACAGGACAGATCGAGCACAAAGTGTTCGCACAAGACAAAGGGAGGCGAGAACAGACCCACCTGGCTTTGGGAAACAAGGCTGTTTTTTGTGTTGGAGTATGTATTAGAGTACAGCGAGCAGATTGGCTCGCATTCTGGGTTCTTGCCATGACCACGTACAGAGAGGGAGATGACACATCAGGAGGAACACGCCAAAGTTAACCCAAGTGTCTTCCATAGATGACATCAAGGATCTCTTTGGATGCCATGGCCTTGTCGTGGAAGATCGATGGACTGAGGACCAGAGATAATTCTGGAAGGATGCAGCAGGGAGGGATAGGATGGACACCTGGAGGCCATTCCCTCAGTGAAGACTAAATCAGACCCAGCAATGCAGCTCCACCCTGCTGGACAGAGAGAAGATGACCACATGTGAGTGCAACCTTGGCCAAGTTTATCAAAACCGATTACACAGCCTGGCCGAGTTTAACTGCATGGGTAGTAATTGGTCCTAGTCTGGTAGCCAGTAGTTGTTTAGATAGGGGTTGCAACAAAGACTTAACATTGCAATTGGCAGAACAATTAATGTCAGAGTTGGGAGTTTTATGTCAAAAGAGCAGGGTTTTAGATGCCATTCAGCAATATGGCCCCTTTTGTATCTTTACTATATTCTGTGAATAAAATTGTATTGAATTGCAAGTTGATTCTGACCTTTTTGTTATCTCAGAAATATAGTCCTCAAGTAAAACAAGTCATAATCATGGAGTCATACAGCATGGAAACAGGCCCTTTGGTCCAACCAGTCCATGCTGTGCATAATCCTAAACTAAACTAGTCCCACCTGCCTGCTCCTGGCCCATATCCCTCCACACCTTTCCTATTCATGTATCTATCCAAATGCATTTTAAACATTATAATTGTACCCACATTCACCACTTCTTCAGGAATTCATTCGACACACAAACCATTCCCTGTATTTAAAAAAATTGCCTCATATCTTTTTTAAAGCTCTCTCCTCTTATGTGCCCTGTAGTCTTGAAATCTCCCATCCTAGGGAAAAGACAACTACCATTAACTCTATCTGTACCCCTCATTATTTTATAAACTTCTTTCAGGTCGCCTCTCAAACTCCTCCTCTCCAGTGTAAAAAAGTCCTAGCCCATCCAGCCTTTCTTTAGAGCTCAAACCTTCCATACCTGGCAACATCCTGGTAAATCTCTTCTGAAACCTCTCCAGCTTGATAATATCCTTCCTATAACTGGGTCCCCAGAACTGGACACAGTATTCCAAAAGAGCCCTCACCAGTGTCCTGTACAACCTCAAATGACATCCCTACCCCCATACTCAAAAGACTGAGCAATGAAGACAAGCATGCCAAATGCCTTTTTAACCACCCTGTCTATATGTGACAAGACTTATGCACATGCACCTGCACCCCTAGGTCCCTCTATTCTACAACAGAATGCAAGGCCCTGCCGTTAATTGTAAAAGCCCTACCCTTGTACGAAAATGTAATACCTTGCATTTTATCCAGATTGAACTCCATCTGCCATTTTTCAGCCCATTGATCCATTTGATCAAGATCCCTTTGTATTGTGAGAAAACCTTCTTCATTGTCTACTGTGCCACCAATTTTAGTGTCGTCCACAAACTGACTAACCATGCCTTCTATATTCTTATCCAAATAATTTATTAAATGACAAACAAAAGAGGACCCAGAACCAATCCCTGTGGAACACCACTGGTCACAGGCCTCCAGTCTGAAAAGCAACCCTCCACCATCACTCTCTGTCTCCTGCCATTAAGCCAATTATTTATCCAGTTGGCAAGTTCACCCTGAATCCCATGTGACCTAACTTACTAATTAGTCTACTATGCGGAACCTTGTTGAAAGCTTTACTAAAATCCAAATAAACAATGTCTACTGCTCTGCTATAATCAATCTTTTTAGCAACTTCCTCAAAAAAACTCAATCAAGTTTGTGAGACATGATTTTCCTCGCACAAAACCATGCTATCTCTAATCAATTTTTGCTTCTCTAAATGTCCATAAATCCTATCTTTTATAATTACCTCCAACAATTTACCCACAACCAATGTCAGACTCACAGGTCTATAGTTCCCCAATTTCTCCTGACAACCTTTCTTAAACAAAGGTGTAACATTAACCACCCTCCAGTCATCAGGCACCTCACCCGTAGTTATAGATGATGCAAATACTTCTGCAAGGCGTCTCGTAATTTCCTCCTTGACTTTCCATTTTTGGGATACATTAGATCAGGTCCCGGAGATTTATCCACCTTTATATTCTCTAAGACTTCCTGAACTTCCTCTTCTAAAATGTGAACTGGTTTTTAAACATTAAAGTTTATTTCTCTGAATTCTCTAGACTCCATTTCTTTCTCCACAGTAAAAACTGACACGAAATATTTATTTAGTATCTCTCCCATCTCCTGGGGTTCAACATAACGACGACTTCTTGATCTTTAAGGGAGCACTACCCTCTCTCTAGTTACCTTCTTGCTCTTCATGTATTTGCAGAATCTCTTCGAATAATCCTTAGCCTTATCTGCCAATTCTATCTCCTATTCCCTCTTTGCCTTCCTGATTTCTTAAGAATACCCCTACACTCTTTATCTTGATTAAGAAAATCAATTGAACCAAGTTGTCTGTATCTAAAATAAGATGCTCTTTTATTCTTGACTAGAACCTCAATATCTTTATTCATCCATTGGTTAATCTTATCAGCCTTACCCTTCACTCTAACAGGAACATAATGCCTCTGAACTCTTGCCATCACACTTTTGAAAGCATCACTCTTGTCAGACATCCCTTTACCTACGAACAGTCTACTCCAGTCAACTTGTCAAAGTTCTTGTCTCATACCGTTAAAATTTACCGTACTCCGATTAACAACTTTATCTTTTATGGAAGGCTTATCCTTTTACATAATCATTTTCAATCTAATAGAATTATGATCGCTAGACCCAAAGTGTTCCCCCACTTTTACTTCAGTCACCTGCCCTGCCTTATTGCTCAAAAGAAGGTCTAGTTTTGCCCCTTCTCTTGTAGGAGCATCCACATATTGACAAAGAAAATTTTCTTGAACGCATTTGATAAATTCTTCACCAACAAACCTTTAACACTGTGGTAGCCCCAGTCAACATTTGGAAAATTAAAATCCCCCATTACTACAACCTTATTATGCTTACATATATCTGAGATCTCCTGACATTTTGTTTTCCTCAATTTCCCTCTTACTGTTGGGGGGCCTATAGTACAATCCCATCAAAGTGATCTTTCCTTCCTTATTTGTCATTTCTACACATATAGTTTCACTGCATGGTTTTTCAGAAATATCTTCCCTCGTTACAGCAGTAATGTATTCCTTAATCAAAATCACCACGCCCCTTCCTTTCTTGCCTCCTTTTTTATCCTTCCTGTAGCATCTAAAACCCGGAACATTGAGCTGCCAGTCTTGTCCATCTCTCAGCCAAATTTCTGTAATAGCTATGACGTCCCAATCCCATTTTTTAAACATGCCCTGAGTTCATCAGCCTCACCTGTAAGACACCTTGCATTGAAATAAATGCAATTTAGTTCTTCGGAGTTACTACATACTCTGACTCTCTCTTATCTTCCTTTTCTAATTAATGTGCTCTCCTCACATTTAGAACCATCCCCATCAATTCTTCCATTTACACTGCTACTTAGAATTACTCCACTTCCCCCTCTATCAATATAACATCTCTCTTAATGAAATGAGCAAATCTCCCTGCTAAGATATCGATACCTTTCCAATTTAGGTTAAACCCATCCTCTTTAAACAGGTCTTTTCTATCCCAAAAGACGTTCCAATTGACCAAAAACCTGTATCCCAGAACAATACATCAACTTGTCAGCCATTGTTTTATGTCCTTTATCCTTTGATTCCTTCCCTCGTTTGAGTTTGGCAGTGGGTGTAAACCAGAAATTACTACATTTAAGGTTCTATTTTTAAATCTTCTGCCTAACCTCTTAAATTCACTCTGCGCCACTTTAATCTTTTCCCTAAAAATGTCATTCCTACCAACGTGTACAATAATTTCTGGCTTCTCAATCTCACTTTTAACAATATGTTTGAAACATTTAGAGACGCCCTTAATCCTAGCACCAGGAAATCAATAAACTATGCTACATTTATGCTCACTGTCACAGAATCTCCTGTCTATGCCCCTGATAGGAAAGTCCTCTATAACAATAATTCTATTAAATTTAGTCAAATGTTGCTTAACATAAGAATCATTTCTATTGTCCAATAACTGACTGCCCCTTATGGTCAAAGTGTCCAAAGCAAGGACAACATTGGCATCCCTGGGTGGTCTTGGACAAGAAGTGGCTAATGGTTCCTCTGGCATTGAATCCCACCAGCCTTTTATTCCTGAACATCCAGCCTGAGCCTGTTAAGAGGACAGCTGCCCCTTGTGATGACCAGGATTCAAAAGGGTGGATGGGGAGAGACAACAGACTAGTAATTAGATTACACACCAGGTCTATGGAACGAGACAAATAAAACAGTCGCATTTTGAAGCTAGGCTAATCAAGGAGGAAGTCTAAATATTGCAAGTCAGCCTGGGAGTGTATTGGGAGTGAGTCACTTACCACTTGTGCGTTTGACTCAGAGGGACTGGGTGGGAATTTAGCATCAGCTGGACCCTTTACCCCATTCGCTTCCCTGCTGCTTAGACAAATCCTAGAGGAACAGGAGAGCAGAACAATGGCAGACTGCCCAGGATGGAAGGAAACCCTAAGGAAATATCTCAACAGGAAGTGGTGCAAGTGGGTAGAATCCTGTGAGTATCGGGTCTGGGATCTGAAGGGCAAAATTATTTGGTGGGGGGGGGGAGACACAAAGAGTTAGATAAGCGCACCCCCAAATTAAATCACACTTTAGCGATAGATGGTGCAAGTGAAAGGGCGAGAAGATGAAAATGTAAAGGTTAAAGAAAAGTCAGTGTTCAAGAACAGGAACAGAGGAACCAGGTGAATTTGCTGCTGATGGGGCAGTTTCAGGCCCAGGGAGAGAAGGCCTACCATGGGCAATAGTGTGTGATCCACAATTGTGACATAGACCAAAAAGTTGTGACTGAGCTCACTGAGAAATGTAGTCATTTACAGGCAGCAGTCATGGCTCAATACCAAGCAAAACAAGAGAGTAAAGCCCACACTGCAGATCACTTGAAGTGCCAGTGTGAGAGTGATAAATTAAAGTCCCAACTTCGATAGATTTAAGTCCCAATGTGTGCCTTTAGGGCCGCAGGGGCAGACGAAGAGAACAGCAATGAGGTGGACTGGGGGAATATAGAGGTGGAAGCAAGTTGCTGCACTGAGAACCATGAGGGATGGGTCCCCCGACCTCCTGTATCCCCAACACTATCAGTACCCCTAGAAACCTCAGTCTCCTCAGCACCCCCAGTCCTGCTCCCCTTCCCTAAAGAACCTGAACCCCAGACAACCATTGAGCCACTTCCGTCCTTGACAAATCCACCGACCACCAATCACCAAGATAGGCAAATCAAAACGAAATGACGTGCAGGGTAGTGAATAGGCAAAACACAATCAAAACGTGAAAAAGGCAGAAAATATAAGCAGGAGAGGACAAAGAAATTAAAACCAGAATAAATAATAATGGCATAAGTCAAAGCTCTTTATCTGAATTTGTAAAAAGATAGATGTGCTGATGGCGCAAAGAAATAAATGAATATGACTTAATAGCTATACAAAGATGTATTTGCAAGGTGGTCAGGTTCTGGAACTCAAATTCAAAGGTATTTGATGTTCTAGAAAGATAAGCAAAAATAGAAAGGAGGTAGGGCAGCATTGTTAATAGAGGACAGGATTAGTGTGGCAGTGAATAGTTGACACAGATGATATAGTTTCAGTAGATCATCTTGTGTAATCACCTTGGCTAGAAGGGGCAGTATGGTGGCTCAGTGGTTAGCAATGCTGCCTCACGTTGCCAGGGACCTAGCTTCAATTCCTGCCTTGGGCAACTGTCTGAGTGGAGTTTGCACATTCTCCCTGTGTCTGCATGGGTTTCTTCCCACGGTCCAAAGATGTGCAGGTTAGGTGGATTGGCCATGCTAAATTGCCCATAGTGTCCAGGAATGTGCAGGCTAGGTCGATTAACCATGGAAAATGCAGGATGATAGGGGAGGGGGTGAGATTGGGTGGGATGGTGTTTGGAGGGTTAGTCTAGACTTGTTGGGCTGAATGGCCTGCTCCCATACTGGAGGGATTCTATTCTATGATTCAAAATGGGAAATAAGCCAGGGATCAGAACGTCTATTGGCCGTCAAAGAGTTGCCTCACTGTTGGAAAAAATACAAATCAGGAAGTATTGGAGGTATGTCAGAAGGACACTAAAACGTCATGATTGATCTTAATCTTCATATTGACTCAATAAATAAAAGCAAGGATAACATGGAAGAAAAATTTATAAAGTGCATCAAGGATTGTTTCTTAGATGAGTACAAAACACAACATATGTGGGTATAAGTTCTTTTAGATCTAGTAATGTGTAATGAGGTTAGATGAATAAGAGCCCTCCCAGTTAAGAATTCACTAGGGAGTAGCAAACACAACATGGCAGAATTTCAAAGATAGTAGGAACTGCAGGTGCTGGAGAATCCGAGATAACAAGGTGTAGAGCTGGATGAACACAGCAGGCCAAGCAGCATCAGAGGAGCGGGAAAGCTGACATTTCGGGCCTAGACCCTTCTTCAG
>NC_063340.1:41057222-41116565 GCF_021869965.1 Rhincodon typus | reverse complement strand
CTGAAGAAGGGTCTAGGCCCGAAATGTCAGCTTTCCCGCTCCTCTGATGCTGCTTGGCCTGCTGTGTTCATCCAGCTCTACACCTTGTTATCATGGTAGAATTTCAAATTCAGGTTGATGGGTAGCAACTGCATCTCAAACCAGTGTCCTTCAATAAGGACAATTACAAAGGTATGAAGAAAGATTGTCTAAAGCCAGGTTGGGAAAATAGACTTAGGGGAAGGTCAGCAGCTGAGCAGTGGAAATAATTTCTTAAAGAAATCATAGAATCCCCACAGTGTGGAAACAGGCCATTTGGCCCAACAAGTCCACACAGACCTTCTGAAGACCATCCCACCCAGACCCATCCCCTAATCCTGTATTTCCCATAGACAATGCACCTAACCTACACATTCCTGAACACAATGGACAATTTAGCATGGCCAATCCACCTAACCTGCACATTTTTGGACTGTGGCTGGAAATCAGAGCACCCAGCAGAAAGCCACGCAGACATGGGCAGTCACCTGAGGCTGGAATCGAAACCGGGTCCCTAGCACTGTGAGGCAGCAGTGCCAACCACTGAGCCACCATGCCATCCCAGGTGTTTCAGATTTTTCATAACATTCAGCAAAAATTATTGCTTTTATTATTTCTTATTAAACAAAGCTCTGAGAAGGATGAACCACCCATGGTTAATAAAGGCCGTCAAGGAGAGAATTTAATCAAAAACCACGACATAATAAAGTGACAAAAACCTGCTGTCGACCAGAGGATAGGAATTTTTTTCTTCACTAAATTGCAAGGAATTGCATGCATCCCTATTTATTCAGCCAAAACTCCAATTAATTAGATTTTTTTTTGTCAGTGGACTACCAGAAAATGAGCTTCGTGAGCAGAATTAACTGATTAAGTGTGATGTAGATTTGAAATTACCTAAATTCAATCATCAATGAGCTTTAATACAGCATAATGATAGGAAACTAAGAAACTATGAAAGCAAGAACTTACAAGCATTGTACTTCTCCACTTTCATAAGAAGCATATCTCTATTTTGAATCAATAAATTTAGCAAAATTTAGAAGTTCATAGATAATTCACGAGTAGTTCAATTCGCATTGCAATCCGTTTCATGATTACAATGCATCTTCCTATCTTGTCAGTTACATAATTCATGAATTAGCAACAATGCTGTCTTTAGGCAATGAAATAATATATTTCTAATGCAATTGAAGTTGTGTTACACAAAAAAGCAATAAACTGAGAGTAAAGGAGCTGTCACAATTATTTGCAGCCTTGTAGGAAAAGTGTTACAAAATGTTGACAGTGAGACCAGAGAATAAAATATTTTGATTTCTCAATTTATTAGAGGATGCAGGATGATACTACCGCCTCCTGAGAAAATACATTTCAATCAGTGATAATGGAGGAGTTATTTTCTGACAATTCTGTTGAAAAGGCTGCAAACAATACAAAATAGAAAGGATAGATTTGGAGATTAAGTAGAGAGATTTGCAAGAACAGCAAAATTCCAGTCAAAAACCAAGCAAAGCCATTAAAGAAGTTATAAAGAACACAGAAGGAGTTGTCTCCAATGCATAGTATCATAACTAAAGTAGTCTTATTGCTAAAGAGATCACGTGAAGAGGGTGGGTTGCTGATAGTCTTTGTTTCAAGTGGTGGTATTGGAAATACCTCAAGGCACTTGGTGGTTAAGATTGAAGGTGTTGGAAATAAAATTTCAAACAGAATGAAAAGGATTGTCAAAAAAGTGAGATGAGGTTAAGGAGGTCAAGTATAATGTGCAACAGTGAAAGCGGTGGAAGGACTACAGTCTATCAAGCTCATGCCTCTTTATTGAGCTGTTTAACTATTAAGTCATGGCTCTTGCAAATCTCTCTGCTGCATCTCCAGATTTCTTCAGCATCCTGAAGTCAGGATCCTTCCTTGTCGGTTCTCTCAACTGGAATGAGAAATTGTCTGAATGAGAAAGAAATGTGTAGCACCCCATGGAAGCACAAATGCAGCAGAGAAGTTAAAGATATCAGAAGGGAGAATAAAGTGGTGAAAATTTTCACCCAGCCCGTAACTGAGCAACTAATGAGAAAACTGAATTAAAGAATATTCAAAAATGTCATTAACTGCTGATGTGTCTTTCAGAACTTTACGGTATCACAAAGTACATTGTAGCCAGTTACATTATCTTGTGGAATAGTCACTGTAATAATATGAAAACATGGCAGCTAATTTGAGCACAAGATGGTGGCACAAACTGCAGCAAAATATTAGCCAAACTGTTTTAGTGGTGTTGGTTGAAGAGTAAAAATAGAACATGTTGGAAAAACTCAAGCAACTCATGTAACATCCACGGAGAGAAAACAAAAACATTTCAATTTGATGATCCTTCATCAGAACCAAGGACCTGTGACAGTGGCCTCCTCAAAAGGCACAACCTTCCTATAGCACTCATTGACCTCTTCCACCTTCCGTGTCTTGCTTGATGAACCTGTGGAAGCTGAAACACGACTCAGAACTGATGTTAGAAAGGATAAAATGGCAACATTTTGCAGATGCTCATTTTCAGTTTGTGATGACAGCAACTCAACATTAAATGTTGTCATGTACCAAGTAGGCAAAGATTTGCCACTCATTTCCTCACCAACCTTGCATTGTTGCTGTTGCATCACCATATTTCTGACTGGGATCAGGCAACAGTGAAATTCTAGCTCAGGACACGTTTGTGTTTAGGTTCAGATTCACTCTGTATTGCTACCATAATTCTGTTCTTTTAGTCTGGAGTACATCAGCTGCTTAGCCTTAAATTCCTTCTCATCTCTGAGCTCAGTTTCTATTTCCATACTTCATCCATTTATCAAAGCCATGTTTTCATAACTCAGAACATTGCCTACTTACACCCATTCCTTTTCTTGACTGCTAGTGAGACCCAAATGAGTGTTTACATCATCTCTCATGCTCATTTTCTTGAACACAATATATGGCCAGAATGGTGTAACCCATTTCCCTTCAATGCCACACATTGCTTCATATCATTTCACTCCTTGCTAAGCTGCACTGCTGTTCATCTGTCTTAGTTGTTCCCTACATTTATCATAAACTCACAGGAGTATACAACACAGACTGAGGCCATGTAGTCCATCATTCTTTTGCAGGTCTTTGGTAGAGCTTTCCAATTAGCTGCTGCTCAGTCTCTCGCAGGTCTCCAGTTTTTCAATTCCTTCTGTTCTATCTGTCTTCTGCTGTATTTGAAAATATCTCTCTCTCCATTCTCCAGCCCATGCAGGAGCTCACTATTTGTTTAATCATACATCCACTCACTTCTCCTCCACTCATAGACTCCCTACCTCCTGTGTTTCGTACTTCGCCAATCACAGTTATACTTTTCTTAGATAACACAGTGTGGAGACCGACCCTGGTCCATCATTTTCTGAAGAAGGGTCTCGACCTGAAAAGTCAACTTCCCTGCTCCTCTGATGCTGCCTGGCGTGCTATGTTCCTCCAGCCCCACACTGTGTTATTTCTGACTCCAGCATCGGTAGTTCTTACTATCTCTGAGTGAGTTATACTTTTCTTACTCCAGCTTTTGATATTGAGCCTTAAATCCCTCGGCTTTTATTCTTACTGGCCCCGGTCCATCAGATTTACTCTCGATATCAGTAACCCAGGATAGTCCCAACAATGGGGCAGACACAATTGTTCTTTGTTGAAGCAAGCTTTCTACAAAATACTGCAATCATAGTCATGCATCACAAGCCTACCTGGAAAGTGCTTACAATCTCAGGTGGACTTGTCTGAGGATCAGACTGAACCAGGTGATCAGCCTGCTCTGTCTCAACCTCCATTCATTGATCAGATGACTCCTGTTCCTGAGCTAGTTATCACTCTGAGGCACATGCTGTTATATTCCTTTCCATGCAAACAGTCTGTGTGATCAATCCTTGTCAAGTCATCAGCGTTTGACCACAGGCAAGCATGACAAATGTGTCATGTCTGTTACTTTCCCTTGATCTCCCATTCATTAGGACATCTGCTTGTTTTCTTTGGAAGGAGGCTGACCACAGGCCAGCCTGCTGGGGGCTACTCAGGTGAATGATACAGTTCAGTCAAGGCATCAGGCTACTCACAAAAACTATTTCCTTGCAGCTTTTGTGTTGTCCAATCAATCATATGATATTTACACAATGCAGTTCTTTGGTCAACCGCACTTTATTTTTCAGATAAATGGTTGATTGGCGCATCTGGTATGATGTGTCTGGTTTTAACAAAATAACTGCATCACCAGTTCACTGCGTGTGCTGAGTTACAACCCTTAATACAGACTCCTTCAGAGAGCACAGAAAACGTTTAAGACATATATTTTCTATGTTTTTTTTCTCAATTCAGCTGACCCAGGAAATTAAGGGTTACTATTTATATTCTCTCTCTTCAGCTTTTGACATTGAGACTTAAATCTCAGCCCTCCCTCTCGCCTGAGCTTTCAATTGTGACTGCGCTTTTTATTACAATGCAGAATACATTTCCATTAGCTCTGGCACCTTAGAGGAAGTATTGGTGGTCCTAGTATTTAACCCTGAGAAATGCTACTGCATAATTTCCTGCCAGTTTTCTGTCCTTAAGAACATGGGGACACACTGTTGCTTCCTTGTTAATTCCATTTGCTTTAATGTTGTTAGAATTCCATTTTGAAGTACTGTGTCAATCATCATTTGCAAGTTAATAGAGTAAAGTCCTACCTTTCACACTGAATGCAGTCCTGGAAAACTTCACAAACAGTGAAATTGTAAATGGTGAACAGGTTCTTACAATGGGAGTCAATTGGATGGGCTCCAACCATCCAAAATTTTGATATCTACAGTACACAGTCCAAGATCAAAATCCATAAAATTCATTAAATATAGAATTTCTATTGTAGAAATGGTGCAAGAAGCCAACAAATATATATTGCTAGAGATAACAAGGTGTAGAGCTGGATGAACACAGCAGGCCAGGCAGCATCATATGAGCAGGAAGGCTGACGTTTCGAGCCTAGACCCTTCATCAGAAAATCTGCAGTTCCAGTTCCTACTATCTCAAATATATATTGCTATAAGACTCTCGGCAGAAGGTCATGGGTTTGAAAGTGGAGGTGAAGGAAGTGGGTGAGGTGGATGGTGATCTTGATGTGGCAGAATAGAAAAAAAGTCTTTTTTGACTACTTTGTCTTTAATTTTTGGATCGCATCAAGGTCTCAATGGAATCTAACAGCAGAATCAATCACTCTCGAAAAGACAATGCCTTTCTCCATACTTGTATCATGGTCTGTTGTACTTTTTTTCAATCCTTCACCTGATTTGGTGAGGTCAACTCAAGTATAAATTGAGCCTCCTCTTCCTTACAATTATGTTATTACATTAGTTTCACCGATTCACTGAGACTGAGGCAGTACTTCTATTCATTTGTGGCCATGTCATCAAATTCCTCCACTGCAACTTACTTTCCAGCTCAGTAATCTTGCTTCATTCAGCATCCACATTGGGGAATCTTGTGAAATCTTCCACAGCCTCAGGCCAAGCCTTTTATTTTAAAGCAAGCATTGACAGTTAGTTCTCAACCTCATCTCATGAGTCCTTAGTTATTCATATCAATGAAAGGATGTTGCCCCGGTACATTGGCTGGATAAGTGTAGTCATGCATCAAAAGCTGCGTGACTGTCTGTGAGAGAGCATGGAAGTCCATGTATATTATCAAGGATAAATAGGACCCTGAAGTCCAAGCACTGTCTCCCCTCAAATAAACCCTGTTCTCATACAGAAAGGAATTCTTGAACCAGTCATGGAACACAGCTGCAACCCAGGCACTACTGAAGCAGGGGAGGAATGGGGAACCCATTCACCAGCAGTTAAACTCCTTAAAGAGGCAAAAAGCCAGTCCAGTTCAAAATGGGATTTTCAATAATTTTTAGGGATGAAATTGAACAGTCTGATGCATGTTACTGCACACAGGTTGGGGTCATAGAATCATAGAGATGTAAGTATGGAAACAGACCCTTCAGTCCAACTCATCCATGCTGACCTGTAGGGTTCTGGCTTGCTGATTATAGGTGGTTTGTTTTACCCCACATCCCTGGTTCTGGACACTGGACTTATTTAGGAATGTGAAATGAAGAAGGCAGTAGACAGGTGTTTCAGGGTGAAAAGAATTTCTGTGCTTATTTAAATATAAAAAAAATAAGTTTAATACAAGAAGATATGGGTAAATACAACAAACAGTGAAATTCATACTATCAATTATATAGAGGATGGTAATTAAATACACTGTTAAATTAAATTCAACATTATTCGAACCTAAACAGTAGCTTCAATCACAGAAACTTTAATCAGGTTTCCTCCCCTTGAGGCCCCTACAGTGTAACCACCCACCTTCCCCTCCATGCTGGCTAGGCTGGATACTTTGGAGTCTCAGGAGTTTAAGCTCACCACTGGGGAAAACGCGATTTTGAAGTATAGCTGGCTGTTTGCGCTTACCGTACCCGGTACCTCGATGAAGAGTTCAGTCTGTGTAGACCTACAGCCTGGTTTGAGTCCGCTGATGCGGTAGGACGCGTAGTGTATTTATCGAGTGAGTACTTAGTTTTTCTTGCTTTCTGGTAGTTTTGCGGCCCAGTTTTCACCTCAGCGCATGTCTGAGGCCTTGTGGTATCAGTCGGGTCGGGGGTTTTCGGTTCTTAAGTCTGCTGGTTGTGGTCAGTTGCCGTTGGTTCCCCTGGTGCGGATCAGGCCTGTGTGGGTAATTTTTGAAATTACCGTCAGGATCCCCCTACCAGAGGTAGCTCTTGGCAGTAGCCGCTGGAATTAGCTGTTGGAATTATTCTTCTGGCGATCGCTGTTCAAAACGCTTCCCGGGGAATAGTTCTTGGGGAGGTAGCTGCTTGGGATCTCTCTTCCGGAGTTAGCTATGGGAATCACACTGTTAGGTGAGGTTGGGGCCTGCAGTTATACTGACTGTGGGCCTCTTATCTTCGTGCCAAATCTGCGCTTGCCATCATGTTACTGGTGCTCTCTTTGAAGTCACTTGGCTTCCCAATAGTTAAGAGTATGTGTGAATGAATTTTGATTGAATTTGAATGTTCGATTTCTGTATAGGCTCCGTACTGTCTGTGCTACATAGCCCGAGGTGTAAAGTTAGTTTCAGTCTAGAGTGTTGTATTTGGTTGATTGTTCTTTTTGAGTGGAGGTGTAAATTGAAATGCCAAGCTGAACAATAGTTCCAGGCAGCCATCTCTGTGTTTGTGTATTTTTCCCAGAGCTCAGCTCAGCTGTCCCCTTTATTTTAAAGGTTGTGAAAAGTCTGGGACTTTGGTCTAGTATTTTAGATGGTGGGGATTTTTGCTCAATCCTACAGACTAGATATCCTAAATAAATCTAGTTCTAATTGCCAGCATCTGGCCCATATTCCTCTAAACCCTTCGTATTCACATACTCATCCAAATGCCTTTCAAATGTTGTAATTGTACTAGTCTTTGGCAGCTCATTCAATACATGCACCACATTCTGCGTGAAAATGTTGTCCGTTAGGTCCCTTTTAAATCTTTTCCCTCTCACCTGAAACCTATACCCTCTAGTTTTGGACTCTCCTACCTTGGGGAAAAGACCTTGGCTATTCACCCTGTCCCTCATGATTTTATAAACCTGTGTAAGGTCACCCCTCAGCCTCTGACGCTCTGGGGGAAATAACCGCAGCCTATTCAGCTTCTCCCTCCAACCCGCTCCTATGATGCTGCTTGGCCTGCTGTGTTCATCCAGCTCTACACCTTGTTATCTCAGATTTTCCAGCATCTGCAGTTCCTACTATCTCTGGCAACAGCCTTGTTGTCAGAAGAAAATTCATTTCAATTGTGTCTTCTTGGGAGATTTGAGGGGTCACCTGGTGCTGGGTCAAGCACTGTTAGCTCAACCTGGGGTCCATTTTGCACCAACTTTGTCCTGCTGGTTATTTCATGAGGTGCCTGCTCTGCTCACAATGCATTTGGCACCCCCAACGAAGGTGCTGCCTGCCTTTGCCACTTCCTGGAGGAACACCATACCTCTAGTTGGCTGCCAAACTTGTCCGTCTATTTACATTTCAGATACCGTCATGAGGGTGATACAGTTCAGGCAAGGGATCATGAGCCAGAATTCATCCTGCTGTTATGTTCCTGCATCTCCTATGAGTTTCTAACTCCATATTTCTCACAATTCCACAGACATCCATCTCTGTCTACAACCTTGCTTCCACTCGCCGTGTTCCTCTGGAACACTTTTCCTATTTCTGCTCAGCTTTAGACCGCCTTCCATTCTTTGGAAAGTCCTTATTAACCCTTAACCTAGAAAAAGTGGTCAACTTTATCCCTGTTTTTGAATGTGATGTATGAGTAATCTTTGCCTGATGACCACTCATTCAATATTTCCCCCTCTTCTTTTCTTGTCAATTTCTTGTTTTCCATTACTTGGTTTTATATTTTTTCCAATCCTATTTCTTCCCAATAGACTCTGAGATCCATAACTCCGTTCTTTCTTCCTGGTGCTGCTTTCCTCCAGGTAGGTCTGACATCTGTAGGGGAAACCAATAATCCTTAAAGCACTCTCATTTTTCATCTAGAATTTATGTTTGAATTGTTCTTCCCATTTTTGTCCTTTCATGTGTCACATCAATCCATTGAACCAATGTTCTGTCGTTTTTATCATCTGTTCTTTCCTTGTTTAAAACTTAAATATAAAAGTATTATGATTAACATCCCATAATTGTGAGCTTATTTCAATTTGACTTATTAATTTCTCCTCATTAATTCACGACTGATCCATTACTACTCATTCACTCGAGTTTTCTTGACGTGTTGTTTAAGAAAAGCTTTTGAAGTACTTCCACAAACTCTGTCACGCAAACAGATTGTCCCCCCGTCAGGTTCGGTGTCAATTAGTGAGATTAGAATCCTGTGTGATGAGAACTAATGCCGTCTAAATGACCTCCAGAGTGATTGATCTTTGCTTTATATTCTAATGACCTATCACATATTCTTGACAAATGTTCCCCTTTTTATATTACAAAATCATCACTAGAGACTGCCAATTTCCAGTCCCTTCCTTTCAGCAGTATAATAATCTGCCTGATGAATTGTACTTTTTGAGATGCACTTTGACCTGCAGATCGTTCCCTTTCCATCTGCTTTCTTGAGTTAGGTTTCAGTTACTTCTTGTTGACCACCAACTCTGTCTGCTGTGAAAACCATCACCTAGGCATTTGTGTCACTCCCCTGGTTTGAAGGTATCCCATTCATTTTAGTTATCCAGTTGCTAACATAAATGAACTTCCTTAGTTTAAGAGAAGGCAATCCCAATTGTAAAACCTTCCTTTTCCCCAGTTGCTCCAATGAGGCAAGAAACATCTTCTCCCTAAACAATCGGGGTGATTTTAACCTAACGCACCCAGCAAGAGATAACAAGGTGCAGAGCTGGATGAACACGGCAGGCCAAGCGGCATCATAGGAGCAGAAAGGCTGACGTTTCGGGCCTAGACCCTTCCAGCAGGCTGCAAGCTAACTTCATCTGGGTGACTTATCACTAAAGTCTGTGTCTAACATTGGCCAAGCTACGTGCTGTAAAGATCAGAGGACCTTGGCACCAGCTTCAGCACTTATCCACCCAAATCCTCCTGCAGGTTAAAGTAGGGGCTGTGTGAATCACCCATTAACGTGCCAGATTTGTCTCTCCCTGAAAAGTCAAGCATATGGCATGGGGAGTAAAGCTAAGGTTATAAGGTTCCTGAAATTTCCTTTGGAGGGCCTTCGTTCTACTTTCATCCAGGACATGACCGTGCACAGGAAGTAAACTTATACACATTAGTACTGCCATTGATAACATGATGGAGAGTCCCTCAGTTTGAGGATGGAATTTGGTGCCACAAGGAATGTGGTCACTCTATGTGTCATGGACATGAATCTATGACCACAAAGGTCAAGGATAGGTGGGTTCTTTCTGTCAGAGATAAAAACTGAAAAGGATGTCCTTCAGAACTGAGTCAACTTTGTCAGCAGCTGTGCCAGCACGCCATTTTGGTGCTGAACATTGAGGCCCCTTACCCTACCCTCCATGCACTTCCATGTGGTGCTCGGTATATAGGAGGGCTGATTCATCAGGCTGACGGAGAGCAGTAGGTGGTAGACAGCAGGATGTTTTTTTCACCAGTGTTTCACCTTATCCCATGATACTGCCTGGCTGAACAGTTTAATGCTATGAGCGAGGCAGTAGGACAGCTGTCCTAATTTTGGCACAGATTTCCAGATGTTAATGAGGGGAGTGACCAGGCAGTCTGTGTCTTTGTCATTTCTGGAGCCTAACTTGGTGCTAGGTGGCTTACCCCGTTTTATTCTTATTTAACTCTCTGCCATGTAGACCAAATCACATAAGGATGGAAAATATTGTTCCCTGAAGGGCATTAATGAAGCACTTGGGATTTTATAATGATCCTGTTGTTCCATAATGATTATTCATGAGGCTAGCATTTGATTCCAGAGTTACTAACTAATTGGATTTTAATCCCGCCGGCTATCATGATAGGATTTGAACTTGTGTACACAATTCTCACTCCCCTGTGAGTAGGTTTTAGGCGAGATTGTCTGACAGATTGAACTTTTCCAATCTCTACTCGCACATTCCTGCCCCTGCCACAATTTAACGTGTGGTGGGGCAGGCATTTGAATGCCTTGTGCCAATTAGCTCATGAGGTGCCTATTTAATGGCCACTTCCCACCTCTGACACTATAAAAGATGTCTAGAAAAATACTCAGTCAAAATCTCACACTGCAGTAAATATTTTCCATTGTGTGAAATTCTGCATTCTTTCATCTGTGGAAGAACAGTGCTGTAAAGGTACAAATTAATTTGCTATTTTCCTCTTTTTATTGTATATTAGGTGGCAACAAAATACTGCTCAAGGTAATTGTGTGAGGATAAATGTCTCATAAATTTGATCCGGGTGGTGAGAGAGGACAGAGAAAGAGCCGCTCAAGAAATGATTACTGGAGTACCATTAGTTAGACCATCATTATAGTCAATAAGTGATGAGTCATTTTAAACTTCTATTCAGAAGGTGGCTGGTCTCTGTTTTGATATCTCTAGGGACTGACCTCCACAAGCAAAGCAGACAGTGAATGAAGCTTGTTTCAGAGATAGTAGGAACTGCAGATGCTGGAGAATCTGAGATAACAAGGCGTAGAACTGGATGAACACAGCAGGCCAAGCAGCATCAGAGGAGCAGAAAAGCTGATGTTTTGGGCCCAGATACTCGACAAATAAAACATCACAAAGGTTGCTTCTCCCTTTCAGAAGTAAATATTACAAACCATAGTGGCTGATCAGTAACAGGAGTCCAATCTATACATATATCCAGGGGTGATGGAAGGGACTGGATGTGTCTCATTATTTATTCTGTATGCATTTCTGAAGAAGGGTCTAGGCCCGAAACGTCAGCTTTCCTGCTCCTCTGATGCTGCTTGGCCTGCTGTGTTCATCCAGTTCTACACCTTGTTATATCAGTGAATGAAGCTTTCCCATTTCTATTACATTGGGCCGCTATCTTACATGCAAGTTTATCGAACAGGGGACTTTTAAGATTATTTATTATTATTAGATTTCCATCTGAGCCAGTTTTCTACAGTAAGGAGTAAGTGATACTCGACAAATAAAACATCACAAAGGTTGCTTCTCCTTTCAGAAGTAAATATTACAAACCATAGTGGCTGATCAGTAACAGGAGTCCAATCTGTACATATATCCAGGGGTGATGGAAGGGACTGGATGTGTCTCATTATTTATTCTGTATACACCATCTGAAAAAACTTAATTGAAAAGAATTGGACTAAAATTCACAATGCATAAACTGTTCTTTACAGGCTCCGTATAGGCGGATGTCAGGAGCTGATGGGACATTGTCATCTCCAAGTCATCAAGGTGTAAAATGTGGATCTAATTCATCGCCACAGAAACCCGAAGCTGTAGTTCATGCTATCAAGGTACGAGTCACTCTCAAACAGTTCAAACAGTTAAAACATTGTAGAGTATGGATTCCTATCATAAATGTACTCACCCAGATTAAAAATAACATAAGTTGTGTTATCATTCAAGCTACAGATAGGGAAGTGAGCAGAGACCTTGCGGTGTGGGCACCCCATCCCATTGACTTGCAACTCTCAAAGGTAGGATGCTGTGCTGAGCTAATTAATGCCCTGAAGGCTACTAGATCCTTGCAGGTCAACTTACTGGTGTGAGGGAAGGCTTACCCTCCACCTTTTCACTAATTGGGTGTTAGCAGGTTCTTGTTACAACAAGAAATTCAAACTAAGTCAAGAGTTATGTTTTGTTCCCAAAACACTCTGCTGAGAAAGAGCAGTTTCAATGAGCTCTTACCGTTCACTGTTTTAACAAGTTAATAACAGAGGAAGGGTCTAGGCCCGAGGCATCGGCTTTCCTGCTCCTCTGATGCTGCTTGACCTGCTGTGTTCATCCAGCTCTACACCTTGTTATCTTAAAAATAACCTCAGTTGCTTGGAATGACCATGCCAGACTGTAGCAGCTACACAAGTGGAGCTTGTGAGGGCAGAGAGAGGAACCTGTGGTATTCATTGAGGCATTGTTCACGGAGGTACAAAGGTGAGACACACGTTTCCACAGTGACCAGGCGGCTCTGGACAAAAGTAATAATGGGAAAGTGAGGTTAATTCCGGAATCTGGCGTCAAAAACTTAGCAATATTAATTTAAGGAGCATGAAGTGGTCAAGGTCATCATTGCAAGACATTTTGTGCTGCATCATTGACATCTTGTATTGTTAAATTTAATGCACCCCCGTTAGTTGTCTCTGCACTTAGGAATCGTGCCTAATATCCACATAATGCACATCACCCTCACGCACCTTCCAGCCTCATATTTCGCTTGCACTACTTTCATATGTCTGCAGCTATTCCGCTGTGGAAGGCACATTACCCAAGCACAGTGCAACACAATTAACGGCATTCTGTTCTCTCTCTTGCAGGACACAATGACACACAATAGGATCTTGCCAGGAATGGAGGGTTTGAGATGCTAGATAGGCTGGGATGTTTTTCACTGGAGCGAGGCTGTTGAGAGCTGACCTTATAGAGATTTTTAAAATCATGAGGGGCATAGATAAGGTGAATGGCAGATGTCTTTTCCCTCGAATGGGGGATTTTGCAACTAGGGGGCATATTTTTAAGATGAGAGGAGAAAGATTTAAGAAGGGCATGAGAGGCAACTTTTTTACACAGCGAGTGGTTTGTATGTGGAATTAACTTCCAGAAGAAGTGATGGATGCGGGTACAGCTACAACATTTAAAAGACATTTGGATAAATATATGAATAGGAAATGTTTGGAGGAGTATGGTCCAAGCGGAGGCAGATGGGACTAGTTTAGTTTGGGAATATAGTCGGCATGGACTGGTTGGACCGAAGGGTCTATTTCCATGTCGTATGTCTCTCTGACTCTATGACTTGTAAATCCTCAGCCCCATGGTAAAAGCTGGTTCTCAGCTAGCTGCAACAGAGCACAAATGGCATCGCTGAGTACAATGACGATGTTGTTATGGTCCTATTTTTTACTCTGCTTCTCAGTTTCTAGCAGGCATCATACTGCTGGTAGGTATGATGGGCGAAATACTGATGGTGTGACATGACCCTCTTGCCTTCTAACTCACCCCTCTTCCCTAAGCCAAACAGCCCTCTTTCAGACTTTATGGTTCCAGACACCCAAGCAGCAACACCTTCCCAGCTACAGCAGCCCGAGGAGGACAGAGAACAACTCCACATCCAGACAGGTTACAAGGGAAACAATGTAATTCACTCAGAAAAGGAGAGGGTAATTAACTGCAGAGCACTATCTGACCCCTACCAAATGATTCTTGATAGAAGTGCAATTATATGGGTTTCAGTGAAGATCAAGATCAGGCTCCTATATTAAGGACACTCATTGTTGAACCTCCTCACTTACCAGCTAGGTAGCAAACATATGGCATTGTGACCGACTGTACAGTAGGAAAATCCCACTCAAGATTCCTCCATCTGCAAACACCACTGATATATGGAGATTATTTAGTCATTCATCTCTGATGACGAGGTCTACTGTGAGTAAAATTGTTGGTATGAGTATCTATTGTACTCAAACTACACAGGGTAATTCATTTTATGTAAAGCATGCGATGATGTTTATGAGGTATATACTTTTTTGGCCTATCAATTCAAGTCTTTGTTTTCAGCTGTTATATTTGACAAATTTTGCCAGGCTTTTCCTGAGTCAGTCCAGGTCAATTTTCAGAAAGATGTACACCATGTCAGTACAGTATATCAGAGCAACATTCAGCTAATGATAACTGTGAAAGAAATATTTAAATGTTAAGGTAGTCCTTCTGAACTTTTGACTATGTTAAGTATCTTATATTACCTATTCTGAACATACATTACATCACAGATTTTTTTTTATATGGGAGGAGAAGTATCTTGGCCTTAAGAACATTTCACCCTATATAGGTTGAAAACTGGAGGAACAGTTCACCAATCAAATGATTAATTTCTCAGAGCAAATGAATATATTCTGCTGTTTACAGTAATCCTTCCTCCCACTACATTTATCAAGTTCTTTTACTAATTCCTTGTCCTCTCAGTCATATGAGCAGTCAGAACAGCACTTTGATATGCTCAGTATCAGTTTACCTGAAGGCAATATATATGTAAAATAAATAATGTGGAGGTGCTGGTGTTGGACTGGGGTGGACAAGGTCAGAAATCACACAATACCAGGTTATAGTTCAACAGGTTTATTTGAAAACACAAGCTTTCTGAGCTTCACTCCTTCTTCAGGTGTTAGTGAGAGAGGTAGTATCACACACAGAATTTATAAGTAAAAGATCAAAGGGTTACACCACTGATGATTGATTAATTGATCAATTAAAACCTTCTAACTGATTAAAGATTTAACAGCATCTTCGGTTTGTTTAATACATCCTCATCAGTGGTGTGATCCTGTGATGTTTTACTTATAAATTCTGTGTGTGATACTACCTCTCTCACTAACACCAAAAGAAGGAGCGAAGCTCCAAAAGCTTGTGTTTTCAAATGAGCATGTTCGACTATAACCCAGTGTGGTGTGATTTCAGACTATGTAAAATAGTGGGTTCATATTTGCTGTTTATCTCAATCTCACCACTTTTACTTGGTTTTCTAGAACAAATGAAATATCAGGTGATTGTTAACAGTGCTAATCTCCGCTAATACACAAATCATAACATGTACCACGTTTCCCACAATGCCTAGTGCTTTCTAGTTTGAAAATTCAATCTCCAGTCTCCTTTCAAATCACTTTAATCTTTTAGAGTGTTGTTTTCATGCAGTGAATACAGCATCTAGATTCAGAATAAAGAATGTCACGTAGTCATATTAGTCTGTTGTTGCAATAATGAAATCACATAGATGAACTCTGCAATGATTCAGTAGCCAATGTATTTTTACTCCTTCACACTCATTCTTGCAAAAAGGAGTGTGTAATTTAAAATAACATTTGAGACAAATTTTCATCTTGACATTCCATTAATCAACTTCAAAACTAAGATATACTGTCATTTGTTTGTCTCTACAATTGTGAATTCTGTTTCCAAACATGCCTAATGACATCTTTTAGATACTGACATATACAAACATATATAAATTCTTGTCATGTGATGACAGCTGTGCTCTACCTGTTTTGCTTCATGCTCCTGCCTATAATATCTTTATTTGCATATTTTTAATCTTAGGTCGTGGAAGTGCATGAAAAAGACAAAGATGAAGACTACGAGAATGACCTGAGTGAAACAGAGAAAGCAATAGTCAGAGAAATGTGTAATGTGGGTAAATTGTGCCACAGTATTCAGCTGTTGCTGTGTCTGCCACCTAACTCTCATTTAGTGGATCCTTAGTCCTTGAAAATGAGCACAGCAAGTAAGGATAAGAATTTAACAAAACACTTGTTATACTTTTATTAGACAGCTTTTTGTAAAAGAGAAAAAGTCCAGTTAAAAAATTAGTTTTTTTTGTTTCATTGCAGGCATAGCAGACATGTTAACACTCTTAGGGTGTTGCTTATAATATTCTCCATACTAATCCAAAAGTATGAACCTAATGCTAACTTCAAATACACATCTTAATTTAGCGTTACCATTGTAATAGGTAAAACTAATTCCTAGTTTTTAGAAACTGGTTTTGGGCAAGTTTAGATTATGAACTTTTCACATGGATTTAAAATCCATACGAGAGACGTTTGTCCTGAGGGGAGTGGAGTTCAACTCCTAATCAAATGTATTTTATAGTCTAGTCATTCCTAAGTATCGTGTAAACTTTAGGTGCCTCAAATATTTACCCAAAAAGGCAATGTTAGTGAAAATGAAATAGCTTCAACATTTTTATGAAATTGACCAGTATGTGAATGAATAGTGACATTTTTAGATAGTTTAATTAGATCTGCATCCAAAGTGATGATGCGTAATCAATGACTCATGACAGTGCATCAGCACTGTTTTACAAACTCTGTCAGGTATTGTATTGATATCTAGTGAACTACCTAGACAAAGCTGTAAGAAACTTATTTTCAAGGGAGTGTTTTCATGAAATGAACGAAGAGTGTTGTTATGATTAAGCAGGCGAGTTTTTCGGTCTGTTGAATACCAAACAAACTCATGAAAATTTGAGAATTTAAATTTTAGGCAAAAGGCAAAGGATGGACTTTTCCAAGAGTAATACAATGAAGAGGATTATGACATTAACACTGCTTGCTGGCCATGGTTCTGAATTTAACAGTGAATAGCTGTCCCAAGCTATCTGCTGGCATTTCTGAGTTTAAATGAGAAAAGAGTAATTGTAAAGGAGACTTACTGTACTGCTTCTATCAGACCCATTCTAAAACAAACGTAGAATATATGAAAAATCCAGGTCTTTTGAGCCAAATGTTAGAATCATAGAGTTTTAGAGACGCAGAGTCATACAGCATGGAAACAAACCCTTCAATCCAACCCATCCATGCTGACCAGGTATCCCAAACCAAAGTCGTCCATTTGCATGCATTTGATCCGTATCCCTCTAAATCTTTCCTATTCATGTACTTGTCCAAATATCTTTTAAATGTTGTAGCTGTACTTGCATCTACCAGTTCCTCTGGCAGTTTATTCTACATAAGAACCACCATCTGTCTGAAAATGTTATCCCTTGGGTCCCTTTTAACACAATATTTTCACACACAGACCTCAAAACGTTGCCCTGTTATTAATATCACTGCTTGCACTTTAAGTGCGACTTACACAACAGCAGTGCATTTGAGAATAGATTTTAGTGTTTTCACAATGCTGCAAACATGAAATGTAAATTAATTGCTAAAACCCATTGCTGAAAGATACTCAGCATTTGGTTGTGAGATCCAGGATTGATAAAAAGTGGTGGACACTGAGAGCCACCCATCTACCCAATCCTCCAAACCCTCTCTTCCTTTACAAGTTCCGCCATTGCACAAGATCTGTCCTGGTAGCACTCACCCATGCTGGGCCATCCACAATCCTGGGCCTCAGATGAGTGCAATTTCAGTAGCTGCTTTCATCTCCCTGGTGGTGCTGTCCTTTAGTGAAGAACTACCAGCTTCTGATTGGCCATAATGATATAGCTCCTGTGCAGTACCTTAAACATTTGGGAATTATCTGAAGGAATTGTAATTCCAGAAGAATTACTTTTAGGTAGCATCTGCTATATCCTCTTACATAGTCATCAGTTTTCAGGTAATGCCCCTTTCTCAAAAAAAACTTGCTGTTGTGGACAAGATGAAACTACAAAACCTACTGCAAAATTAAGCTTTGCTGGTTTATTCAGCAAGTGATGAAGTTCATAACATAATCAATCTGATGCATTCCTTAGTGTTATGCTGCCTGCAGACATCAAAAAATGGTTTCCTGATTCTCCCAAACAATTCAATTTGCTTGAGAAATGTAATTACGCACAACAAAATTCCATCAAGTGGCAATTTTGTGGTTCTTAAACAGTTTTATCACTAAAATTCAATCAAATTTTGTCTGGAAGAGCTTATTAAAAATGAGTGTTGACTGTTTAAAGATATCAAAAATCAGATTTATGCAATATCTTCACACACACACCTCAAAATGTTAACATATCATTAATATCACTGTTTCTATTTTTGCGAAATGTTTGGAAGCAGTGATCAATTTGCCTGAGATGAATTGTAATCCCCGAAAGATACACTGTTACAGACAGTTTGGTCTGCTGCAGAAAAGTTAGGTTGTCAATTTTATAGCTGTTGCATGATTTCTGCAAGGTAGGTGTAACATTTCTGCATAGGAGCCTAATGCTGCATGGTTAGTCTGTTTACTTCCATCAATTGCTGTTCATCTAATTCATAACTTTAGATAGTTTTCCAAATCAGCGCATTTTTTCAAACTGATTGCATCTTAACAGACTTCAGGATAAAACTTATTACTACTCCCTTTGTCAAATTAGCAAGATTGTGCTGAGCAATCTTCATTCATTAATATATATATACCACTTTATCCAGTGTGATTGCTGAGTCATTCATCCATCTATGCACAGTTAGCTGGTAGGAGGATCATGTTCAGTCTTGCCAGCATTCATTTTCATTTATGGTTCTTGCTCCAAAGCATTATCCAGAAATAGTATCTAGATGAAAAATAGTTACCTGGGAAGCATCATATATAGTATTAAAATTTCTGTCAACACTGCTAATTTTTAAAAGGTGTGAACTTTAGAGTAGCCACTTGAAAGGATTGCACAGTGAGACTTTATACTTGAAGACTTTCACTATAACAGACAGGCTAAAATCAACTGAGACCAAAACAGACCTGAAGGCAACTGAAATACTAAGCTACAGAAGAGATATTCCTTATTAACTCCCTACGTACCCTACATTATGTGCACACAGCAAAAATGTAATTCTGTGTTTACAAAGCTGAAGCTCCCCCTGGTTTGGTCTCATCTCTCTGACTCACCGTAATGAATCTTCCAGTGTCCTTTTAGACAATTTGCTCAATTGTCTGACCATAATAGAATGAATATCAACTAGCGAACTACCCTCTGGGAACTCCTTGGGTGTTTAGCTTTCATACTCTTTACTGCCTTAACTGAGAGTTTGTCCATGCCAGCACACTGCTTGATGATTAAACCAAAAGCAGACCTTTACTTCTGGTTGGCATGTTAGTACCTGTTGTGGGTCTTCTCCTCCAAATCTTCCTCTCTCTGTCTCTGTGAGTCTGTAAGTAACAAAGCCAGCAGTTTCCTCCTTGGTCCAGACATTTAAACTTGCATCTTACTGTGAAACATTTTCTATTTGAACTTCTGTCACCATGTAAAGTAGATTACATTGGTGTGCCTTTTACTAGGAGGCCACATCCCCTCCAAAATAACCTACTTTGCTTTGAATCATAGGAGAACACTTCCATCATCAAGTCTCAAAGTAACAAAGACACAAATGAGGATATCAGCTGCAGAGAGATGAGGCAGGCATGGAATTGAGCAACCTAATAGAGGGGAAAGGAGGCACGCTTTGTGATGAAACAATTATATGGTTGGAAACTTATGTTTGGATCAAGCAGAACACTGAGTCATGAAGTCTTGCTAGGCTTAATACAGTAACAAGGGATGGAAATAATTTCCACAAAGTTGAGTTTGTGCAGGAATCAATGGCTTTAGTCCTCATAATATTCAGTTTGAGAAAATTGCTGTTGATCTAAGTTGGGAACTCAATAAAATGTGTGTCACAATGGACAGTGGGGAAGTTGAGAGATGTTGTAGTGAGATAGAATTGAATATTGTCTGTAAACATGTGAAACCTAATGTTATGATTTTGGGTTGCATCGCTAAGAAATAGTATCTAGATGATAAGTAGTTATCTGGGAAACATCAGAGGTAATAGGGTGAGGAGCAGCAAATAACTACTCCAGGTAACTCTGGTTCTGCTCAGAAAGCTAAAACTCAAGGACACAATTTATTTTACTCCAGGGCAATAATAAAAGACACAGATGAGGAAATTGCAGCTGCCATGCTCATTTTTTTTCTCCTTATTTGGGAAATTTATCTTTGATTTTGAAGGTTGGAAAAGTCAGTCAACTACTTAAAAACAAAAAGGGTGGGTGGGAAGGAGTAAGATGATAACTACAACCTGTCAGGTTGTGTTCATCCAGCTCCACACCTTGTTATTTCTGTCAGGTTAATGTTGTCTGGAGGGGGGTGATTGGAAGGTATCATCATGGGAGTGAGAGATCTGTGAGACCATTTGGAGAAGGAGGTGTGACTTTATGAGAGACCTGTGACAGCCAATTGGAGTGTGCTCTGTCAGCGTTTGAGGTAGATGGTAGATGTATGAGAGCAGAGACAGGCTGGGCAATGGGAAACATGTGAGAGTGTGAGGAGGGTGGAACCGTGGTAGTATTTCACACTCTCACGTGCAGAGTTGTTAAGCTCAAAGAGCCATTACATTCTCAGAGCTTGCAGAATTTTGACTCTCGATTTGGAAAGCTATGCACTAGAATGAATACAATAGGGTCGATATGAACAATCTATTGTTTTCCAATGATGAAATCCATAAGGAACACTCTTAAAAGTTACCATGATCTAACTGAATTGGAAAATATGGCCCAGAGATTGAACAGTGTACTTGTATCCCTATAGTCCCTTGAGGGTATGAGCAAATCAAGAACAACAAAGAATTTGTTAAAATTTGCCAGTTGCTCCTTAAGGATCTTTACCGTGAAGGGTGACACAATAAATGAGACGCAGTGGATTTGACATTCTGAGAATTTGTCAAGGCAAGAATGAAGGAGTATTGAGCTTTATTTAAACTTGTTCTTCTTGACCTGGGATACTTTGAACATAACTTAACCAGTATTTGATTGATTGCTTTGAAAAATCACACAGAAAGGCAAAATCTAGTCAGCTACAGATTGTTTTAATGGAAATTCAAATCTATAAAAAGTACATTCATGGAAGCTTGGAAAAATATTCACATCAGCACCCTAGTTGAAATAATTGAAGCATATAAACTGACATCCCATAAACTACAAACTGTTAAGTTACTTGAAAATCAGGACATGCATGACTTCCACGATTCCATTTTTTTTTTACTTATTTTATCCTTAATATTTTAACTTACATGTTTGTATATGTTTTCAAACAGAACAATAATTGAACAAATTTCTTTAAATAACAATTTATTCCAATGTAGATTTTCAAATACATATTATCCACTTCTAGTTTTGTCCCAGCTGGTTTTACATATTCCAGTATTAGAACAATTACATTTTTTTGGAAATGCAAAATCTCATCTGGGCTTTGCTCCCCTTTATTATGGATATTATATAGTTGTCTTATATATTTTAAGAATGAAGTATATTAAAGAAGACATTGTAGTGAATTGATTTTTGTTAGTTTTGCCAATGAAAAGGAATTCTACAACATGAAATTCTATGTTGCCTTCTGAATGCATGTTGAAATGCATCCCTGACATGCTAGTGTGAAATAAACGCACAGATTGTTGTGCAATATGTTCTAAGCTGTACAATCTTGAAATATTTTAAGCCTACTTTAATTTTAGCTGATTATTTATGATGGAATGCCTTCATCTTTATCAGTCAGTATTAATCAAAAGTGTTCATCTTCTGTGCACTTTGACAGGATTGGTATAAATATATGGTTCAAACCCTGGAAGTGTTTGTAACCTGTTGTTTTAGTCATGCGGAATGTTTGAATGTATTAACATTTCAAAACAACCCCAATCTGAGTGTTTATGCCTTTATATTATTTTAAGTAATATGATGACTTAACATATTCACTACCAAACTGGTGTGTTATCCTGACCTCCCAAATTACTACACAATAGTCAGTCAAGAAAATCTTGTGAATTCCCATATTTTAATTCATTAGATTATGGGTGTAAAGGTTGGCTCGAAAACTTTATAAGCATCAAAACAACACTGCATAATAATCTTTTAAATATAAAGATATTAATTCTGGTATATTGGCCCATTTCCTATTTGATTAAACAGCCCGTTACCAGATTATAAAAACAAATGTATTTCCACTCTCCGGAGGGACCATGGCACCTGCAACCATTCCTTTCAGCTCATTAATTCAGGGCTTTGTGTTACTTCTTCATTACAGATCAAATAGTCTGAATTGGGTTTTGTAAGCCCTACTGAAGTGCTGTGTTCAGCCAGACAGTCAAAGATTCTACAAGCGCAGTATTAGCCGAATTTCTCTATGAGGAGAGAACTGATGTTAAATGAATATGGATGGCATAGTCATTTCTTTACACCAATATGAAAATATGCAAGCCACAACAATAGGACATGTAAATGGATTGTTCTTTTGAATCAACTATCCTTCAAAATGGTCAAAGCCTCTTGTCAAGCAAGCTAGTTGCAGACTGCTTATGAATTAATATGGTGCTTCAGTGTTTCAGAGATTCTTAGTGTGAGACAGTTTCCCTACTCCCAACAGGTTGCACAAAATGAGCAGATAAGAGAGCGAGAGAAGTCCCAACCATTCATACAGGAGTTACCTGAGGAATAGTGCCTTGACTTGATCTCTCTTGGAAGATCACTGACTCTTTTTTGAACTGCATGGCTGTTCTTGGGATCTCTAAGGCATCTAAATATCCTATTATGAGGCCTCCTGCGTCACACTAACAGTCTGTCCCTCAAAACATTATTTCAACCAGGAAAATATTCAAGGAATAATTACAAATATGCAATTTTCATCCTATTGCCAACTGCCCTATATCTTCAGACTAAGTTATTGTCACTATTAATCTCCAAAAATATGGGCAGCTCTCCGTTTTAATTAGATTCAGCATTTCAAATACAGCAGCAATAATCTGTTTCTCTCTCCCTCCTTTCAATGATAAAGGAGCCTACCCAAATCTGCAGCAAAAATCAATGGGAAGATGGTGGAGTTATCTAGACCAGTAAAACTCTCTTATAGCTAACTTGCTTACGGGGGTGAAATCCAGCCATTTGTTTTCTGAAAAATACTTACGAAAGGATTTGGAGATAGTAAGAACTGCCGATGCTGGAGTCAGAGATATTTCTGAAGAAGGGTCCCGACCCGAAACATCAGAATTCCTGTTCCTCTCATGCTGCCTGGCCTGCTGTGTTCCTCCAGCTCCACACTGTTTGATAATGTTAGTATCTTCTGACAGAAAAAGATGGTGACATTTGAGTCATTTTTCTCAAAAAAAATGGTGCTCACTTCAAGTAGTGAATATGTTAAGCATATTTAAAATTGCTGTACAAGATGGCTGAATGTAACAGACTATGGTGGTGCTTGCGCTTTTACATGTGATTTTTGGAGAAAAATGCATTTACTCTGTATATCAGTAATAGTAGGGTGCAATGGAATTAAGAAACTTGAGGTCAAATTATTATTAAATGAAAATATAAATTATATAGACTGTTGTGAACTCTTGCAAAACTTTCAAAAATGAAACGTTCCGAAGCAATGTTCCCTCAAACGTCTGGTTGCTATGCTTAGTCAGTTTGTTGTTAGACAAGTCCCCTTTAAGCTTTGTGGGGCCCACTTCTGCACATCTTAAGGGAATGTTGATCGTGCGTAGCCTGTTTGTTCCCTGTGCAACAAATGCCTAGTTGTTGTGTGGCCATACACCTACACAGTTTCAAGGAAACATTGTTCCTATAGTCTTTCCCAGCTGAAATGTGACATTATGACCAAAGTTTGTCATTAATCTTATGAAATTTGGTATAGTATCATTCTTTACCTTTTTTTAACTTCTGACATATTCCGCAGCTAACTTTTTTTCCAAACCTCCAGCTACAAGCCCATCCCTGTGCATGAGTTGGGAAGGCAGTCATTCATAGAGCAAAATGAAGCTTTTAGAAGCTGGACCAGACTCTCTGGTCTTTTGTTCCTCATGATTTACTTTTGTGAATGTTTTAACTTATAAAATTAGGGAAAATTAATGCTATCAAATCTATACAATTTCTATTTATGTCACCCAGTATCAGCATCAATAACAATTCGGTTAGATGTAGAGTAACACTCCCTTTATTCTGTCACAACAACACTTTTTAATCCTTTTTAACACTTTTTAATTTCTATCAATTACTATTAAATCAGAATATTGTCTCGTTTTTGCACTCAGTAAAGGACTGGGAAAAGCTGGTTTAACACACCTCATGGGAGACTCTTAGTACTTTTACCTCATCAATCTGGGATGAACTGAAATCACACTGCCCTTGATGAAACAAAAGAAGGAAAGACTTGCTTTTATTTCATGCCCTTTGAAGTCATTGGCCGGCCCAAATGATTCACGGTAAATGAAGCACTTTTGAAATATAGCTACCACTGGAATGTAGGGAAAATGGTGATCAATTTTTAACTCCAGCTTAAAGATTTAAAGCCAACGCAGAATTTTGAAATAAAATGTCATACATTCTTGGGTTCCAATATTTGTGAAATATACATCTGTTCAGTTTATAATGAATGAGTAACACAACAAGAACCTGTCTGTCATTCTGCTTTTTGTTTGGCAGAGTTTAGCAATCTCACTCATAGAGGGTATAGTGAAAGGTGTATTACAAATGCATGATTAACAAAAGTGCAAAGAAGCTCCTGTTCTTAAAATCTCACACTGTGGAAGTAGGCTATTTGACCCATCCATTCCACACTGACTCGCTAAAGAGCATCCCACATCAGACCTACCACCCCCAACTTGTGACTTTGCATTTCCCATGGCCAATCCACCTAACCTGCACAACTTTGGATTGTGGGAAGAAACTGGAGTACCCCGAGGGCACCGCACAGATATAGATAGAAATGTTCAAACTCCACACAGTCACCTCAAGGTAGATTTGAACCCAGGTCCCTAGTGCTGTGAGGCAATGGTACTAACCATTAAGCCATTGTACTGCCTTGTTTGGAAAACTACAGGAAATTTGGTTAATTTGGACAAAGGATTAGTATTTTGCAGAGAGAAATGCACAGCAATTCACCCAATGAGAGCAACAGTGTTCACGAAACAAAATAACCTTCTTTTTCACAATGAGATTCAATAGGTATATTGGCATTACTCCAGACCAGAAGTTAATCGGCTTATGTCCTGGGCAGTCAATAGCTAGAGCTTCAGCTTAATTAGGTCTGTCACTAGTTGCCAGGAAGATTGTTAAAGTAATAAACTTGTTGTTGGCTTGATTTAACTCAATTTGCCAACATCTTGTCTGTTCCTAGCACATCCATAGGAGTATTACTAGTAAGTGTAAAAGTAGGCAAACAGATCTCCCTGTGTGATTTAAAAGGCCTCATATTGTGAATGGACCCATGAAAAAATGAATTATAATGGATTCTCCTTCTGAGATAAATATCTGGGACAATTTACAATAATTGAATGGCATTGAGGGGAAATGGTTTCCTCATAAAATTTTTTGACAGTTTTGCAATCAGGCCATCTAAACATTTAACTAACAGAATAGCTTCAAATGCTAAATGGAGTCACTTTCTGTCTGAGGTATTGTTTTAGTGCTAGCTATGAACACAATGTACAAAGACCATGCAAATGTAAATAAATTTCTGACAATTTCTTTCTTGCCTCGTTTTACTCCATTGTAAAGGCCTTAAGAATTTAATTGTCTTTGCACACCTATTAATTCTGAAATTGTAACACATATCCAAGTTGTTGTGCCTGCGGTGTTTAGCTGCAGTTCAAATTTGAAACGCTTTTGGGAAATAACATGCTATGTAAATTTTGTGGAAATTTTTGATATTGTGTTATTTTTTTACACCCATGATACAGTCAAGTATGTATCCATAAATGTAGCATTAATAAAACATGGACCACTTATTGTCTTCATTCTGTCCTTTTTGTACACAATACAATAAGAGATGTAGTATGTGCAGTCTTGAGTATGTGTGTTCCATTTTTTTGGTGCAGAAATCTATACTATTTCACAGCAATTGATGACTAAGTGCAAGTTCCTTTTGTTATATTTGCTCAGTGGTTGATGAGTAGTGTGATACCATATTGTATTGTCAACCTAATGTTGAACCCACATTGGAATTTTGCAACGACATGGCCTCCTGACAACCTGAGTAGTGCAATTGAGTCATGCAGTCCAGAAAGCTCACAACTTTTACTTGAAGCCATGTAGAATTAGGAGTGGTAAAGCTACACTTTGCACGTCTCACTCGGAGAGAGAAAAATAAGCCTGGAGTCATTCTCCTAACTGTTCGTAAGTGATTCCAACTGGAAGTGTGCATTTGTAGATGCCAGGATTGTCCTTGGCTGTGATACCTCATTGCTTAGGCTTACAAACCAAATGGGCAAGTGCCTGAAGGTGATGAGTGCTGTGGAATCAACCATCAGGACAAATTTAACAGATCGTTAGGATGTGAAATTGTCCTCCAATGGCTGGAAAATCAAATGTGTCACAAATATGTGTGTACGTGCATTGACACCCAAAACTAATCACGCAACCCAAATTCCAAAACCCTCTTGCTTGGTGTAAAGTTGTACAGTTCAAATCTTACTGTTTTAAAGCAAATCATACATTGCAAAAATGACATTTTAGTTTAAATTGCTTAGGATAATGAGAAAAGAATGGAATTTGGGATTGCTTATTTTGGTAATAATGATGCAACAGAATTCCAAAAAGTTGTTGATGGCAGTCCATTCTAAGGACTAGCAAACGGGAATGATATTTAGTTGGTATTATGTCATGTTCTATGCAAGGTATGGATTGTGGCTTAGCAACAAAATTGTTTATATTTACAATAAATTCTAAGGATAAATCAAATTATTCATGTCACTTATATACCAATTATATTCCTTCTATCTAAACTTGCATTTGTGCACTCCAGTTAGTGCTTTTAAAATTTCTGTTTAATTCACAGTCCCTTAGTGCCTTATTTTCTTTAATGTTGGTAATAAAGTGCTTCAATGCATAAACCTGAAAACCGGCACATGATGTATTGGCAAAACAGCCTTGGGCATATCATCACATGAATTCACAAACAATCCATTCTGTGCATTTTGTTCCATGAGGGCATAAAATTGCCTTCAATTTGAGGCCAACCAGTATATAATTAGTCAGCCAGATCACAAGTGAACATTAACTTGGTTGTAGTAGGAATTTAAATCTTTTAATTGGATGGTAAAGGCTGAACAGTCCAATTCTATACCTGGCTTAGAATTGTTTGAAGTTAGTATTAGCAGTAAATGAACAACTCTCCTGGTATTTCCATATTTTGTCCAAAATATTAAAAAAAAACAGAATTTTACTAAGCTATAATTGATTATAATAAATTATTATATTTGCATTTATAGATAAGTCCTCACTCCTTCATGCTGTTTCTTTATCTAGAAAAAAGCAAAATTTTGATTTGTTATCTAGATAGGGATAAAATAGTTGATACAATGAGTAATGAGACATTTTTTATGTTATTGCTTATGTATATAATACAATTACAAACACTGACCTAAAACTTTGATGTTCCGTGCCTCTGATATGTTAAATTTATGATTTGTGATTTTGTAGGAAGCCTATAACTAAATAAATGAATGTCTACTGTTTTCCCTTACAGGATCATCAGTGTCAATTCTGCCTTGACTTTTACAAAACCAACAGATTCCTGATATTTATAAGCTGTTAAAATAAATAATTTTCAAATTAGGAATAATCCTGGTTACAACAGGGCTTATGTCTTTCCAACTTATTTTGTTAAATGCTAAACTGTATTGTATGTGTCTTAATAAAGAGCCCAATGGAAAAAGAAATCACAAGATATTGATTTGGTTCACCTTTCCCCTGGACAGAACTGTTTCCTTTTCAAGCTCGAAAGAACGGAAGCTGGGAGTTCATTGACCTTCAAAATTAGAACACAAGCAGCTAACCTTTCATTTTAGCAGAATTCTAATTAAAGAGTCTCATGATTCACATTCGTATTGAGATAAAATTCCCCTTGCTTTAATTAATTATCACTATCAGAAGCTGCATTAAAAGCCTCAACCAGTGAGTTGCAGTGAAAATTTAGACAGGCACATTTTATTTGAAAATGTATTAATCTCATAATTATGGTTGTGCAGATTATCAAAATAAACAGCTTCTGAAGATGTTTTGATTTAAATCCATTTACTGTTTATAACTGTTGCAGCAGAGCATTTGCTGAACTAAATTGAAAGTGGTTGCTTTTATTTGAATAGTATGCTCATGTGCTGCAGTTGGTCAATCCTGTTACTGTTCTGGAAAAAAGACAAAAGATTTAAAACTAATATCAATATGATTTATTCTCTGATTTCCACTACTGAGCGTGAAGGGCAGAAATTGTCAATTTTTTTAAGATAAAATGTTGCTGCAGATAGTCTTCAAGAATTAAGCATGTAATTTGAGATAATATCTTGAACTCTTATTTGTATAATAGCTTTACTAATATAAATATAGAGTTGATGGTGGAACTGCAATAAATGGTAGTGATGTATTGGTTGAATATAATAAAGTTCTTTTTCCACATTCCACAGCATTTCAGGTCACCAATGAACTGTATCATGGATTAGTGAGATATCAGTTTGAGACTATTATTTTCCTCATGCCTCATTCACTGAACTACTAGAAACAGTAAAGGAAAATGGACAAATGAACCCAATGTCAGTTTGCATATTTTCTAGCTGAGTGGCACTTTCTGAAAAATTTGAAGCAAGTCCTTAAGTTATCAACTGGCATCAAGTATGTATCCAATAACTGTAAAAAGAAATTTTGTTTTAACTATTGGTTGGATTTTACGGTTAGCTGCGAAGGAACAGCACATTTTCAGTTCACTGACAACTACCGACAATGCTTACACACATGCATTCCAGCACAAAATTTACTCAAATGTAGCGTTGATCCTGTGAGATAGCAAGGACTGCCGATGCTGGAGTCAGAGATAACACAGTGTGGAGCTGGAGGAACACAGCAGGCCAGGCAGTATCAGGGGAGCAGGAAAGCTGACGTTTCAGGTCGGGACCCTTCTTCAGAAATGGGGGAGGGGGAAGCGAGCTCAGAAATAGAGAGAGGAGAGGTGGGACAAAAACAACGCTGCTGGAAAAGCTCAGCAGGTCTGGCAGCATCAGTGAAGGAAAAAACAGAGTTAACGTTTCGGATCTGGTGGCCCATCCTCAGAAACATTAGACTCTGACCCGAAATGTTAACTCTGTTTTTAACTTCACAGATGCTGCCAGACCTGCTGAGCTTTTACAGCAACTTGGTTTTGTTCCTGATTTACAGCATCCACAGTTCTTTCATTTTTTTTTAAGAGGAGGGGTGGGACTGAGGAAGGTAGGTGGGATGGTGATAGGTGAGTGCAGGTAGGCAGTGGTGGGGATTGGTCAGTGAGGTGGGAGGAGCGGGTAGGTGGGAGAGAAGAGCCTGTGAGTTGGCTTCTATGGGTGCTTTGTGACGTCTCTGGGCAGAAGAAAAAAATGGTAAAACTCTTCAGCTAGTCAGATTGAATCCACCCCAAAGTGGACTAGGCAAAATGTTAATCTCCGGGAGCACATGGGTTAGGATGGAGGCTGCGATCAAAACCAACAAATTGGACAGAACACTTGGAAACTGGCTCCACCTTACTGACTCTGTGACTGGTGATTAGACAATGATCTTGTTAGTCACTCAATTCTTTTGACTTTAAAGTCAGGTCCACAGATTACTGGGCTTCCTGAAATGGAGGCGAGTACCCAATGGCAATCGAGAGGCCTGGTAATATTTAATAAATCGCACCTTTTTTTAACTTTAAATGAGAAGGGATTTGGTCATGGTACTCTTACTGAAACATTACTTTCTTCACTTTGAACATTAGTCTGGGTGGCTGCCACATATGGTGCCTGAGAATGAAGCTCGGATGAGAACCATGATGATCAGTAGCAGTAACTGCTGCCGGATTGTCACAGACCTGTGGCTGCATGATCATGAGTGGAGCAATGGAGAGGGTTCCAGCAAGGAGGCACTGACATAAATTAAGGTCTAGAGGCAGCTCGGATCCTCCTTTCATCCAAAGACCAGGGAGGAGGAAGAATAGGAGGAGCTGCATCATAAAGGCATTACATATTCAGATGTCAGGGAAGCCTTTGTCAATGCTTGGTTCTCTTCGTTTAGATAGACCAATGGGAGCCATAAAATACAACTGATATGTCCCATCCTCTACAAAGGCATTTCCACAAAGCAGCCTTACAACCAGTCAGCCATTCCTGCAGCATTCTTCCATTGGTTTTCAACATGTTTGGATGTCACAGCACACATACTCAAGAATGTTCAAGTCAAGGGAGTGGTAAAGAAAATAACATCTAAGAGAGCTAAATAAACTCACTTATGTCAATATGCTTGGGGAATTACAAAACCTATTTCATTTCTCTGTTAATGTTCATTCATGGCACCATCTCTGAGGCTTCAGCATAGATAAAGGCAGTTTGCTCCAATCCATTTGCTCTGTATGTCTGTCTACTGAGGTACTCTTGGTTGACATCCTTTGGGTTTTTGAGCTTGTGAGGTCCCCACCAAAAGCTGCTCTACTTGCCTTCATTACGAGGTTAGACTAGGACATTGGGAGGTGAGTCAGCAAGGATTCTACTGACTTAGGAATGGGTTGTGGGCTAGAAGTGTTTGAGCATTGAGAGGTGTTCCCATTTCTATGGCCATCGTCCTTCTTTTGATTCAGCTACAGTTCACTGGTAGCATTCTGTTGGAGAGCACTCTAGTTTAAATTTAAAAAAAGAGGCATTGTAAGGTTAATGCTAAGGAATCCATCAGTCTTTCCAAGGTGGTAGACATGTTAGTGTCTAAAGTTTTTATCACGGTGTTGAAGGCATCCATGAATCCATTTGATTAGGCATACAATAGCCACTCTGTAAATGAAGGAGACATTGTTGCAATGCTCTGCAGTAGCACATCAGTCATGTTTGAATTGAACTCCTCCAATATCACTGCGATCATAGTTAGTGTGATTAGAAAGCCAGGACAGTGCATCACACGTTTTCTGTTGCTGCTCAATGATATTGCTGTTCAGCTCCAGGATACACCATCTATAGCCAGCTGAAGCCCCGGACATGGACTCTGTATGGCTTTCTCTTCTCGATCAATTGTTCTTGCTCACTTGTGAAGTGTGAGCCATCAAGTGAAAACCCAACCCTTACTGTTCTCACCAATTGTAAGTATCTCTGTTGATTTGGATCTATTTCAGTACTGAAAAGGACTCAACTTCCATGAGGGCTCATCAATTAACCTTTTTTAATTCATTCATGGGATGAGGGCATCACCAGCATTTATTACCCACCCTTAATTGCCCAGAGGGCAGTTAAGAATTGATCACATTGCTGTGAGTCTACAGTCACATGTAGTCCATATCAGGTAAGGATGACAGTCTCCTTCCTTAAAGGACATTAGTAAACCAGGTGGGTTTTTCCTGACAATGGACATGGTCTTAATTCCAGATTTTTTTTAAAATTCAAATTCCAGAATCTGCCAAGGTGGGATTTGAACTCAGGTCCCCAGAACATTACCTGGCTCTCTGGATTAGTAGTCCAGTAATCATATCACTAGGCTGTTGCTCCCAATCTCTGACACCTAATGTATTCATAAGACACTATGGGAGATGAAACCCATGAATTTGTCCTGCCAAGGTAAGAATTTTGCACATTGCAAGTCATCACTATATAGATAAGTAATATTTCAATGACTATAAGTCATGCTGAATATTGTGGTTTTTATTTAATTGTGTCACCAGTAGCTGGAAGATCCTCACCTCCTCAATAGTGTAATGACATTTATTCATCTGATGGATGGAATGCATTTAGTGATGGCAACTGTGAGGAGAGGGATGACACTGCATAAAAATTAGGCTTAGTGTCAATGGTGGAAGGTACAGATAGGTATTTATGGGACTGCATCAGAAGAGAGGCCTGAGTGTACACTCAAGCTAAGAGGGGTTCTGGGACAAGTTGTGACAAGTTATGTGTTGGAATAGGTTTGACAAAGCAGTGTGATGCATACAACAAGATTGATGCATATGTGCCATTATACTCAATTTTCCTTAGATCATTGGGTGTTCTATCCAGGAGCACGGCACCACCATCTGACACTGAGCTCCTCAAAAAACTCTAGCCACGCCTTCTTTATTTGGAACAAGCTACTACCTATCATCGAAAGGGAAGGCTACCTCTCTCCTATTCTTCATAACCTCCAACAGCCCTTTCAGAGAAGAGCCCCTGAAGAGCAGCACAACCTTAACATACTTTATCTCTATTCTCAGGTTTGTTTCTCCTTTCTTTCCAAATCCAAATTCCTTCAACTTGGATATTAGCTCCATCCTTAAATACTGAAATTGAGTTTGCAGGGGTAGGCAACCCAGAAGTAAAATTCTAATGAGGTGACTGAGTTTGGAAACCACACGTAAATGTGAATTGCTGGATAATTGCTTCCTGTTTTCCCACACGTACTGGAGAACCTACCACCGACCTAAAATCAAAGCTGTGCCTTCTAAATCAAGAAATATAAAGCAAAACTAGATTTAAATAATTGGAAGAAAGTCGAATAATGATTGGGAAAGACAGAAGAGATCCGTAAAGACAGACAGAGGAAAATGTTTTAAATATCTTTCTTTCGATTTCCAACTACAATTAATTTTGAAAGAAATGCAACTCCACACTTGTAAAATGACACTTTCAAAGGTATTTTTTAATAGAAAGTCCAGTGCATTTAAAAATTCACGTCCTTGAATGCACAAATTTTAACTTGCTTTCATATTTTTAGTAGAGAACTAATGGGTAAGTACAATAAATTCCACTGATTTCAATCCAATATAGGTGAGGTTAGTTACAGTTCACCACACGGAAGAGCAGCATACCTCCTGCAACAACTTTGGGATTTTCACTATTGAATATTCATCTCTGTTTGCCTGAGCTTGTTGTCGATATTTTTTTTTCCATGGTAAGTTCTATTTGTTCCAATTAAAATTCCATGTCTTTAAGTTAAACCTGTTCTTTAAATCTGTGTGTTCCATTAACGGGTTACAGACAAATAATAAAAATGATTCAGAAGTGAACGAATGGAAATTATTTGACAATGCTGATTAATGTCTAAAAATGTCATCTTCAATGGCATTAACCAACTTTTATCCACTATCTTCACTTATTTCCACTGTGAAAAAAATTCTTCTAATGAGGTCAGAAAATCTCATTTACCATTCCAACTGCAAAGCCTTGATCAATAAGATTGTGAGAATATGATCGTTTGACTACCTGTTGAAAATAAGCTGACAGTCTTATGGCTACCCTGATGGAGAATTGAATTAAAATGAGTTGGCACTGTTCCCTTTGCTTTCTGTTGTTCTGCAGCTTCTGCCTGGGTGACTGCCAAAGTCCATTAGAACAGGATGTATGCTGCTACTTTATAATGATGCACTTTGTTCAAATTTAATATTAGATCTCGACTTAAAACCACTACTGACATTGATCTCATTTTTCTGCTTTTCCAATTACATGTATTAGAGTGTACCTTGAGGAATTTTAATTGAAAGTGAAACATGTCTCCCAGTGCACAGAAAGTGACAGAAGATAGCAAATAGGAATTATTTCCTTCTTTAATTTTTAAGATAACCCTGAAAGTCACATCTTATGGATTTTCTGGAAGTTTAGATGGGCTAAAAGTATTTTCCAATTATAAAACACTTTCAATATTGCCAGGAAATAAGTTAACACACTCTTAACTATTAGGTAACAGATAGAACTTTGTGGTCATACACATGGCTTTGAATCAGAAGCTTTTTATCGCTTTGAAAATGCAGCGTAGAAACAGGTCATTCAACTATTCTCTTTCCTATCCAATCAGTCTCATCTCAGCCTTTCAGACGTTTTCTATTCCCCTTATCCTCATAGATCCATCTGGGTTCCTCCTGAAAGCATCTAAGCCATTTACCTCATCCGTTTCCTAAAGTAGATTGTTCCACATCCTTTATTAAAAACTATAGTGTATTTATTGCCTACTAGTTTTGGATGTTCTCAAAAATGAAAGTCTTTAAGCACTTTTACCTTAGCTAAACTCAGTTACATCCCTTTTCTTCCACTTACATGTCACTTCTGCAATTGCACAAAAAATTCCAAACCTTTTCCTGAAATGTAGTGAGCAAACAAAAATTTCAAGCTATTGTTTTTTTAAAAACTCTGATTTTGTAATATCTGAGGCTGGTTTGATGATGTGTTGCCAACCCAACCAATGATTAATTCTGAACCATATTGTATCTATGCATGGAGGATATGACCCACCAGATGTGTGCTTGTAAAATCCAACCCATGAACACATCTCTTTGTAATTTTTGTTCCTAGCTATTATTCGATTACTTCTTGCCTTGTAAACTCCACATGCTTTTCAATCACTGACATAAAGCTGACAGGCCTATGGTTAACAGTTTGGCCTTATATCTGTTTTTGTTTACCAGAATTCCATTAGCTGTCCATCTGTCTGCTGTCATTATCTTGTCTTCAATAAAATGTCTATATATTAGATACATACCTGATAAGCCAAACCCAGTTTGCACAAAAATGCATGAATTCATCCCATCTGGACCTGGGGTTTTGTCTTATTTTAGATTTTTTTTCCAGCTTGTTAATTATTTTCTCCATTTCTACCCTGACTATCATGATCCATTTTTTAAGGTCATTCTCCAATGAGGTCACTATTTCATTATATTATCAGTACACACTAAAGTTGTGCTTTCAAGTCCCACAATGGAGATATAATCCAGCTGACACTCAGCATAGTGTTGAGAAAGTGGCACAGTCTTTCAGATGAAATGTTGCATTTGCTTTTCAATAGGATGTAACGGGCTTTGTGACACTCTAGTAAAGAAGAGCAGGGGTCTTTTTTCTCGACTTTCTTTTTCCCCTCAGTCTTTGTCCCTTAATCAAAATCACAAACAGAAATAAGCTGCTCATTACTAAATTGCAACTAGTGGGAGCTTGCTCTGTTTAAATTGCTATCACAGTTCCTATATTACATCAATATTTCAGAAGCACCTTGTTCCTGTGAAGCATTTTAGATTGGCCTGAAATCATGAAGTGCAGTTTCTATGTTGGAATCCTTTTATTAACATGCACTTGGAGTCAGTTCTGCAGAAGGATCACTGGACACTGCCCTCTCTCCACAGATGATGCCAAACCTGCTGAGTTTCTCTAACAATTTCTGTTTTTACTTTAGACAAATTCTCAATGTTGGATTGCATGTCCATGTTTCAAGAAAGGCTCACAGGAACTTGAAAAGTGACCCCATAGTTGTTTATTTTATTATATGGAATCACTCGTTAATGCAATGACCTAGAACTTGGTTCACAGGGCACAGTTTCAAAATTTGAAGATAACACAAATCTTGGAATTATTGTGGACCATGAAAAAGATAGTATAGAACTTCAAAAGGGCACAGATTGGTGGAATGTGCAAACAAGCTGCAGATACACGAACCAATTCACTTTGGTAGCAGGAAGGTAGAGAGACAATATAAAATAAAGTCTCGAGTGACCTGAGTCATAGAGATGTACAGCATGGAAACAGACCCTTTGGTCAACTCATCCATGCCGACCAGATATCTTAAAAAGATCTATTCCCATTGCCAGCATTTGACCCATATTCCTCTAAACCACTTATATTCATCTTCCCATTCAGATGCCTTTTAAATTTTGTAATTGTACCAGCCTCCACCACTTTCTGTGGCAACTCACTCCATACACTCGCCACCCCCTGTGTGAAAAAGTTGCCTCTTAGGTCCCTTTTAAATCCTTTCCCTCTCATCCTAAACCTGTGTCCTCTTGAAACATTAATTTTGTTTTCTTTCCACAGATGTGTGGTCAACTGCTGAGATTTGCCAGAAATTTCTTTTCATTTCAGATATCCAGCCTCCACAGTTTGTTTTTTTTGAAGAAGATGGGACTGTTCTTGGAGAAAGCAAAGTTCAGAAGAGATTTAAAGTAAAATAATCCAAATTGTGAGGGCGCAGTATAGATAGGGGAAAAACTACTCCCATTTATGAAAGAACCATGAACCAGAGGGTAGAAATTATATATTATTGGCAAGAGAAGCAATGGTGACATGAAGAAAATATTTCCACACAGTGAGTGCTTAAAATCTGAAATGCACTGCTTGAAACGGTGGTGGAGGCAATTGTCTGAGGCATTCAAAGGAGAGTTGGTTATTTATCTGACAAGGAAAATAATTGCACAAAAGCAGAGGAATAGCACTTTTGGTCAAATAGCCTATTTTGCTCTAACCATTTCATGATTCTATGCCACTTAAGTTCAAGGCTGGTAATGAAGCTATGGTTCATGAGGAAACAGGCTAATTAACTCTGAATGTAATATGTGTCTAGAAGATGAACAAGACCTATATTGATATTAGGCTGTCTCCGTTTTACAACTTGTGGCGGTGAAGGACAGTTCTGCGTCCAATGTTTATGTCACGGTGAGCTGGGATACGTACAGGTGTGTGTGTGTGTGTGTTTGTGTGTGTGTGTGTGTTAAAGTTATCTAATTCCATCGCTCTGCCTTCTCCCAATAGCACTAAATCTTATTTGCTTAAAATAATTATTTTCACTGTAAAGAAGGCATGGTCTCTGCCTCAACCACTTTGTGTATCTAAGTGCTGTATTGCCAAATAACCCATACAAAAAGTTATTTCCTAAACTCCATCAGTCTCTTCAAGACAGATTTAATTTGAAGGTTTCTTCATTCCTAACTTACCAAAAATAGCAGTCTTTCTCTACTCACTTTATCAAATTCCTTCATAATTTAAAACAAAATCTTCCATAAATCCCCTCCTAGCCTTTTGTACCCTAGTAATAATAATTGCAGCCTTTGAAGCCTCTTTTCTTCACCATCAATATCTTTGAGAATATGAAACCTTTTAGGAATTTCTGTGGAAACAGTGGCTTGTTCATTTCTCTGATATGAAGACTAATCTCTGAACAATTTAATTTGTGCACATCACGGTTCCCTAGTCAGTAAAAGGGCTAACTTATTGACTTTTGTTGAAAAGGTAATTTGGGCCGGAATACTCTGAGATCTTTTTTAACTCAAATATATCATAGGTTTTTTTTATATGCAGCTGAAGATGGTTTTCTGTTTAATGCATGATCTGAAATAAGTCATCTCCAATAATATTACTTCAGTACTGAAGTATCCACCTGGATAATTTACTCAAGTCTTGAAATAGCCCTGGAACTATTACTTTTTTTTTAACACATTGGTAAAACTAAACATACTGCACATGTTCCCTTTACCTTTGAACACTGACTCTTTGCTTGTATAATAAAAGAGCCTATGGCACGATAAATAAAAGATAATTCTTTGAAGCATTTGCAAAGCAATGGTGGTATGAATATTTAATTTATTTCATTTCTATCTTTCCTACTTATGTATAGCCAGATGCAGTGTTGCAGCTGATGTTGAAGCCCTGTATGTGCAACTGTTATGGGAGGGTCATCTCGACAGCTTCATAAGAGGACTTCAGAAAACAGGTAATGATTGTTTATTTCATATGCTCGTATGGAGAGGAGCTTGAACATAGGTCAAAGTTAACTCTGCTGAGTTATAGAACAAGCTGAGGGAGTGGGTGAATGCACGGCAGACAAAGTAAAAATGTGGATAAATGTGACATTATCCAATTTTGTAGCAAAAGCAAGACAGCAGATTATTAACTGATGAGGGACAATTTTTTTTCACAGGTGGCTCACCTGTGGAATGAACTTTCTGAGGAAATGATGGATGTGGGCACAGTTACAAAGTTTAAAAGACACTTAGTAAGTACGTGAATAGGAAAGGTTTGGGGAGATATGGGCCAGGAGCAGGCAGGCAGGACTAGTTCAGTTTGGGGTTATGTTCGGCATGGACTGGTTGGAACTAAGGGTCTGTTTCCCTGCTGTATGGCTGTATTACTCTATGATTAGACAGATTGGGAAATGGGGAAGGGGCAATGAGACCTGAGTATAGAGATAACAAAGTGTGGAGCTGGAGGAACACAGCAGATCAGGCAGCATCAGAGGAACAGGAAAGTTGGTGTTTTGAGTTGGGATCATTCTTCAGATTTCTGACTCCAGCATCTGCAGTTCTTACTATCTCTGAATGAGACCTGGGTGTGCTTGTACATCAGTCACTGGGAGTAACCATGCAGATGCATCAAGCGGTGAACTTGGCAAATGGTATGTTGGTCTTCATAGTAGGAAAACACTGAAGATTTTTACTAAGTTGGCCACTGAATGACTAACACTTGATCTGGCAGGAGGGAAATGAGGGTGAAGCGACAACCTTGCCTCCATCCAGCTCTTCCCTACTTAGGTACAGGAAAAGAGAGTCTCTTTGGTGAGGGGTAGAATGATATTCTGATCAATTTCTCTCCCTCTTTACTGCTATCTCACCTAATTTCCAACAGGATAGTGGAAGGGCCATCATAGATCTGATGTATCACTTTCATGAACAGTGTAAATCGATACTTATCGTACTCTGTCTTAATTTTTCTTTGGGAATTTCTCAGTCTTGTGCTGCTAACAGTAAAATTGTTATCTATGAATCATAAAATTGTTGCTTTAAGTCCCTCTCTACAGGCCTGAAATGCTATAATCCAGAGCAACATTAGGGAACTACTATTTGTGTGATCAGACTGTCATGATTGTAATGAGGTCAGTCAGGTGGACCTCATAGAATATGAGTTCCCTGATTAGGGCTGTTAATTTGGTCCTATCAGGGAGCCCTGGCTGACAGGGAAGAACAAGAGTATCACACTACCTGTTCACTCTGAGGGCTGGCTCTGAGGGAGCGGCAGCATCATCAAAGACTCTCCACGTGTAAATAAAGTGTAACTTAGTGGTGGAATATTGGCCTCTGTGGGGTTATTTCAAAGACAATGATGCTAACAAATCAAAAATAATTCATTGGTTGCAAAATGCTTGGGAATATCCTTGGGTGGTGATGTGAAGGTTCATCTAGTAGAAGAATGAAGAGAGACAATATGAATAATAGGTAAAATTCTAAATGGGGTGCAGGAGATGAGGGACCTGGGGTTATAGATGCACAAATTTTGAAGGTAACAGGGCAGGTTGGGAAAACAATTAAAATAACATGTAGTACGACGTATTGGTTCACCCTCAGTTAGAGTATTGTGTATACTAAAAGGAAATGAAGACATTAGAGAGGATGAAGAAACGATTTGTGAGAATAGTTCCACAGATGAAGAACTCCAGTTACAAAGTTGAAGTAGATAAACTGGAAGTGCTCTTCTTGGAGAAGAGAGTGTTAAGAGATTTCATGAAGTGCCTGGAGAGAGTAGGTAAGGAGAAACTGGTTCAGTTGGCAGAAGGATCACAAAGTAGAATGTACAGATAAGGTGGTAAACAGAAGAAGAATTAGTGCCATGAGGAAAATATTTCTCATGCAGTGGATGATTAGAATCTGTAATTTTCTACCTTAGCGTGCAGTAAAGGCATATTTGAATGTGGCTTTCAAAGGAAATTAGAAAATTATCTGAGGAGAAAATGCTTGTAGGTCTATAGGGAAAAGAAGAGGAGAGTAGGACGTGCTATTCTACTCTTGCAGCCACCCGCATGGATGCACTAAACTAACTGGCCTCACTCTGTGTTGTGATCATTCTATGATTGTTTTGTTCTGTGTTTCCATGCAATTAAAAACACATTTTTGTCATAATTGAACGAAATATTTATCCGTGCAGGGGCTTATTTCAGCCAGTTGTGTGCTTCATAAATATTAGCTATGTATTATTAACAAATAACAAATTATATGGTTGTGCAGATAGTTTAACAGAAGGCTGTTATTTTCATTCTCATGTTCTTCAGCTTTTGTTGAACTAGATGTGTCAATGTCTGCCATTGATATGAAGCCTGGTACAGATAATTATGTCTACAGTTCATAAATTGCTTTATCGAGAACTTATTGGCAGTGTTTCAGCCAACCTCTTAAGGACTCATCTTTCTTGAGGTTGAAAGCTTTCTAAAATCAGGCAATATGCATAGATCATAGATCAGTGTGGAAACAGGCCCTTTGGCCCAACGAGTCCACACCGACTCTCAGAACATCCCACCCAGACCCATCCCCCTAATCTACACCTCCCTGAACATTATGGGCAATTTAGCATGGCCCATCCATTTAGCCTGCAAATCTTTGGATTGTGGGAGGAAACCCAGAGGAAACCCATGCAGACACAGGGAGAATGTGCACACTCCACACAGACAGTCTCCTAAGGGTGGAGTTGAACCCAAGTCACTGGCACTGTGAGGCAACAGTGCTAACCACTGAGCCACTGTGCCGCCCCATCTTGTGCAACACTGGGACCTCACTGAGTGAGTGTTTCCATTGGGTTTAGAGATGCAATTCGAAGAATAATTTTTCATAATAAATTTATTTTAAGTAATGTTTTATGGAAAGAGCCATTATTTCTGATAGTGTAAATTATCACGCAGATGTTTAATCTCTAACTGCTGTGAATCAGGAACAACAAGCAGAGTTCTGAAGATGAGTCATACTGGACCTAAAACATTAACTCGGTTTCTCTCTCTACAGATGCTGCTAGAAGTGTTAATCATTCTCTGTGTTTGTGATTGTGTAGCTATGTCTGTGTAATTGCATGACATCTCTCTGAGGGGTGCTAATTACACTGTTTTAGATAATAGCCCGATCAGACCCATATACAACATCTCCCCCTCCTGCCCCATCAAGTCTTTGTCCCAATTACTATATTATTATTATTAAGGCTACCTCACTGAATGTTTTTAAGGCAAAGGCAGAGAGATTTTTGAACAATAAAGGAATTAAGGATTATGGTGAGCTGGCGGGTAAGTGGAGCTAAGTCCATGAAAAAATCAGCCATGATCTTACTGAATGGTGGACCAGACTCAAGTGGCCAGTTGGCCTTTTCCTGCTCCTATTTCTTATATTTTTATGTTCTTGGTAGGTGTATTATCTTTTTACATCCATATACTATCCATTCCCCCAAATCTCTAGCTTCATAGAGTTAGTCCGTTTGGAGGTTTGCCTATTCTCCCTGATTTGTGTTTCAGTTTGACTTTGAAGGATGGTCCTTTCTCTTGTTTTAGCTGATTCTTTACTTGGAAGGTCTTCCTGAAGTTGTGTGGTTTCCTGTTTCTCTCAGATTACAGTTCGATTCCAGTTCATCTCAATATGTAACTGGTGAATGAATCTGATGGAATGGAATAAGATCCCTTCTATTTTGTCTTATAGATACCTTCTACTGTAAGTATCAAGTAAGATCTTTCTTATTTTCATTGTTTTAAATGATCAAACCTTCCCCCTTTTGATCACATATCCATATCTTTTGACCTGCAACTTTGGTAAATTCTTAGTACAAGATATTTTATTAGAATTCTTGGTTTAATTCTGTTAAACTTCTCTTTGTCTCAAAATGTGATAATCCTTGGTTGCAACATTAACACTAATTTCTTAGATAGAATAAGAACTTGGGCTTTGAGTTTTCTTTCATCGATAATTTAGGAAGTGCTAGTCCATGTGGTAATGGAATGGATCTCTGGTTCAATACCGCTGTTGAAAATTTTCATCCTTTTAAAAAACTAACTTGATAATTCTGACTTCTTGTTCAACTTTACCTTTGGACTATATCTTGAGGAATTGGTATTATATTCAGTTCCAGTATTTTCTGCAAAGTACTTGAAATATTCATTTGCAAACTGTGGTTCATTTTCAAAAAATACTTAATCTGGAATTCTATGAGTTGCAAAAATGTCTTTCAATGCTTCAATTACTATTTCTGTTGTCATAGTATATAACTTTCAAATTTCAATCCATCCCAAAAAGTAGTCAATGACCATCAAACCTGACTCATTGAAAACAAATAGATCCATTCTGACCCATTCCCATGGCCTGATTGGAAATTTCGTCAGTATTAATGGTTATCTGGTCAGTGTGTTGCACATTTTTTCTTCAATATTCTTTCATCAAACTATGAATATTGGATGGATTTCTCTTGCTACCACCTTTTTGATTTGTGTTAAATCTAAATACACTGGTATTATTAGGTTTGGGAAGTGAAATACGCCAGAGCATCATTCAATTAGTTTTGTGATTGAAGAAGTGACTCTTGTTCTTGTCATCTCGTAACTCTCAACTGACATCATTAATGGGAGTGGTGAATTTTAGGCAAAAAGAGACTATAACTTTAATATCTTTTCTCATTTTTTTTTACTGGAAGAATACAGTCTTCAAAATTCCTGGACCTTTAAAAACTTTGCATAGTCTTCTTAAAAGTTTTTTTTTCTTTATTCATTCATGGGATGAGGGTGTCACTGGCTAGGCAGCATTTATTGCCCATCCCTAATTGCCCAGAAGGCCCTTCAGAGTCAACCACATTGCTGTGGGTCTGGAGTCACGTGTAGGCCAGACCAGGTAAGGATGGCAGTTTCCTTCCCTAAAGGACAGTAGTGAACCAGATGGGTTTTTCCTGACAATTGACAATAGATTCACAGTCATCATTGGACTCTTAATTCCAGATATTTATTGAATTCAAACTCCACCATCTGCTATTAGCGAGATTCGAACCTGGATCCCCAGAATGTTATCTGGGTCTCCGGATTAACTCGACCTTTTGTTGGTTAACTTCTTTGACCTTCTGAATAAGATTCAGATCAATCCAGGCTGGTCCACCCGATAGTGAAAATACATGACTAAGTATATATACACGCATATAACTTTTTTTATAGTTGGTTGCTAGTAGCATATCTTTGACTTTTAATTGAATTCCTCCTGGACTATATAACTGCATTTTTATTGTTTACAAGCAGTGTTTTGCTAATTAAGGCTTCTTGTCCAACAAGATTATTGCACTTGCTCCAGTATTAACTTGAAACTCATAAAGTGTTCTTTGAGTGGTGTTCTGGGTGGTAAAATATCTGATTGGTATCATTGATGTCACCAAGGAAGACCTTTAGTTAATCTTCAGATAAGATTGTTCGATTTTGTTGATTCTGTGTGAAGACTTTACTTCTATGTTTTCTCAATGTCCATGTTATACTTTTAGTCAAATACTGAAAATGACATGTGTTTTGCTATAGGGAGAGGCTGAATAGGCTGGGGCTATTTTCCCTGGACCATCGGAGGCTGAGGGGTGACTTTATAGAGGCTTATAAAATCCTGAGAGGCATGGATAGAGTGAATTGCCAGTGTCTTTTTCCCTAGGGTAGGGGAGTCCAAAAGTAGAGGGCATAGGTTTAAGGTGAGAGGGGAAAGATTTTAAAAGGGACCTGAGGGGCAACTTTTTCATGCAGACAGTGGTGCATGTATGCCTAATACAATAATAACGCTGCCAGAGGAAGTAGTTGAGATGGGTACAATTACAATATTTAAAAGGCATCTGGATGGGTATATGAATAGGAAGAGGTTAGAGGAATTTAGGCCAAATGCTGGCAAATGGGATTAGCTTAATTTAGGATACTGGTTGACATGGACAAGTTCCACCGAAGGGTCTGTTTCTGTGCTGTACATCTCTATAACTTTATGACTCTTGTAGTGAATCTACTCAGTTTTAATGACTGAAAACTGTTATACTTGTGAAGTTTCCTGGTACCATAGTATTGGCAGGGACTTCTGACATCTTGTGCTAGTCCTCCTAGGTGTGTATTCTTTTCCTGTGTTTCTTTCTTGTCTTGTCTTGAAGGGAAAAATAGATTCTACAGATCTCTGTGCTAAGGTTGTTCATCTCCCCTGAGGAATGACCTGTTCTGCTTTTGGAGCTCTCCTTACTTAACCAGCTGAGTGGTTTTCTACAGTCTGTGGACTTCTTTTGACTGTAATAAATTTGTCAAAGAATCATCGGCAACACCCACAAATATGCAATTTGTAATCAATTCTGTCTTCAAATCTCTATATTTATGCCTGTCACAAGCGAGGTCATTAATAAAATCATCTGCTGATTCACCAGGATTCTGGACTGTTCGAGTGAATCTTGCTTTTTGCAGAATTGTATTAGTTCTGAAATTGACATTATTATCAAAAACTGCTAACACTTCGTCAAATTTGTCTAATATTTTATTAACTCCTTGTTGAACAATTACATTACACTTCAAAATATATATGGAAATGTACTCAATTTCAGTCTTGCAGTCTAATTTTGAACCAATTCTGTGTAGCATTTCCAATTTGTGTCTAATTTGGTCCATTTCTGTGGTTAAGTCTTCCTCGGCAATGAGAATTCAATGCAATATTTTTGTATACTTTCGAGGTATTCTTCTTCATTATTTTTTAACTTATTTTTCAGTAATGGAGATTGCCCACATCTTTTTTCATGATAATGAAGTTTTCTAATGCTTCCGAGTCTCACTGTTGCTCCCACTGCAGTCTTTTATCCTTTCGAGAAAACCATTTGGAATTTCATTTTTGATACTGAAAAGCAGTTTAAATTGGCTTCCCCAATTTTTCTTCAGATCTTTTTCCCTGTGTCTCATGTCGCTGAAGCATCCAGTTTTCATGGCCCTTTTTAGTTTGTCTGTGCTCACGTTTGCCACAAATAATGGCAATCAATCGGTCAGAGCTACAAAATTTTGAAATTATAGCACCTCTCAGGTTGTGCCATAATTTGATTTTTCACTCTAGTCACAAATTTTTCTCACCCAATCGTCAATTGCTGTTCAGTTCACAATCTCAAAACTGGATTGCAAAAAAAGGAATTTTGTCTGAGATAATGCAAGTCTGTATCTCTGTCTTGGAGCCCCTCAGGCTCCTTCTTCTGTGCCTCTGTTTAGGTCAAACCCTCTTTTCTTTTCATTTTGTTGTGATCCTTTTTCTTCTTGAGTTGGAAGTTCATCTTGTTTTCAGTATGTTGAGTTTAGTTGAAGGGTCATTGCTGCCAACGCTGCTACAGGATTTAGTGGTTTGTTGTGAATGTAGGCAATCTGACTCTGGTCTAAGTAGTAGAAATCTTGACAGTTGGGTAAAGTAAACAAAAAGACATTTATTGCTGCACATACGTACAAGTTACATGAGTAATTCCATCAATGCTGCATGCCATATCTTCACAGACTGACTGCATATGTCTAAAGTCATGACAGTGTGTGGTATCTTGATCCATACAGAGCAGATGCTGCTCAAGAAAACAGAAGTGTCCAAACTAGGCTACCAACGCAATGATACATCCCAGAAAAACTGTGGCAGAGATTTTGCAGAATCCCTCAGCAGGGGAAAGTCTCACTCCACTAGTTTCCCCATGGTTTGTACAAAGTCCAGCAAATCATGGTTTTAAATACAAGTTTCAATCTGACCTGAACTGGGCATAATGTGATGTCCAACAGCTTAAAGTAGCAAAACCAATACTGAAGGTACAGATGCCTGCCTCTTACTTTGTGCTGCCTTGCACTAGTGCCAGGTTTTCATGTAGACCTCATCATAAGATTGATTTGAGATTTTCAGGAATATTTTCCATTTCCTTTTGCCCTTGGGTTTCTGGTGTAGTGTACACTGACAGGCTGAGTCATTGAATGTATTCGCAGCTGGGTTAGACAGGGAAAGGTGCTGGTAGGAATGTGGAGTTAAGGTCACAATCAGATCAATTGTGTTCTTATTGAAAGGCTCAATCAGCCAAGTGGCCTACTCTGCTTCTAATGTTCTTATCATCAAAAGCTCAAGATAATTAAGCAGACACGTGCAAGGGCACAGTCACTAGAAGTGCCTATAAAGTTGACTTCCAGCAATAATGTGCAGAATTCACTTTCATAAAAGCTTGCAGAAAACACTTAAGAGATACGTGACTCACTAATCTGGGTAAACATCACAGTGTTGAATTTCTTTCTGAACTGGAAGGATAACCTCTTTCCTGCAGACACTGCATTGGCCTACCTATTAACGTTTTGCTGCAGCAATCCTAATGCAGCTTCCTCACAGTCATAGACAGAGTACATCCCTAGTAGCACCTCCATCAGCAAAATCTGTAGGAATCTTCAAGAAAAGGGAGCAGCCCTCCATCCCCGCAATCAATGGAAAAACTAGTGGCTTCTCTGAGCACACTGATGATGAACAAAAACACAATTCCAGAGCAGTGCAAAAGTATCCAATTTACGCTACAGCTCAAAGATTGGACTTCCCACCTTCCCACAGGAGGCAAATACAGTTGGGAGTGCTCTCGCAAAATTAAATGAGATGTAGCGGTAAACATCTGGTGAAGAACAAAATGTGTGGAAAGCACAAAATATGCCAACACAAAGATTAAATTTATACCACTGAAGCCAGAGAGAAGTTTCAATTCTTGCATGCTATGCCAGGCAGTATGATTTCCTTGAGTAAGATTGCACATTTTGATACTGAATTAACGTGCACTTTGTTGTAGGTGTGAATTTGAAAGGCATTAGATTTAGACTTCCCAACCTGATTGTTCCACGTAGGATCAGAGAAAATTGAGAGGAGACTTTCTTTCTATTGGTCTGACTGAATTTGAACCTAGCTGTGAAAGGCCAATGTGCTAGCTAGTTCCCAGTTCCCTACCTAACTGTTCATTGTGTTTTATTGGAAAATAGAATTTGCTTATGAAAAGAAAAACTAAAATTAATTCACTTGTAACACTCTTTAAAAATTATTGTCCTTAATGGTGAAATATATTCGTTAGTCCAGGTTTTGTCTTCAATATTCTCTCATCCCTGCTACTGTTCATGAGTTATTAACAAAACAATTTATGATGTCCTCATTGAGGGGACACCTGCCCTCAGAAAATGCTTTGGCAGGCAAAGGTTAGTATTACAGAGGATGGTTTAGCTATTACAAGATATATTTTATTGAAGCGATAGTCACGAGGTCAGCAAGGTGGATCTCATAGAAAAGAAATTCCCTGATTGGGGCTGTTAATCTGGTCCAATCAGGGAGCCCTGTCTGACAGATAAGAACAGGAGTGTCAGAGATACTGCTCTCTCTGAGAGCAGTCTATGAGGGAGCTGGATCTGTGAAAAGGACTCTCCATGTGTAAGTAAAGGGTGACTTGGTGATGAAATACCAGCCTCTGTGTTGAGTTATTGTGTTATCCCTTCTTACAATTTTATGACTTAGACTGCATGTCAGGGGAATTCACAGGTAGACAGCAGCTGCTTCCCACAATGAGGCTCACATCACTTGATACCCATCAGAAAAAGAGCACTGGGAAACATTGTCTGTCTGCGCTTTGATCCTGAGACTGATACAGCAAGACTGGAGAGCGACTAAATAAAAGTGATTAAAATAAAAATAAAATGTTTAGACAAATAAACTAAATTACAGCAATCCAATGTTATAATTTACAGGCCACAAACAAATAAAAATCAATTACTGTCATGAAATGTTATGATTTATGGAAAAACAGACCTTGCCTTCTATTCTATTCCATTCTACAGTAAGAAACATTGGTTGCAGCTACACCAAGCAGAAGTGACTTATGGGGAATTGAGTGATTTATATTTTAGTAAATTATTGAGGCAAAAGAGAAAGAAAGAACCCCTGAAAATGCTCTACACACTTTTTTTCTATATTTTCTCACAAGTGAATTGCTTTTGTCGATAGAGAAACTGACAGTACAAAGAAGAACAAAGAACAAAGAAAATTACAGCACAGGAACAGGCTCTTCGGTCCTCCAAGCCTACGCCGATCCAGATCCTCTATCTAAACCTGTCGCCTATTTTCCAAGGATCTGTATCCCTCTGCTCCCTGCCCATTCAGATATCTGTCTAGATACATCTTAAATGACGCTATCGTGCCCGCCTCCACCACCTCCGCTGGCAACGCGTTCCAGGCACCCACCACCCTCTGCGTAAAGAACTTTCCACGCATATCTCCCTTAAACTTTTCCCCTCTCACCTTGAAATCGTGATCCCTAGTAACTGAGTCCCCCACTCTGGGATAAAGCTTCTTGCTATCCACCCTGTCTATACCTCTCATGATTTTGTTGACCTCAATCAGACCCCCTCAACCTCCGTCTTTCTAATGTAAATAATTCTAATCTACTCAACCTCTCTTCATAGCTAGCGCCCTCCATACCTCCTCTGCACCCTCTTCAAAGCATCCACATCCTTTTGGTAATGTGGCGACCAGAACTGTACACAGTATTCCAAATGTGGTCGAACCAAAGTCCTATAAAACTGCAACATGACCTGCCAACTCTTGCACTCAATACCCCGTCCGATGAACGAAAGCATGCCATATGCCTTCTTGACCACTCTATCCACCTGCGTAGCGACCTTCAGTGTACAATGGACCTGAACACCCAGATCTCTCTGTGCATCAATTTTCCCCAGGGCTTTTTCATTTACCACATAGTTCACTCTTGAATTGGATCTTCCAAAATGCATCACCTCGCATTTGCCTGGATTGAACTCCATCTGCCATTTCTCCGCCCAACTCTCCAGTCTATCTATATTCTGCTGCATTCTCCGACAGTCCCCTTCACTATCTGCTACTCCACCAATCTTAGTGTCATCTGTAAACTTGCTAATCAGACCATCTATACCTTCCTCCAGATCATTTATGTATATCACAAACAACAGTGGTCCCAAAACAGATCCCTGTGGAACACCACTGGTCACAGTTCTCCATTTTGAGAAACTCCCTTCCACTGCAACTCTCTGTCTCCTGTTGCCCAGCCAGTTCTCTATCCATCTAGCTAGTACACCCTGGACCCTATGCGACTTCACTTTCTCCATCAGCCTACCATGGGGAACCTTATCAAACGCCCTACTGAAGTCCATGTATGTGACATCTACAGCCCTTCCCTCATCTATCAACTTTGTCACTTCCTCAAAGAATTCTATCAAGTTGGTAAGACATGACCTTCCCTGCACAAAACCATGCTGCCTATCACTAACAAGCCCATTTTCTTCCAAATGTAAATAGATCCTATCCCTCAGTATCTTCTCCAGCAGCTTCCCCACAACTGACGTCAGGCTCACCGGTCTATAATTTCCTGGGTTATCCTTCCTACCCTTCTTAACCAAGGGGACAACATTAGCAATTCTCCAGTCCTCCGGGACCTCACCCGTGCTCAAAGATGCTGCAAAGTTATCTGTTAAGGCTCCAGCTATTTCCTCTCTCGCTTCCCTTAGTAACCTGGGATAGATCCCATCCTGACCTGGGGACTTGTCCACCCTAATGCCTTTTAGAATACCCAACACTTCCCCCCTCCTTATGCTGACTTTGACCTAGAGTAATCAAACATCTATCCCTAACCTCAACATCCATCATGTCCCTCTCCTCAGTTAATACCGACGCAAAGTACTCATTAAGAACCTCACTCATTTTCTCTGACTCCTCGCATAACTTCCCTCCCTTGTCCTTGATTGGGCCAACCCTTTCTCTAGCTGCCCTCTTGCTCCTTATGTATGAATAAAAGGCTTTGGGATTTTACTTAACCCTGTTTGCTAAAAATATTTCATGACCCCTTTTAGCCCTCTTAATTCCTCTTTTCAGATTAGACCTACTTTCCCGATATTCTTCCAAAGCTTCATCTGTTTTCAGTCATCTAGACCTTATGTATGCTTCCTTTTTCCTCTTTGCTAGTTTCACAATTTCATCTGTTCACCTGTAAACTTTATGCCTAGCCGTTCTTTGATTCTGAAAGCTCTGTTGTGGGGTACCCCCTGTTTATTAACTGCAGGATGACTAACCTCAATTAAAATTTTCAAGGTAACACTCATGGCAGAACTTCATGCAGCCCTACTGGGAGTGCTAATTATAAATTACTTTAATCAGCCCAGAGTAATTGGATTTCATTGACGCCTTTATGGTCCCAACTGAGTGAATCCAACATGTCTCACTCAGAGATCGTAGGAACTGCCGTTGCTGGAGAATCTGAGATAACATGGTGTGGAGCTGGATGAACACAGCAGGCCAAGCAGCATCAGAGGCACAGGAAAGCTGACGTTTCAGGTCTGGACCCTTCTTCAGAAATGGGGTAGGAGAAGAGGACTCTGAAATAAATAGAGAGAGGGGGAGGCGGTGATGGAAGGTGGATAGAGGAGCAGATAGGTGGAGAGAAGACAGACAGGTCAAGGAGGCAGGGATGGAGCCAGTAAAGGTGAGTGTAGGTCGGGAGTTGGGATGGGGGTTGGTCAGTGAGGGAGGGGTGCGTAGGTGGGAGGGAAAATGGACAGGTCAAGGAGGCGGGGATGAGGTTAGTAGGTCGGAAGTGGGAGGGGGGGTTGGTCAGTGAGGTGGGAGGGGAGGATAGGTGGGAGAAAAGACGGACAGGCCAAGGAGGCGGGGACAAGCTGGGCTGGTTTTGGGATGATGTCGGGGTGGGGAGATTTTGAAGCTTGTGAAGTCCATATTGAGACCATTGGGCTGCAGGGTTCCCAAGCGGAATATGAGATGCTGTTCCTCCAGCCTTCGGTTGGCATCGTTGTGGCCCTGGAAGAGGCCCAGGATGGACATGTCGTCCAAAGAGTGGGAGGGGGAGTTGAAGTGGTTTGCGACTGGGAGGTGTAGTCATTTGTCACGAACCGAGCGTAGGTGTTCCACAAAGTGGTCTCCAAGCCTCCGCTTGTAGAGGAGGCCACATCGGGAACAGCGGATACAATATACCACATTAGCAGATGTGCAGGTGAACATCTGTTTAATGTGGAAGGTTTTCTTGGGGCCTGGGATGGGGATGAGGGGGGAGGTGTAGAGGCAGGTGTAGCACTTCCTGCAGTTACAGGGATAAGTGCCAGGGGTGGTGGGGCTAGTGGGGAGTGTGGAGCGGATGAGGGAAAGCAGATAAGGGTGAGGAGGGAAAAATGTCCTTGGTGTTGGGGTCAGATTGCAGATGGCGGAAGTGGCGGAGAATGATGCGTTGAATCCGGAGGTTGGTGGGGTGGTACGTGAGGATGAGGGGCATTCTGTCTGTTTTTATTGCGGGGAGTGGGTGTGAGGGAGGCTTGGAGACTGCTTTGTGGAACACCTATGCTTGGTTCATGACAAATGACTACACCTCCCAGTCGCAAACCACTTCAACTCCCCCTCCCACTCCTTGGATGACATGTCCATCCTAGGCCTCCTCCAGTGCCACAACGATGCCACCTGAAGGCTGAAGGAATGGCATCTCGTATTCCGCCTGGCAACCCTGCAGCCCAATGGTATCAATGTGGACTTCACAAGCTTCAAAATCTCCCCACCACTGACATCATCCCAAAACCAGCCCAGCTCGTCCCCGCCTCCTTGACCAGTCCGTCTTTTCTCCCACCTATCTGCTCCTCCCGCCTCACTGACCAATCCCCAACCCCACCTCCAACCTACTAGCCTCATCCCCACCTCCTTGACCTGTCCGTCTTCCCTCCCACCTACCCGCCCCTCCCTCACTGACCAACCCCCATCCCAACTCCCGACCTACACTCACCTTTACTGGCTCCATCCCCGCCTCCTTGCCCTGTCCATCTTCTCTCCACATATCTGCTCCTCTATCCACCTTCCATCATCGCCTCCCCCTCTCTCTATTTATTTCAAAGTCCCCTTTCCGTCCCCCATTTCTGAAGAAGGGTCCAGTCCCGAAACGTCAGCTTTCCTGCTCCCTGGATGCTGCCTGGCCTGCTGTGTTCATCCAGCTCTGCACCTTGTTATCTCCAACATGTCTCACGTCTTTTCAGATTTGCTGTATCTATCTATCACACATGTCTTCAATCCAGTTCTTATCTGTGATACATCCAACCGCTTATCACATCAAATGCTGATGTTAGATTGGGTTGTATGGATTCTCCATCAGAATCTAACTCCTTTCAGATGTCTGCATCAAGATCAGTAAAAACAGAAGCTCATCAATAACTGTCAGTCTTGGTAAGAATTCAGACCTGGATGAGTTGTGACCAGTGAAATGAAAGAACACCATTCTGTAATATTTTGATGCAATATAAAGGTAAATAAACTAATCATTGCTTTTCAAACGAAAAGAGCAGCACGGGTAACAATGTACTCGAAAAGGGTAAATCCCACAAATACTATTTTAATTATTGGAAGGGCCAACTATAAATGAGCACATATACATGTAACTATTAAAAGTAAAGAAAGGTAAGAGAGATAGGAGAGTGTAAAAGGGGAGAAATGACAAAAACATGAGCAAAATACAATAAAACATTGTCTACATTAGAAAATAAGCTTAGACAAGCAGTACAGAATAGGGCTAAGAATGAAGTACATCCATATAAGGAAACAGTTAGTGTAGCTCAGGTAGTTTAACCAAAGAAACAAAGAAAGACAAAAATTAGCAGTTAACGGAAGGAGCAGCTGTTATTTGTATTGGTCAAAAATGTCAATTTATATAGTACCCCTAGGTCAAAGGTCATTAGCATTACACAATGCATTCAGCAGCTATTTAGGGTCTAGAGACCATTGTATAGCTTAAGACAATCACCTAAGAATTAATCATAAGGAAAAGCTTAGGTGTAAAGGGTAGATGCTGAGAACAAAGAAGCTCTGAAGATAACACGGACATGGAAGTCATGTTGGAATTAGAGGACTCAGCAATTCACAGGAAAATAAGCTGCATCTTGTTTTTGCAGTAAAGGATGAGCATGTAGTTTATTTTATACCAATGTTGTATACAACCATTGTGACACAAAAATGTATAAATATGTTATTTTGAGCTGTAACCAGCAGAATGTCTTGGAACTTGACTCTGAATACTCTCCCACGTTGCATTGGTACAAGCTTGCATAAAGTCCACCTTGTTGGGATCTACTCATACTGAAGATTCAATTTGTGCAATTTCCTCCAACAAAAGGTTAATAAATGTTTTAAAAAGATTTTGAATGAAGCAAACATCAAATATAATCACAAATTATCAGTAAAATTTAAAAGTGAACACCAAAGCTAATAGAAATTACATAATATTGGACAAATAAAGGAATCATTGCTGAAGGAACAACATTTGAGTGAAGCAGAATGAGCCAAGAATGTGTTACAAAGGCTTAGCCATGAGCCCAGACAGCCATTAGAGTATTGAAACAACTGAGCCTCAAGGAAAATATTGCTTGATTGTCGACTCTGGCTTTCAGATCTCTTCTTTCAATGATGCAATATTTATTTACATATGATAAAGAGATTTCAAATGCTTGCAGTTTCTGCAACTGATTTTTAAAGCGTCCGAATGATTGCCATTTTTGTTGGCTTCTAGTAAAAGGAGATTTTGTCAAAGAAAGTGCGAATTAATCAACGAATGACTCTCCAATGAACTTTAACATAAATATTGTCACTACAGAGTTCACTGCTTCTCTACAGTCTGTAGTGGGTGAATATCTATGGACTTGCCAGAGTCTAACATGCACTCTTCAGCAAAAAACCAAGTTGCCTGACTGCAGCATCCAATCATTCTTTACAATTATTTCATACTTTTTCTTCCACAATGGGCAGAATATCCCATCCACTGGTTTGTATTGTCCTAACAAAATTCACCTCAAACACCAACAATGCAATAGAGCATCTACTTCTTTGTATAAACCATGATGTTAGAGCCCATTTTAACATGAATTGTACACTTTTCTTGAACGTCTTTTCCTAGCCACACATTTCAACACCATGAAGACATTAGACAGCATGTCTTAAATTACTAGCTCCTAGTGAGCTGTGCTCAATGAGTTAAAAACAGAGATTATCTGATAAAGCATATAAAAAAAATTAAGGAGTTAGTTTCTCTGTATTTGAAGCAAGGCAAACGGGACCGTGATTCTGTGCTTAGATTCTCCACACATTTCTCAGACATCCTTTTATGAGGTAATAGGAACTTTGCCTTTGCAGTTCCATTAAATTCAATATAACACGTTAAGTACACTTGCTATTTCAAATAATTCAACAAGCTTTTAGTATCTTGTTAATATACATTTAAATGCTATTAACCATTCATCTGAGGAGCTGAGTGCCTGCCCACTTCAGGGCCACTATAACAAAACAGAAGGAATCCATTTGGTACATATCACCTCCATTGAAACTCCTGTTCTCCCATCCCTTTTATCAGTTGTTAATGCTCCAACACAAACTGACTGAAGCTGTCCAAAGTGTCCATCTTCCAGTTCCTGCAATAAATTTTAACAATGTGAATCGCTGAAGGAAACTTCAAGCAACTTTGGGCAGTGGTTTGTTAAACACAGTTAATAATTTGTTTCTGGTTATATAAAATATTATATAATACAGAGGGGCCAGACAGTTACATGTCACAAATGAGCACATTGAACAGTATGTGGTACAGGACTGGATTATTTAGAGTTCATTTGTTAATTCCAAAAAGAATTTCATTTTCATGAAGAAACAATTTTCTCATAACCACAATTGATCAACATTATGTGATCCTGTGATTGGCTTTAAATTAAAAATGGCTTTAACTTTTTGTAACTTGAGCAGTTTGTGTTTGAAACATTCCAGCCTGATAACTTGATGATCAAAAGGCATGACCTCTATAAGTGTAGCATGATCAGGGCTAGAAGCTGGGGCCCATGTCTTTGGGTTTGAGATTTTCCATTTGCACCCTGCCTTTTCAGATTTGAGATTGAGGTGGGTTCTGTGGCTGAGCACTTCTCACACTGCTTCCTTCTTCTGCTGAGTCTGGGTACTGCCGTGCGGCAAACAACATTGTACCCATATGATGTACATCAACCAACCTGTTCTTCCTGAAAGCCGGTGGTCCCTCTGAAACAAAAGCTGCATGAATAATTTGACATTTAGACTTAGAGGACTTCTATGTCAAGAAATACATGAGACACACAAAGCACATGCTTACACCTGTCTCTATAGCTTGCTTTATTCTTGGAACAGGACTCTAGCCTGAAGGCACAGGCTATAGCTAGATGGATGCCATTCAACATCAAACATGACTGATCAGGAGATGCTTCATCTCTTCCCACCTGCCACAGCTATGTTGGAAGGATTACAGTTTGAGTGTCATCCCGTTTAGCCACATTATGTACGCACCTTCAACTTCTATCGAGCCATGGAGTAGGACTCAAAACCAGAGCTTCTGATTCAGAGGTAGGAATTTGCGGCCCACTCAACCACATAAGAGTGGAAGAGCAGGTAGATAAAGATATAAATTCCTAGTCTCAGTATCCAAGGCCCTGACAGCAAAGCTCTACAGAGTTTAATGATCTCATGTGCACGGTGAATTTTCACATGACTTCTCCTGCCCACCATAACACCAGCCACTCATGCTGTTCAGTGCACCATAGTCCCATTGCTCACCCATCATCACTGTCTCATAGTCAAGACTCATCATCCTAGGTCTCCACATCACCCTTACCCACTTACCATTGGTCTCAGTCCTACACCCATCCCTCTCTATCTCCATGTGCTTTCAGCTATTCAGCTATGTCAGACACCATCCCCACATCCCACTGGTACGCAATCACAGCATTCTTGCCTCTCTCTCTCAGCACTGGGAAGCACACAATGAGAAGAAAGGAAAGCAGAGCCAACAGAGGACAAGGTGCCTGCATGTCCTGAGTCTGACAAACAGCATGTGTTTCAATATCATGGACCCGTTAGTGACCAGGCGTATGCCATCCAGCATCACTGAGAAAATGTTTCTGCTTTATGTTCCTTCATGACTCGCAGATCTTCTCATCTGACCATCTGGCCATGCAGAAAGAATCTCAAGATGCCTTACACCACAACAAAGTGGTACTAGACTAGTGGCACAAATGTCAATAAATTTTACGCCCTCAGTGTTAAAAAGTGCACCTCAGAATATAGCTTAAAGTTAAAGCTAATTGGATTATAGGTGTGTTAAAGTAGATTTTTTTGTGCTGACTTTTGTTCAAAGATGGGGACTGCATGGCCACTGATATTAATAGTAATCAGAGTATAAAAAGCACTCAATAATCATTTTTGTTTTGCAGCAGGGAGTCTGACGTAGGTAACACCCGTTGAGGGCAAATCATGTTAATATGAATGTACCCATTATATACAATATGGGTGATATTCAAGATTAGCAAAATTAATCTAGCAAGCGTGATCCTAAATCGATTAATAAAGAACTTAAGAGTGGTATAAAGACTAAATATAGTCTTTACAAATCTTGCAGGATAGAATGAGATGGTTGCTTAATGGTATGAAATTTTAAAAAATGTTGAGCCACAAGGGTGATAAGAATGGCAGTAAAAGAGTGAAAAGAACATATAATTGTAAGGACAAAAGATTTTAGTGAAACATTTGTTCAGTGCCACAATATTAGGAATATGAAAAGGAGGTTTGAAAAGGGAATGAGTCAGCTGATGGATATTGGTAGATCCTTATGGGATGCATAGTGTACTGAGGTTCCCTGGAGCCAAAGCTACTTACTGCATGTTTAGAATGCAATTATACCAGAATTCACACTGCGGCATGTGAAAATAATCTTAACTGAAAAGTAAGTGTGCATTTCTTCTGTTGCAATGAACTCCATAATCTTCCAACATAATGGAGCAATGGCTTGTTGCCTGGCAAGGGCTCAATATCGTTCTCATGTTTAATTGGAGTCAAATGTGACAGGAAAATGTTATAATGCACTGATACACTGCTAATACAGAAAGCGTTCTTGCATTCAAACAATTTGCATGGATTAGCCTTGGTTCAGTAGCAGTTTCACTTCTGTGTTAGAAAGCAGTAGATTCAAGAGTCATTTTATCATTTGTGGATATAACTTAAACTGTTATTTCAGTGCATTACCCAAGTGAGCACTACATTGTTGTGGATGCCAACATCTGGATAAGGCATTAAACTGAAACATCACTGGATTATGCATTGTGAAATTTCTTTTTAATTCCTGAGATGGTACCATTAGCATACTTCCAGGAGACCTACCAATGTCTGCTGTTACAGCATGGTAGTGGTGTGTTACAGATCACTCAGAAAATTTCAGCTGCTGTGGCAACATGTGCCTTTTACACACATGCTGTGGCATGAAGCTCCAGATAGCGGTGGCAGAGGTTCCTACTTTCTTTCGATCTCTCCCATTCTTACCACCTGGCATTACCACGTATTGTAAAAGGTTTGTAGGCTAATAGTCTGTTTGGCAGCATCATGAACCCAGAGAACCTGTTTCAGAGGCAGTGAGGCTGTTCACTATGCCAAAAGACCTCCATAAAAGTGTTGCAGACATTTGCTGGAAGACAAGTGATAAGGCTTTGTTCAGCCATCAAGTAACTTGTTAGCCCAGTCGTGAAGATATTCTAGTATTCATTAATACTGGATTCATGAGCATTGATAGTGCCCATATCTGTAATTATATTGAAAATTGCATTGTGCATTTTGCCCATTTAACACTATCATACACATTTGCACGAGGAGAAAGAGTATGCATTGAAAGAGAATAATCCTAAAAAAGGATCCATGTTTAGCAGCTCATGCAGTTCTAATCCTAAATGTCGTTGGCTGAATATATAGGTGTTATTGACTCAAGAGCTCCACAATGATGGCAAGATAGTGAAAGATAAGAAATGTTGCTTTCAGATATGAGATTTTTAGACTTTGAAATTTAGCAGCAGAAATGTTTTCATATTACACACATACCACATACACACAAAAGCTGGAAAGCAAGCTGCATATAGAGCCCAAAATGGCCCCTGACACACAGTGCATATTAGTAGTTAATATTATTTGATGTCAGGAAGCAGACAGAGAAGGAAGTTTAGCATCTGCAAAGACAGTTGGGGATGAGCCTACCCCTTGGGTTTCATCCATAGACATGTCAAGAAACCCAAGAGTGAGAACCAGAGTGGAACCTGTGTCGATGCGCAGTGACAATACCAAGCCACACAACAAGAAAGGCACGTGATACCAATAATTAATGACATCAGGGAGAAAATGCATGATGCTAGACACATCATGATGCTAAACTTGAGCTCAGGGTAATCTATTATCAAATTGAGCTTGCAGAAGAATTCAAGGATCGTATAGTATTCTTTGCCTATGATAGACTATTTCAATTCAAGAGGAACAACTGTGGAATCTATTCAGCAACAGAGGATGTTCAACACATGATTCATTTTGCACTTCCAGGACTTGGAAGCAAGCTAAACATCAGTGATGATGTTCTCAGCTTTGGTCACGCTGAACTTGAGATATGCCTCAATGCATCTTCAGGAATGTAACCTCAGCTTGAACAAAGCCAAGTGCTTCTGCCAGAAACATCAGAATCAAATTCTTCAGTAACATTTTCAACAGTGAATCGCAGAAAATTGAAGTTACTGAGCAAAACAAACATTGCTGAGCAAACAAAGATGTAGGAAGACTGGCATCTGAGAAGACTCATGACATACAATAATTGTTTCATTCCTGTCCTCATTACATTATTTGACTCCTGATGCAATAGAGTCATTGAGTCGTACACACAGAAGCAGACTCTTCAGTCCAACTCATCCGTGCTGACCAGACGTCCCAATCTGACCTCGTCCCATTTGCCAGCATTTGGCCCATATCCCTCGAAATCCTTCCTATTCATGTATCCGTCCAGATGCCTTTTAAATGTTGTAATTGTACCAGCCTCCACCACTTCCTCTGGCAGCTCATTCCATACATGCACCAGTGTCTGCGTGAAAAAGTTATGCCTCAGGTCCTTTATTCATCTTTGCCCCTCTCACTTTAAACCTATGCCCTTTAGTTTTGGACTCCCCCAACCTGGGAAAAAGACCTTGGCTATTCACCCTATCCATGCCCCTCATGATTTTATAAACCTTTATAAGGTTACTTCTCATTCTCCGACATTCCAGGGAAAAAACCCTCAGCCTATTCAGTTTCTCCATATAGCTCAAGCCATCCAGTCCCGGCAACATCCTTGTAAATTTTTTCTGTACCCTCTCAAGTTTAATAACATCCTTCCTATAGAAAGGTGACAGAATTGTATGCAGTATGCTAAAAGTGGCCTCACCAACATCCTGTACAACTGCAACATGACCTCCCAACTCCTATGCTCAATGCACTGACTAATGAAGGCAAGTGCACCAAACGCCTTCTTCCCCACCCTGTCTATCTGCGACTCCATTTTCAAGGAACTGTGCACCTGCACTCCTAGATCTCTTTGTTCAGCAACACTCCCCAGGACCTTACCATTAAGTGAATAAGTTCTACTCTGAGACAACAAGGTGCAGGGCTGGATGAACACAGCAGGCCAAGCAGCATCATAGGAGCAGAGAGGCTGACGTTTCGGGCCTAGACCCTTCATCAGAAAAGGGGGAGGGGAAGGGGGTTTTGAAATAAATAGGGAGAGAGTGGGAGGCGGATAGAAGAGGGATAGAGGAGAGGATAGGTGGAGAGGAAACAAACAGGTCGAAGAGGCGGGGATGGAGCCAG